>NW_026712388.1:2250551-2795109 GCF_030504385.1 Musca domestica | reverse complement strand
ATAAATTCATATAATTCTACACATTACAGGACGAGACGAAAAAACTGCAACCAACTTTCGACTGCTGTCGTTTCTAAGCCACTCGTCCGACAGCTGACGAAATTATTCCAATGACAGCTCATTATATTGTTTACAAGCGCACAATAGCATTTTGTTGAGATTTTTTCAGAAAAAAAGTTATTCGTGATGGAATTCAAGCGTGATAATGTGATTTTTTTATATTTGATACTGGTAGCGTAGCCCGGCGTCAAGGAAGTGGACGGACGAAAACAGCAAAATCAGCAGATATGGTTCGAAAAGTAAAGAAGCGACTTGATCGAAACCCGCGTCGCAGTGGCTGAAAAATGGCTCGCGAGCTGAACACATCGCAATATTCAATTCTGCAAATATTGAAAAATGAGCTCGGGATAAAGCCATTGAAATTCCAAAACGTGCAAGAACTTACTCCGCAACGGAAAGAAAATAGACTCAAAAGAGAAGAAGAGTTTCATCGCTTGGCCGAAAGTGGTGAACTGACGAATTTGGTTTTCTCCGATGAGAAAACATTCTTTGTCCAGCAGTTTGTTTGTTTGCCAAAGAGGTTAGCTAAAACTTGTGCACCTTCGGTTGGCCACCAGAACTCAAGCGCCGGCCAGGGTGATGATGTGAGCCGCCATAACAGCCGATGGTCGCTCTCCGCTCTTATTAATCGACCGAGGCATAATAATAAATGCCGAATATTATCGCGAAAATATTCTGGAGGGTGCATTAAAGCCTTGTGCATGCAAACATCTTGGCCGCAGACCTTGGACATTCCAACAGGACTCAGCACCATCGCAATCAGCACGCGCCACCCAAGAATAGTTACAAAATGAGGTTCCTCGCTTCTCTTCCAGCGCACAACGACCACCAAAGTCTCTGGACACCAATCCGTTGGACTTTTGTGTCTGGAGTATTTTGGTAAGCAAGGTTGGCACTAAAAAATACCAAAGTGTCGATCACCTCAAGCAAGCGCTTCACTGGGAATGAACCAAAATACCGCAAAGCAACATTCGGTTTCATTGGTCTTTGGAAGGCCATAATTCGTGCCAGAGCTGACCAATTCGAACAAATCTAAACTTATTCTAAAATTTGATTCTATTTCCGACATTTTTAGCTTTCATTCAAAAAAAAAAAAAAAGTAAAAAAATGTAAAAATTATGGCGTTTGACTTTGTTGCAGTTTTTTTTATCTCACCCTGTATATAAATGAAAACAAACTATTTAATTTGATAATTCGAATGTTAGGTCCACAGAGAATCGCGGTTTTCCATCCATACTATAAGTTGTGGCTATATCATATTGTCCATTTGGCAAAGGTATTATCATTTTCTGATCCATCAATGTACAGTTCCTTATAACGATGTCATGCTACAATTGAATATTGGAATAAAATTTAATTTTTTTCTCTCTTTTAAATACTACTCACATAATACGGACACGAATGATTGACATTACTATATGGACGAAAATAATCAAACACCCGATCGAAGGCCAAATTCTTTTTACGTTCCTTCAGAAAACGACAAACATTCCAGGTTTTGTTGAACAGCGGCAGACTTGTGGTGCCGGCAAATTTCGACTCAAATTTCATTTGACAATTGGTTATGGGTTTCTGCAGTATTCGTATTGTTATTGAAATGCTTTGGTATTTTCCATTGACTTTATTCATGCTGCAGAGATCGAATTGTGAATACTCGGGGTCAATTGTAGTGCAATGTAATTTCGTGAAATATGCTTTTGCGTTGAGGGTCTACAGTTACGAAAATTGAAATTAATGATGTTCTTTACATTGAAACTTGTGATTACCAAACCTGTATTAGAATGGCAAATATTATGGAAATTTGAAGGAAATTCTTGATTGTCGGCATCGTTTTTTCAATTTGAAATTTCAATGTTCAAATAGTTGCCTCAAATAAACAGACTGGTATATTTTTCGGGATTTCAATATAATTGTCTATGTTGTGTTGTATTTCTAATTTGTTTTTAATGCTTATTTGATATAATTACTGCTATAATTAAAAATTACAATAACAAAAATTTAATTTTTCAAAATATATATATATTTTCGAGCCATCAAAGGAGTATTTTTGGTAATTTTTACACCCTCCACCATACATAGTATGGAGGGTATATTAAGTTCGTCATTCCGTTTTTAACTCATCCAAATAATAATTTTAGACATAAAGTATATATATTATTGATCAGTGTAAAATTCTAAGACGATTTAGACCTGTCCGTCCGACTATTGTAATCACGCTGGAGTCAAAACAAATAATGATAGGAAGCCCCCTCCCTATATTCAGTATTACCTCCCTATATACAGTATTTTGATGATTTTAGCTACATTATTCACCGGATTCTTGTTTTCAAGTTTCGTATTTGAATATTGTAATGGCTTATGACAAAAAAATTGTTGTGAGTTTGTGCACTTTGTCCAAGAGAGCCTCATTTTAGAAGGACAACGTCAAAGACAAAAATATTTTTCATAAAATTGTACCATAAGTTGCCATAGGAAAGAAATATGTATTTCCATGGTATATAAAAAATTGCATCAATGTTCAAAAAAAAAAAAAAAAACTTTTTAGAGTTGACGACTAAAAGTAACATAAAAGGTGTCGAATGATGAAATATTCTGCATTCTACGACAGAATTCAATTTTGTACCAAAATTACGCGATAACCCAGAAATATTATAAAAGCCAAGCTACAAGTATGAGTCATATGTATTGGCATTTTTATACCCTCAGCCATATAGCTGAGAGAGGGTATATATTATTTGATACGTTCAAAACGTGCCTCATCGAAATAATGGCTTTAGATCCTTGGTCTCTTTGAACCAAATCCGTTTCAGGACATTTGGAGTTGATCCAGCGTCCGTCTGTCTATCGGGCTGGTTGGTACGCACGATAACCTTCGAAATGTGTATCCAATTTGGTGCTAACTTGGTAGATCGTAATATTAATATCAAACCTAGATCGAGTTCGGAGATGAGCAATGTCGGCCCACTCCTTCTGGTGGTAAACATATTTTACTGCACAGAAAGAGAAAGAATGATCGTATTTAGCTCCAACATTGCAAATCCTAATGTTTCCATAAGTGATACAACAGGTGCGAAAATGCACAATATCGGTCCACTCCATCAAGTACCTCCCCCGCGAAGGGTCAAAATTGTGAATAATTATAACTCTTCTAAAAGTAATAGTCGGATTCTCTTCAAATTTCACACATCCCAATATTTTTATTAACTCACAGTCTGGTGTGAAGTTAGGATATATCGGTCCACTCCTTCTGGAACATCCTCCACAAAAGGGTCAAAATTTGGAATATCGATGAAGCTCATAAAACGCCATTTTAATATCCGATTCCATTCAGACTTGGCACATCGCAATATTTCTATCAACTCAAGATCTGTTATAAATATGGCAGAGATCGAACCATTCCTTCAGGTATCTCCCCCACCAAGGGTCAAAGTTTTGAATAACCAAAACGATTAAAGAATCCTGTCCTGTTCCTTTATATTTCACACATCCCATTATTTCTACTACCACAAGATCTGGTGCGAAGATGGAATGTATCGATCCACTCCTTCTGGTACCTCACCCACAAAGCCTCACAATTTTTAATATCCATAAAGCTCATAAAACGCGAAAATAACATCCATTTCCAGATGTACCAATCTCAATATTTCTAACAGCGCAAGATCTGTTATAAAAATGATAGAGATCGGACCAGTCCTTTTGTTACCTCTTCCACAAAGGTTCAAAGTTTTGAATAACCAAAATAATCATAAAATCCGAAATAAGCATCCGGTTATCTTCAAATTTTACACATATCGTTATTTTTACTAACACAAAATCTGCTGTTAAAATGTGATATATCGGCGCCCTCCCTCTGGCACTTGCCCTACAAAGGGTCATAATTTCCAATACAAATATCTGTCACAACTTGCAAAACAAGTCGGCGATTATATACAACTTGCTATATCTAAATATTTCTCTTACACAAAAATCTGTTGTGAATATGTAATTTATCGCAATTTATGATTTCGTATAAAATTGGACATAAATTTTGAATTCCCTTTTAGTTTTACACGTACCATTATTTTTATATGTATTGAATGAAGTGCAATATTTCGGTCCACTATATTGTACCTCACGCAAATGTCCACACTTTCCAAAAATTTGCCCAAATCTCATATAAAGTATAGGAAGTAGACGATATAGTAAAAATCTGAACCTCCTCGGAACCTCCTCTATAAAGGATCAACAGTTTGAATAATCATAACTCAAGGCTGGGCTTTTACATCTGTTGGCAAAACCAACCGATACTTGTTTTAAAAAATTTCTTATAACTCATATTTTAGGGTTTTTTTGACAGCATTGAGGCAAATATTTTTTCAAATGGAAATAACGATCTCTCTTTCTCGATGACAAATAGCAAAATTTGATGATTAATATTTTTGTCTTTGGCATCATAGTTCTGAACTATATTTCGATTTCCACGTGCTTTCAGTACAAGGTATTGAGTAAAGTAATGTCAATGTTAGTTTCTTTCTATTAACACAAAATGACTCCAAACTTTATTCCAAACCTGAAATAATAATTACATATCATCATCATCATCACTTTACAATAATTTAGAGAGTGCATCTAATTCTCCAAATCTGCTCTAAGTTTGACCAAGGCCCGATGCTTTTTGTCAACATAAAAATTGAGGTAAATCTTAAATACTGCATTTGGCGAAGAGAAGGGTGGCTTTTGATCCATCAAGGTGAAATTCCTTACAATTATGTCGTGCTGTAAATTTCGAGAATGCAATCTAATATCGGCAATTATAAAAATGAACAACTTACTTTGTAGGGACACGAGTGATTTACATTCGTATAGGGAGCTAAATAATTGAAAAAGCGATTGAGGGCAAGATTTCTTTTGCGATTTTTTAGAAATGAGCAGGCATCCCATGTTGCATTCATTGTCGGTAATTTATTTTGGGACGAATGTTCGAATACGAAGTTCACATCAGCGTTTGTAATGGGTAACTGAAGAATGTGGCCCGTTAGAGAGATACTCGAACTTCGCGAATTTGCATTTAATTCACACAGAGTGAAATTGACATATTCCGGATCGATTGCTTGACATTCGAGTTTTTTGAAAACTAATATTGCCGCCACGCCGAGAGACTGAAATTATCAAGTGTCAGAAAAATTTGAAAAGAAAGGTACAAAATTATATTTACCTCGTAATATATTGTCAGTGCAAAAATCGTACGAAAAAACTGTAGAGCCAATGCCATGTTTCTGGAGAATAAGTTACGTTATGGTAGCCACTAAAAATATCCGCTTGATAACTTTATTGGTTATAATGGAAATTTAATGGGGATATCTTAGCACTAAAAAACGGAATAAAAAATTCAATAATTAGATTTTAATGATATGATGAGTTGAGCTAAAAATATCTGTCAGTTTTGCAGCCAAATGTGTACCCTTAACCGTATATCCCAGTGATCTTTTACAACTCATTTTAATAATCCAAGCTAGCTTGTCTGTTGCCCTTCAAAAAAATTCTTAAAAAAAAGTTGTCTGTTGGTCCTTGAAAAATAAAATGTATTAGTTTCTTGGTCCTTGAAAAATATTCCGTAAAAAGTCAAGGCATACTGGTCTTTTGGTCCTTGAAAAAAAAAATTATTTGTCTGTTCGTCCTTGAAAAAAAACAAACTATTTAAAAAATCCAGGATTATTTGTTTCTTGGACCTTGAAACAATATTTTTGAAAAATCCACCCGTCTTTGAAAGCTTATTCTTTAAAAATCCCCTGTTATTGGTCTTTGAAAAAATATTCTTTAACAAATCCACGGTTATTGGTCTTTAAAAAAATATTCTTTAAAAATCCACGATTATGGTCCTTTAAATAATAATCTTTAAAAATCAACGATTATGGCCCTTGAAATAATATTCTTTAAAAATCCAAGCATATTGGTCCTTGAAAAAAATTCTTTAAGAAGCCGGGGTTCATTAAATTATTGTTCCATAAAAATATTTAAAACGTCGACGCTAATTAAACTGATGGTCCTTGAAGAAAATTCATAAGAAATATTCAAGGACCAGTAAGGTCCTAATAAAAAATTATTATTTTATTGGTTCTTGAACAAAACGGTCATTAAGAAAAAAATATAAAAACAAATCTCGAATAAAAAATATTAAAACAATTCACACTCTTTGGTCCTTGAGAAATATATTTTAAAAAATCCTCAAAAAAAAAAAAAATATTTAAAAAATCCAGGCTAATTGGTCTTTGTGAAAAAAAAAAAAAAAATTCCTTAAAAAAATTAAAAATTCACAGATATTTATAGCTCCTTAAAGAAAAAACTTCTGAAATATCCACGCTTATTGATCCTTAAATAAAAAATTAAAAATCCACTCTTATTGGCCCTTGAGAATAACTATTTAAAAATAATTCACGCTTAATGCTCCTTGAGAAAAAAATGCTTAAAAAATCCACGCTTATTGGCCCTTGAGAATAACTATTTAAAAATAATTCACGCTTAATGCTCCTTGAGAAAAAAATGCTTAAAAAATCCACGCTTATTGGCCCTTGAGAATAACTATTTAAAAATAATTCACGCTTAATGCTCCTTGAGAAAAAAATGCTTAAAAAATCCACGCTTATTGGCCCTTGAGAATAACTATTTAAAAATAATTCACGCTTAATGCTCCTTGAGAAAAAAATGCTTAAAAAATCCACGCTTATTGGCCCTTGAGAATAACTATTTAAAAATAATTCACGCTTAATGCTCCTTGAGAAAAAAATGCTTAAAAAATCCACGCTTCTTGGTGTTTGAGAAAAAATCCACGCTTATTAGTCCTTAAAAAATATTTTTTAAAAAATCCACGCTTCTTGGTCCTTGAGAAAAAAATATTTTAAAAATATCCTCAAAAAAAATATTTGAAAACAATATTTACAAATAATCCACGCTTATTGGCCCATGACACTTTAAAAAAATTTTTAACATATCTACGCTGTTGGTCGTTGAGAAAAAAAAAAATTACAAACATCCTTGAAAAAATAAAAACCCAATCTTTTGGGTTCTTAAATAAAAAAACCTTTGAAATATCCACGCTTGTGTTTAAAAAATCCACAACTTTTGGTCTCTCAGTACTTGAAAAAGTTTTTTTTTTAAATCTCCACCTTTTGTTCTCTTATTCCTTGAAAAAAAAAAAAATCTTTAAAAAATCAAAGACTAATGGTCTGTTAGCCCTTGAAAAAAATCTTTAATAAATCCATGTTTAATGGTCTGTTAGCCCTTGAAAAAAATCTTTAATAAATCCATGTTTAATGGTTTGTTATTCCTTGAAAAAAAA
The DNA here is from genome assembly GCF_030504385.1 of Musca domestica. Classification (NCBI taxonomy): domain Eukaryota; kingdom Metazoa; phylum Arthropoda; class Insecta; order Diptera; family Muscidae; genus Musca; species Musca domestica. Next base: position 2,787,734 of record NW_026712388.1, on the reverse strand, counting down.
AATTTAATAAATCCACATTTAATGGTCTGTAATTCCTTAAAAAAAAATCTCTAAAAAAAATCCACATTGAATGGTCTGTTAGTCCTGGAAAAAATCCATGTTTACTGGTCTGATAGTTCCCGAAAAAAAAACTTTAAGAGATCCACGTTTGAAGGTCTGTATGTCTTGAAAAAGAATTTTTAAAAATCCACGCAGAATGATCTTTTAGTCCTTGATAAAAATCTTTAGAAAAATCATCGTTTAATGATTTATTAGTCTTTGAAAAAAAAACTTTACAAACCATTTTGTGTTTTTTTTTTTTGCCTTTGAAAAAAATCTTTAAAATATCCACGGTTTGTTGGTCTTGGAAAAAAATCGTTAAAAAATCCATGCATTTTTGCCTATTGATCTGGGAAAAAAATAATTTAAAAAATCCACGTTTATTGTACCGATGCAAATTGGACCCACAACCATTTTTTTTAACCAAAACAATTTCAACGTCTTCATGTGAAAACCCTAGAAATAACAGTGACCTCAATTTCAGAATTTCAGCTCTTTTCCTTGATCCAATACCAAATTTACTATCATTTAGGACGCATATCCAAAATAATATACATCTCTCCATTGTAGACATCAAAAGTGATCCAAAAGTTGTACCATTTGCAAAACTACCACCAGTTTTCAACACCAGATGTCAACTAGGCTTCAATATCAATTTTTGGGATTGCAGCACTATACTCATTCTCTCAATAATAAATTTGAAAACATTTAATACTTTTCGTACATATAACACAAATTAGGATTTAAAATATGGAATGGCTTTACAAGTTCCATATTTAAAATCCTAGACACCCACAATTATCAAAGTATAAAATTTACGTTTTCAGGTGTTCCCCTCACCCAATACTACATTTAGTACAGTTTGCCCAAATATAAGACGCATTTACAAACCACCGCCAAATCTCAAATACAGATACCATCAATGATCTAAATATCAAATTTCAGAATTTTCTCTCTATCTCTTTACCCAAAGCCAAATATAGTACAATTATTCGATGGCCATCGAAAGTAGTAGGTTTCTGCCCTGTCTTAGCTCTTGGCGTACACTTATAGTGGGAATTTCAAAAAACGCTTCTATCACACACTCCATCAGTGACTTTCACCCAACTTTAAAAGTTATAGCTGGTTCATCAAATATACCGGGTAATACATTTCGTACCTTTTGGTACATTTCGTACTACTTTGACCCTTTCCTATATCTGTGATTTCGCCAGGATTAAATACATTCGGCGTTAAATGGAGATCTTGGAGATCTTTTTTATAAAAAAGTGATGGTCCATTTCACCCTCTAAACATTATTCGATGGCCATCGAAAGTAGTAGGTTTCTGCCCTATCTTAAAGTAAAATAGTAGACTTATGGAATCATTCTTGATTTTTTTTTTTGGATATTTTTTATCGTTCCCTTTCCCTCTCATATTTAAAAGGAACAAATCAAGCCCCTAAGGCTTATCAATAAAAAAATATTTATTTCAAACCAAACAAAAATATCAGATCATTATCTGTAACAGTCTAGTTCTCCAAATCTGCTCGACCCACTAACAAAGCACGATACTTGTCATCAGCATAAACTCCTATTGAAATCTTAAATGCCACATTGGGAGAAGAAAACAAGGGTGTTTGGTTCCATAACGTAAAGTTCCGTACAATTATATCGTGCTGTAAATCGCAAGCTTTAATATCGCCAAAAATTTAAAAATGAAACACCTTCCTTGCAACTTACATTGTACGGACAGGAATGATTAACGTTCGTATAGGGCGCCAAGTATTTAAATAAACGATTTAGGGCACGATTTCTTTTGCGATTTTTCATAAAGGCGCAGGCATCCCATGTGGCGTTCAGCATTGCCAAATTTTTGCCATAGAGAGGTTGCAGCACCACATTCAGGGAGACACTTGAGACGGGCAATTGAAGAATATGAGCCGTCACAGAGACACTTGATTTTTTGCCATTCGCCATCACTTCACACACTGGGAAATCCACAAAGTCTGGATCGATTATTTTGCATTCTATTTTCTTGATAATCACTGTGGTCGAGCTGTGGCACTGAAATTAAGAGAGGAATTGAAGTTGGACTAGGGACATCTATGTAAAATACGAATATATTTACGTTAACACATATTGTAAACAAAATAGACGTTCTTAAAATACTTGAATATAGGGTCATTCTTCTTTGGCACTCTGGTATGATACTGATTATGAGATTTTAATAAAAATAAATGTCTGTGTTATAGACATAATTTTGATTGGGATTTAATTGAAATTTAATGAGCTCCTTTTAGCACAGACACAATTATATAATATATCTTTTTATCGGAAATCTCTATGATGGCTAATGGATTTGGATTGAGAGGCTTTCATTACAGAGTTTTTAAAAAGGGTTGCTATTTCTGGCTTTTTTTCGGGGATCAATTGTGGTATAATGGTAGAATGTTTAATAATATTTGTCAGGGACTAATTGAACTATAATTGTAGATTTTTTAAAAATGTCTTTTTAAGGACAGAACAAGCAGTATAGCGTTTTTATTAATATTTTAAATTGAATAAATAATATTTTTTTTTAATAGCAAACAGAGCGAATCGTCTTTATTGTATATTTCTAAATTTTAACTAAAACAAGTAAAAAAGCTGTAAGTTCGGCCCGGCCGAACTTTGAATACCCTCCACCATTTGGCACAAAATTTGGCAATTTTCAAAAGAAATAAAATCCGTTAAAATTCTGTTAAAATCGTAAGATGCCGAATGTAGCCGTATATTAGGGTCTATACGACGACGTGGACCTGAATAGGCAACTTATGTCACAAGCTATTACAATATTTAAATGTGAAACTTGAAAAAAATCTGTTTATAATGTAGCTAGAATCATCAAAATACCGAATATAGGGAGGTACCATGGGGGTTATAAAACGTGGACCTGCAGAGACAATTTTCTGACATAGGCTGTAGTATTCATAACGAAATTCAAATACCAAATTTGAAATAGTTCCGGTAAATTATGTCGCTAAAATCATCGAAATACCGAATATTGGGAGGTACCGTTATATGGGGGCTATACGAAGACGTGGATCCGCACAGACAATTTTCTGTCATAGGCTGTAGTATCCATTACGAACTTCAAATGCGAAATTTGAAATAGTTCCGGTAAATTATGTCTCTAAAATCATCAAAATACCCAATATCGGGAGGTACCGTTATATGAGGGCTATACGAAGACGTGGACCTACATGGTTCATTTCCTATCTTAAGCCGAAGTATCTATTACGAACTTTAAATACCAATTTTGAAACAATTCCGGTTAATAATGTCACTAAAATCATCAAAATACCGAATATCGGGAGGTGCCGTTATATAGGGGCTATACGAAGACGTGGACCTACATGGCTCATTTTCTGTCTTAGGATGTAGTATCTATTATGAACTTCAAATACTAAATTTGAAACAATTCCGGTAAATAATATCGCTAAAATCATCAATATACCGCATATTGGGAGGTACCGTTCTATGGGGGCTATACGAAGACGTGGACCTACATGGTCCATTTTCAATACCAAAAGTCCTGCAGACATAGTACACATTTGAGTAAAATTTTATCAACCTACTTCATTTCGTTCGGAAGCTAGAGTAATTACCACAGACGTACATGAAATTTTATGCTGATCAAGAATATACATACTTTGTGGGGTCTACATTGTATATTTCGAGGTGTTACAAACGGAATGACAAACTTAATATACCCTCCATACTATGGTGGAGGGTATAAAAAAAATTAATTCAATTGTGGTGGATTTTTTTAGCGATGAATTAAACTATTTTCGTGAATTTTTGAGTACCGCGATATTCAATCGTGGATTTTATAACGACATTTTCTCAAAAATCCCCCAAGTCTAAATCGTGGATTTCCATAAACATGTTTAGAAGGGTCAATGAATATCAATCGACATTTTTCCTGGACAGATGAAGCTATAATTGAAAGGACTCTAAGAATATTTTTGATCGTTGAAGAATTTCATTCAAATAGACATCTCCGAGACCAAGAAGAATATATATGGGGGTGGGGGTTTTAAGGGGTATTTCTTAATGACCAGCAGACCACTAATTGTACATTTACAACAATTTTAAGGACCAGCAAACCAATAAACTTGAATTTTTAAAAAATACTTTTGTTCAAGGACCAGGTGGATATATAATGTGGATTTTAAAATAATATTTTCAAGGATCAGCATTGGTATGACCAATAAAGATAAAATTGTGGAATATTTGAGAATATTTTTACAAGAAATAATTGAAAGGTTTCTAAGAAGCTATGATTGGAAGGTTTTTAAATAAACATCCTAAAGACCAAGAGGGATATATATGGGGATGGGGGCCTTTAAAGGTTATTTTTTTTAAGGATCGGCAGACTAATAATCCTTCATTTAAAAACGATTTTAAGGACCAGCAAATCAATAAACTTCAATTTTTAAGGATATTTTTCAAAGTCCAGGTGGATATGTAAATATACAAACAGCGAGCTATATTTTTTTTGAACATAAAGAGCAAGAAGCGTGGATTTTCTAATAACTTTTCTAAGATCGGTAGTGTTTTTTTAGAACTATTTTTTTTTTAGGACCAAACTATTTTTATGAGTGATTTTTTTAAGAATAAATGCAGATTTTTACAGAATATTTTTTGAGAACCAACAGACCAATAACTTGGATTTATTATGATTTGTTTTTTTCAAGGACCAACGGATCAATAGCCCTTTTTTAATTTTTTAAATATTTTTTTACATCCGATAGACCTATTAACATTGATAGTTTTAAGAATATTTTTAGAGACCTGCTGATCAGAATTTTTAAGAATATTTTTCAAGGACCTGTTAAACAATAAAAATTGATTGTTAAGAAACGTGAATTAACGTGAATTTTGAAAAAAAAATTTTTTTGAGAACCAACAGACAGACAGACAGACAAATAATTAACTGTGGATTTTTAAGAATATTTTTTAAAGTATACTTTTAGGGACCTACCGATCCGATTTTTTAAAAATATTTCTATTTTTTAAAAATAGTTCTATTTCTTTTTTTTTTCAAGAACCAGCTGGCAGAGAAATTGCAGCTATATTTTTATGACCTACAGAGCAATAAACGTGGATTTTTTGAAAACTTTTCAAGGACCAGTAGTTTTATAAGAACATTATTTCAAGAACCAGTTGAACAATAAAAGTTAAGCTCTTCCTTTCCCTCCTAAGGGCCAATATTTTGAATATTCATTAAGCTCATAAAACGCGAAATTAGCATCCACTTTCATTTAGACTTAGAACACGTCAATATTTCCATTAAAACAAGATCTGTTATAGATATGGTAGAGATCGGACCATTCCCTCTGGTACCTCTCCCACAAAGGGTCAACGTTTTTAATAACCATAATGATTATAAAATCCGAAATAAGCATCCGCTTCTCTTCATATTTCACACATCTTATTATTTCTACTAACACAAGATCCGCTGTCGAGATAAGATATATCGGTCCACTGCTTCTGCTACCTGCCCCACAGAAGGTCAAAGTTTTGAATATTTAAAGCGATCGTAAAATTCAAAATAAGCATCCAATTCTCTTTATATTGCGCTCATCTCATTATTTCCACTAACACAAGATCTACTTTGAAGATGAGATATATCGGTGCACTCCTTCTTCCCCACAAAGGGTTAAAATTGTTTATATCCTTAATGCTCATAAAATGCGAAATTAACATCTGATTCCGATTATCTGACATAGCTTGCGTAAGAAATCATCGATTCTTTCCAACCGATACGAAATAGACAATATTGGCCCATTCCTTCCAAACCTACTCCGACAATTTGAATAATCATAACAGAAGTCAAAATATATTTAAAAAATCGAACCTTGGCTGAGGGTATACATCTGTCGGCAAAATCAACTGATATTTTCTAACTTGTTTTTTTTTTTTTTTTTAATACGGTCTTAATTATTTTTTTCAGGTTTTCTGTATTTTTTTCCAAGAACATTTCGAGTGGACATTTTTGTCAAAGGGCTTAAATGGTGTTTTTTCACGCATACCTTATTGTGGATACTTTTTATACCTTCTACCATACTATGGAGGGTATATTAACTTTCTTATTCCGTTTGTAACTCCTCGAAATACTCATTTCAGCCCCAACAAAGTATATATATTCTTGATCAACGTAAAATTCTAAGTCGATTTAGCGATGTCCGTCTGTCTGTGGTAATCACGCTCTTTTTCGAACCAATTAAGATAGAAGGCTAAAATTTTGCACACATATTTATTTTTCTAGTAGACAGGTTAAGTTCGTAAATGGGCCATGTAGGTCCACGTTTTCATATAGCCCCCATATAAAGGTACCTCCCAATATTCGGTATTTTGATGGTTTTAGCGAAAATATTCGCCGAAATTGTTTCAAATTAGGTATTTGAAGTTCGAAATGGATACTACAGCCTATGCCAGAAAATTGTCTGTGCAGGTCCACGTCTTCGTATAGCCCCCATATACGGTACCTCCCAATATTTGGTATTTTGATGATTTTAGCGTCATTATTCACCGGAATTATTTTAAATTACTTATTTAGAGTTCGTAATGGGAACTACAGTCTGTGATGGAAAATTGTCTATGCAGATCCAGGTCTTCGTATCGGCCCCATATACCAGTACCTCCTTATATTCGGTCTTCGCACAGCTCCGATATAACGGTACCTCCATATATACGATGTTTTGATGATTCTAGCTACATTATTCGGCGTTTATTTCAAGTCTAGAATTTGAATATGGTAATGACTTATGACAAGCAATACCTATGTAGGTCCACGTCGTATATACCCCAATATGACGGCAATATTCGGTTTTTTAAATTTTAACAGAATTTTTTAAGCATTTTATTTTTTGAAAATTTCTCAATTCGTTCCAAATGATGGAGGGTATTCAAAATTCGGCACGGCCGAACTTACAAGTTTTAACTTGTTAATATTGCTTTTTAAAGAGGCCTTAAAGAGCTTTTTTTTGTGTTTTTAATTTTTTTAAATTTTTATTGGATATTAAAAAATATATTTTTTTCATATTTTTTTAATTGTGGATTTTTTTAGAAGAATTAGTTTTCAATGAATAAAAAATTTTGAATTTTCTGATAAAAAAAATTGACTATCATTTGCATCATAATCATGGAATATCAAATTGAGTTAAAAAAATAAGTTTTTGTTTTTGTTTCGATTTTACCAATGATTCGCCAAATTTATGTAGATCTGTACATAATTCAGTTGAATTATTTTGAATAGAATGCTAATGTTTTGCGAATTTTTTTCCAAAGAAATTAATCTAAATTATTTGCAATGCAAATATAAAACTCTGTGTCCTCTCTACACCCTCCCACTCATAGCCTGCCTAATAAATTCCTAAACTTTCAATTGGTTGCTATAATTAACCTCAAAGTCCGCCCCGTGTCCATGGCATGGTAGCCACATCTCTCCGGCCAAATATTTTTTTGATATTCAGGATAATGTATCCAGTCCGCCAAACAGCCAGGCAGCCAGGCAGCCACTGTTGCTGTGATCTAAACAAGTTTATATTTTAATTATGTTAATTCGCTGTGTGTTTTTGCAGGACTCTCATGTTGGCGTTATTGTTGTGGTGTTCATTTTTGTCGTAATGGTAACTGAATTAGTAACACCTCAAACTTCCTTCCCAATTTTTGTGAAGAGCGTGCCCAGCCAACCAACCAATCAGCCAAGGCTATGGAATAAAATTGTTGGAATATTTGTTCGGCGTTTTCAATTTAATTACTTAAAATCATGCACATACATACATACACACATATAAATATATTAAATACAAACACAGTCACACGCACACACACACACACACACACACATAGACTCTTAAACATAATACGCTGTGTAATGTGGTATTAAATATTTAATAATATTAAAATTAATTTTTACGATATTCATTTCACTTCCCCGGTCGTTCGTTCGCTCGTTCGCCCACCCGTCCTATGTCTCGCTCGCTTATCAAACATTGGCTATCCACAATTTGCTGTTGCGTGCTGCCATAATTCGCGCAACGCTTCAACTAGCTGAAACAGAGATTTCAATCTTTTCCAAAAATCCCCATGTTTTACGGTTGAGTGATTAAAACTGATTTAAAAATGTCGATGGTCTGTTTGTTCGGTCGGTCGGTCGGTCATCTGTCCGTCCATCCGTCCGTCTGCCAGTCGGTCTATCCACATGTCTGTCCTTGGTTCTATGGTCGCTGTGCTATTGGTTGACTTTGGAGGTGAGGTTCGATTCGCATTACTTTGGCTTTAACCAACAGCAGGAAAAAAAAATGTATGGCACAAAACGGGTTGCCTGTGCTTCTTGGAGTTAGCCATTTGAATCCCCCTTGCCCGCGATTTAAAAGAATGTGTTCCGCCGTTGCCCTCCCTCCCCAGCCACGTGTATTAGAGAAACCAATTAATGAATGAATCGAAGTATTAAATAACCAAAAAAGTTATTCGAAACGAAATGCCGAACAACTTAATACATCGATTAATGTTTATCTGAAGTTGTGGTTCGAAGCATTGCTTTAGATAATGGAATTGTTACACAGCCGGGGAAAATTTAATTATTTTTTCTAAGATTTCTATAGCCATGGAACTTCATTTGCAGACTAACCGCTCAAGGTGGTATCTGAAATTTTGGAATGTCTTTAAAATTATTTAAATTCGGGAGAGCCTTCATAAGTATTTTTTTTATAAGCTGTAATACCGATTCCGAACTTCAAGTACGAAATTTTAAACAAATTCCGCTATAATCATCAAAATATCGAATATTGGGAGGTATCGTTATATGGACCTGCATACTCGATTTTTATACCCCACAACACTGTGTTGAGGGTTTTATAAGTTTGATTGGACCAAAAATTATGTAACACCTCGAAATATTGGTTTCGCACATAGGATAGTATAAATGGATCTTCCTCTCTCGCCGAGCTGAGTCGATCTAGCAATGTATCTCCGTCCGTCTGTCCATGTTAATTTGAAATCACTCTACAGGCAATTATTGCCCAATCCTCACAAAATCAAAATGGAGGTGGAACGCTATTGTTTTTGGAGATGATCGCATAATATTTAGAGGTTGAAATGGACCAAAAACTGAGAAATTTCCTAATGTTACAGTTGCTCTACAGGGTGCAATTATAGACCAATCGACGCGGAAGTTAGCATGGGGCTAAAGCTGGGAAGAATAAGCCTGAAGCCTTCAAATTTTGATGGTCATCGGGTAATATTTAGTGGGTGAAATAGACCTTAACATTTGTGTTAAATAAAGGACAAATTTTCGGTTAAACCGCGAATGTTTTTAATCCCGGCGAAATCACAAATAGACGAACAGGTCAATTCTGACCGTTACGTAGATGCCGATAGTAAATATATCGGTTATATAGCGAAGAATATACAATGTGTATATACAAAGGAAGGGGATGTTAGTTAGAATGCTTATATCTCAAGAATGGCTGGACCGATTTTGAAAAATTTTGTCCTGGCAAATTCAGAATGCCCTCAAAAAAAAAAAAAAAAAAAAAAAAAAAAAATCGCAGAAAAATATGCCAATAATGATTCTAATAAAGGTTTTGTAATATTTTGCGACATTTTTAATTTTTTCATATTTTTATCGCATTTTTTCAATTTGACTCATAATATTGAAGTGTATATTTTGTAATATTTTTTTCACCTTACAACACGGGTTGGGGGTATTATATAAGTATTGCAAATATCGTCCGATCCTCACGAAAATTTTCACAAGGGTAGGGTTGGGCTGAGAAGATCTAGGCCTATTGTTTTCAAAGATGTCCGCAATTTTTTTATTTGCCATAGGCTTCAAATACGAAATTTAAAAAAATCCCAGTGAATAATGCCTCTAGAATCATAAAAATGCCGAATATCAGGATGTATCGTTGTAAGGGGGCTGTACGAAGGCGTGGACCAGCACAGGAAATTTTTTGTCATAGGTTGTAGTACCCATTACGAACCTCAACTATGAAATTTGAAACAATTATCGTTAATAATGCCGCTAAAATCGTCAAAATATGGAATATTGGGAGGTATCGTTATATGGGGGCTAGAAGACGTTGACCCGCATACGCGATTTTTTGTTATAGGCTTTAAATATAAATGTTAAAACACTTCCGGTAAAAAATATGGCTAAAATAATCAAAATACCGAATATCGGGAGGTATAGTTATATGGAGGCTATATGCAAACGTGAACCGCCTGGCCCGTTTACGATCTTAACATACTGTTGGCAAAATACATTTGTGAGACTTCTATCTCTATTCGTTCCAAAAATAGTGTGATTACAACAGATAGACACACAAACAGACAGGCGGACATCTCTAAATCGGCTTAGATTTTTTTTCGCTGATAAGGAATATTTGTACTTTGTTGGGACATGAGTTTTTCGAGGAGTTACAAACGAAATGGCAGATTTAATGTACCCTCCATAGTATGGTGTAGGGTATAAAACTGAAAGTCGTTAAGCTGAAAACAAATCGAAATTTATTTCGTCCAGACCGCACCTTTTATACCTCCCACTGTGTGGAAACTTGACTTATGACGATATCAGCTATCCTCGATATACCCCATTTTTGGAATATTTTTAAGAGGAGTTTATACACCCAGAAAGAAACCGAAGTATCAAAGCACAGGAAATAAAATACCGAAAATCAGGATGATTTCGATACCATTTAGTCGACCTCCACGGAGTATTTTTTGAGGGGAGAAAATCATAATTCTTCATTTTACAGATAACTATAATCTAATGTAATATATAATCCAACTATCTTCTTATGAAAAATTTCGTGTCGATTGGTTTTCAATTGTGACCTATGGAGCGGCGACAAAATCAGGAAAATTTTAATTGTTTTGGTCCATTTGAACTCCTAAATGTTCATCTTTAAAAACAATAGACCTTAAATCTGACCCTAATCCTACCTCCATGTCAAATTTCGTGAGGGTCGGACAATAATTGCGACCTGTATTTTTTTTTGTTGGAAAAAATATTTGTATGCGAGAAATTTGAAGGGAGTTGGATGGAAGAGATTGGATGCTTATTTAGCTTTCTTTGAGCGTTTTGGTTATTCAAAACTTTGACCCTTTGTGAGGGAGGTAGCAGAAAAAATGGTCCGATATCTACCATCATTATAACAACTCTTGTGCTTATGGAAAAATTGAGATATGCCAAGTCTGAATGGAATCGGATGTTAATTTCGCGTTTTATGCTTTTAGCTTCATGGATATTCAATTTTTTTGACCCTTTGTGGGGAAGATAGCAGAAGGAGTGGACCAGATGGTTAATAAAAATATTTTGATGTGTGTAATTTGAAGACAATCGGACTCATAAATCCCATTTCATAAGTGTTAAAATTATTCATCATTTTGATCCGATCCTTTGTGGGGGAGAATATTTTTCATTTTCAGAACTGAAACTAATATTAGAATTTGCAAGGTTGGAACAAAATTGGATTATTGTTTCTCTTTCTGTGCAGATTTTTTTTTAATTTCGTGGGGGAGGTACCAGAATGAGTGGATCGATATTGTCCATCTCCGAAATCGTTCTAATTTTGACAATAATAGTACGATGTACTAAATTTGGATCAAATGAATACTCTCTTCGAGAGTTATCGTACGCACCAGCCAGAAGCTAGATCGACTCCAAATGTCCTGAAACAGATTTGGCAGTAAGAAACCAAAATCGTTATTTCGATGAGGCACGTTTTGACCGTATGAAATGATATTTACCCTCCCTCTGTAGATATATGACTGAGGGTATAAAATGTACTAAAAATAAAATAGACACTTATAAAATGATTTTTTCCAAACTTGGTACATCCTAAAATTCCAGTCAACATTTGTCAGAACATATAGCGATCCGCCCCTTTTGGTAATCATTTCTGGTACCAGCCAAACAGTTCGAACGTTTATCAGAGTCATATTTTTATTCATCATTCTCCCATCCCTTTAAAACTAAAATAATATTTTAAAATTCTAAATTTGAAGTCGTCTCTTCTTTCTGTGGTTCATTCGAAAAAGTAACAAAATGTTAACTATAATGACAAATTTGAAATATTTATATAGTCTTTATGTACAAGGTGAGATGAAAAAATTGCAACCAACTTTAGACTGCTGTCATTTCTAAGAAATCCGTACGACAGCTGTTAAAATTATTCCAGTGACAGCTCATTATATTGTTTACAAGCGTACAAAAGCATTTGGGTGAGAATTTTCCAGAAAAAAAGGTTATTCGTGATGGAATTCAAGCGTGATATTGTGATTTCTTTATATTTGGTTGAAAACAACAAGTGGCTATCGTTAAAGCACTCCAGCATTTAAATGTGAATAATTCTGTTGTATCTCGTACCATCGCTCGTTACCATGATACTGGTAGCGTAGCCCGATGTCAAGGAAGTGGACGGAAGAAAACAGCAACATCAGCAGAAATGGTTCGAAAAGTAAAGAAGCAACTTGATCGAAACCCGCTTCGCAGTGGCTGAAAAATGGTTCATGAGCTGAACATATCGCAATATCCCATTCGGCAAATATTGGAAAATGAGCTCAGGGTAAAACCGTTGAAATTCGAAAACGTTCAAGAACTTACACCACAACAGAAAAGAAATAGACTCAAAAGAGCTAAAGAGTTGCTTCGCTTGGCCGAAACTGGTGAACTGATGTACACCTTCGGTTGGCCACTAGAACACAAGCGCCGGCCATGGTGATGGTGTGGGCAACCATAACAGCCGATGGTCGCTCTCCGCTCCTATTAATCGACCGTGGCATTAGAATAAATGCCGAATATTACGTGAAAATATCCCTCGCATTTAACACGCGCCACCCAAGAATGGTTACAAAATCTCCGGATACCAATTCGTTGGATAATTGTGCCTGGAGTATTTTGTAAAGCAAGTTTGGCACTAAAAAATACCACCTCAAGTAACCGCTTCCCCAGGAACGGGCCAAAATATCGCAGAATAACATTCGGGCAGCGTGTCACGGTTTCATTGACCGTCATATTGTCACAATTTATGCCAAATGTGACCAATTCGATTAAATCTAAACTTATTCTAAAATTTGAAAAAAATTAAAAAAATTTAAAAATAATGGCGTTTGACTTTGTTGCAGTTTTCTATCTCACCCTGTATTTACCAAACGCAAAATTTGATATTTTTAATTTTCGAAATGATATTTAAGATCCTTCTGCTATTATTTTACCAAATCTGTATTAATACTTTCTGCCTTAAGGTGATGGTAGCTTTTTTTAATGAAGTTTATACTAGTCTAAATCTGAAGATACCCCTTTTGTCATTGGTAAATAGCTCATTTGAAGATAATCCTCGACACATGTCTTATTTGCCACATTTTTAAAATAATATCAACTTAGGATTAAATTTAATGAAATACTGTGTTAAATTGGTATCAATAATAGGTTATTTCTATTCTAATTGGTAATATCTCCTTACGCTCATGTAATTCACCACAAGAAAATATATCAAAATAGCAGCAGGTTTTTTTCTTTTCCATTACCCACCAGTGTCCAAAGAAAACAAGATTTTTCAATTCGTGTTTTTAATAATTTTTATTGAAATCTAATTTTTTTAATAATTTTTAATTCAATTCGAAAAATCTATTTTTTTCAATTGAATTAAAAAATATTTATATTTAAATTAAAAATTATGCTTTGCATTCTCTATTAATGATAATTAGTTTAATGTTCAAAATAAAACATTATTTTTTTTAAGAATAATAATTATTATTTTAATTTCTTACATAAAATAACAAGAGGAAATAACAATAATAAACTGATTTCGACATTTATTTTATTTCGGAAATTTTTCGATTCTTACAATTATTTATAAAACTTAGTTTTTATACCAAAAAAATTATTAATTTTACAAATCGGCAAAATCTCAAGCAATAACTTCTGCATCCATTTACTCTCCAAATTAGGCATGGAAAATGTCGTGTCTCATGAAAATCCAAACATCCTTTTCGCAATCACGCATCCTCATATAATTGTACTAGCATTATATCGACCGAAATAAAAAAGAAAGAAATTACTGCCATTCAAAACTCCCGCTGTAAATATTCAAATAATTATTTATTTATCTAGACACATACATCAAATATTGATTGATGTACGTGTCCGAATTGTGGTTTCCTGAAAAAAAAAAAAAACAGAGTATGTAAAAAATTAACAAATTACAAAAGGGACTTCCTCCACCAACCACTGATTGAATCTGTAAAGAGTTTTGGGTAATGATTTTAAATATTAAAAATTAATTTGCTGAAAAAAAAATCTCAATATATATATATATATATTAGTGGCTGAAAAACAATGTTTATTTAGCTGTAATGAAATTTTACAAATTTATAATTATTTTAAATATAAAAATTCTCCATTAATTATTCCCACGGAAGAAAAAAGCCTGAAATGAAATTAAAATGATTAAATTTTCTGAAAGAAAAAGTTATTTTCAAAAATAATTAAACCTGAAAACAAATTGTGTTAAAAGTTGCAAAAATGCTGGAAAAATTGTTTCAAAAATTATTTTTAAATATTTAAGCTGCAAAAAAATAAGAATGTATTTTTAATTAATTCGTGAGAGAGTGTGTGTGTGAATGCATGTTATTTCCATGCATTTCTGGCTGAAATCCAATCCATTTCAATCCGCAACCAAAAACCAATCCTCTTCAATGCATATCCATCATCAAACCAACTACAAACTGCAACAACCTGCAAATGAAAAGCAAAAAAAAAAAAACACAAAACTACGGAAAAATACAGCAACAACAACACATTAATAACAACAACATCATGTATCAAAGTTATTGATGAGAGAGGAAAAAGGGGTTGAGTTTTCATTGAATAGAATTGGAGGAGAGCAGATGGCATGTGTTGTTAAGCTTTTAAAATATGTTGAGTTGGAAAAATTCGTGGTGGGTGGAAATTGTAAAAATTGTAAACAAATTAAAGACTTAAGGTTTCAGGGTTCGATTTTCTTAATTTTTGTGGGAGGCATAAGCAGCAGTAACTCGGGATGGCGAATTTCTCTTAGATGTAATAACAAGTAAAATAGCTGTAAGTTCGGCCGGGCCGAAGTACATTAGAGCTATAAACGTGGAGTGATATAACGGCTTTCAGAACTATAGACGTAGATTTTGAAGCATAATTTTTAAGGACCAACAGACCAATAAACGAGGATTTTTTAAGAATATTTTTTCAAGGACAAAAAACGTGGATTTTTAAAAAATATTTTTCGAAGGAATAACAAACGTGGATTTAAAAAAAAAAAATAAGGACTAATAAACGTGAATTTAAAAAAAAAATTTGAAAGACTAAGAAACGTGAATTTTTTAAAAAGATATATATTTTTAAAGGACTAAGAAACATGAATTTATTAAAAAAAATATTTTTCGAAGGAATAACAAACGTGGATTTAAAAAAAAAAAATAAGGACTAATAAACGTGAATTTAAAAAAAAATTTGAAAGACTAAGAAACGTGAATTTTTTAAAAAGATATATATTTTTAAAGGACTAAGAAACATGAATTTATTAAAAAATATATTTTTTAAAGGACTAATAAACGTGTATTTTTAAAAAATATATTTTTTAAAGGACTAATAAACGTGTATTTTAGATTTTTTTTCATGGAAAGATAAAAATAGATTCTTTAATAATATTTTTTCAAGGACTATAAGAAACGTGAGTTTTTTGAAGAAAATCTTTTCAAGGACTAATAAGCTTGGATTTTTTAAAAAATATTTTTTCAAGGACTAAAAGTGGGTTGGATTTTTTAAAGAATATTTTTTCAAGGACAATAAGAAACGTAGATTTTTTAAAAAATATTTTTTCAAGGACAAATAAATATGGATTTTTTAAGAATATTTTTTAAGGACTATAAGAAAAGTGGATTTTTTATAAATTTTTTTTTTCAAGGACTAATAAACGTGGATATTTTAAAAAAATATTTTTTTCAAAGAACTATAAGAAGCGTGTTTTTTTTTTACAAAAATATTTTTTTTAGGCTAGTAAACGTGAATTTTTAAAGAATATTTTTTCAAGGACTATAAGAAACGTGGATTTTTAAGGAATGTTTTTTTTTCAAGGATTATAAGCAACGTGAATTTTTTTAAATATTTTTTTTAAGGACTAAGAGACATGAATTCCTAAAAATATTATTTTTTTAAGGACTAAAAGAGACATGAATTCCTAAAAATAATATTTTTCCAAGGATTAAATAAAGCGTTGATTTTTTAAATATTATTTCAAAGACCTGCAGACCAAGAGACCTGTGGTTTTAAAGAGTATTATTTCGAAGACCTGCAGACCAACAGACCTGTGGTTTTAAAGAGTATTTTGCAAGGACCAAATACCAATAAACATGGATTTTTTAAAGATAATTTTTTTAAGGACTTATAGACATGAATTTTTTCAAAATATTTTCGCAAGGACCGGCAGACCAAAAAACTTGTAGTTTTAAAGAATATTTTTTCAAGTACCGGCAGACCAACAGACTTGTATTTTTAAAGAATATTTTTTCAAGGACCTGCACACCAACAGACTTGTATTATTAAAGAACATTGTTTCAAGGATATTCAGAGTGGATTTTGAGGTATTAACTTTTCCAAGGATATTCCGTGCCTCGTATATTATATTATATATTTACCACACCTATAAATGTGGGTTTTAGAGAATATTATTTGAATGATTTTTAAAGTCATATGCGAATAACTTTGAGGGATATTTAGGACTATCAAACAATAAAAAGGATCATTCGATTTCCTCTAACTTTACAAATCCGAACATTTTTGTCAGTGTTAGGTCAGGTGCGAAAATGGACAATGTCGGCCCACGCCGTCAAGTACCTTCCCCAGAAAGAGTCAAAACTTTAAATGCTTATAATTCTTATAAATCTTATAATTGTCGTCAAGTTTCGCACATTCTGGCACCTCTCCCACAACGGGCTAAAATTTTTAATAATTATATCCCTCATCATTTGCCAAATAAGCTTCCGAATCGCTTCCAATGTTAAACATCCCAATATTTTTATTGACACAGAATGTGGTGTGAAGATGGGTTATATCGGTCCACACCTTCAGATGCCTGCCTCACAAAGGGGGCAACATTTTGAATAACCAAAACGCTCATTAAACGCGAAATAAGCTTGCGATTCTCTTCAAATTTCACACATCTTAATATTTCTACCAACACAAAATTTGCTGTGAAAATGGCATTTACAGACCCACTCCTTCTGGTACCTTTACCACAAATGTTCAGAATTTTAAATAACCCAAATAAGTACTCGATTCATTCTATACTATTCACATCCCAATATTTTGCCAATGTCAAGTCTGCTGTGAAAACGATAGACAGGCCCACCCCTTCCAAGTCGACGAATTTTTTTAAACTTGGTATATCTAAATATTTCTCTCAACCAGAGATCCCTTGGAATTTTGTATCGTATGGTATACATTTTCGATTTAAAAGCTCCCCACTAAATGTACTGCTCTTTAAAGAAGAAATTTTCATATCTCTTCCCCCCGAAAAAATAAAATATTTTCCTACACCTCTTGAGGGTCCAAGAAAATTTATATGATATTTTGTTCTCTCCAGTTGAGTTTTGACTTCAAGTGGTTGCGTTAACTTTTTTTATTGTTTTAAGTCGGTGAAGGTTATATACCCACCCCATACCCTCCTCATCGTTGTGTTTAACAAACAAAACACCAGCACATTGCTTTGAACAAGCACTTCAATACAAATGGTCGTGCAGCATAAGTTTGTCATTCGGTGCTGCTCTGGGGTTATATTGGTTCATAAAAACTGCAGAGTAAAATCTTTTAAGCCTTTTTTTTTTCAACCGCCACCCTCTTTAAATCATCAAGCGGCAGAACGAAAAAAAAAGGAAAAGGATTTTTAACGCACAATTTCAAATGGGGAGAAAAAAAACAGAGTATAGGTGCAAATGGATTTGAGAATTGGGTTAATTGTTGCTTAAAGCTGATTCTACTTCTTCAGTATACCGCAAACACTACAGTCACACACACACGCACACACACACTCGCCAGCACATATAAACACACATACACAATTTGCACACATCATCCAATATCAAGCACGTAGATACTCATTTACACAGACATGCAGTAGAGAGAGGGTGACATTTACCACCCACCCACTTAAAGCGACTAAATGGGTGGCAATTTTACAGTGGAGCCTCAATATGGCAGCTTTTGAATATTTAAAACTCCATTAATAAAATATGAGAAAAATAGAAATAATATTCCAAAATTATAGCATTTCCCAGCTAAGCCATATGAATCTGAATACAGCAAAGGACATTCGATAGGGGATATTCGATCTAGAATATGTTGCTCCTGTTGTCGCAAAAGCAGAAACTATCAGCCGTAAGATAAAAACATGAAAAAACTCCAACTTACTTCAGACTGCTGTCATCTCTAAGCCACTAGTCCGACAGCTGTTAAAATTATTCCAGTGACAGCTCATTATATTGTTTACAAGCGTACGAAAGCATTTTGGTGCGAATTTTCCAGAAAAAAAGTTATTCGTGATGGAATTCAAGCGTGATAGTGTGATTTCTTTGTATTTGGCTGGAAAACCACAAGTGGCTATCGTTGGAGCACTCCAGCATTTAGATGTGAATAAATCTTTTGTATCTCGTACCATCGCTCGTTACCGTGATACTGGTAGCGTAGCCCGACATCAAGGAAGTGGACGGAAGAAAACAGCAACACCAGCAGAAATGGTTCGAAAAGTCTTTAGCGAATTGATCGAAACCCGCATCGCAGTGCCCGAAAAATGGCTCGTAAGCTGAATATATCGCAATATTCCATTCGGCAAATATTGAAAAATGAGCTCGGGGTAAAGCCATTGAAATTCCAAAAGAGCAAGAACTTACACCGCAACGGACAAAAATAGACTCAAAAGAGCTAAAGAGTTGCTCCGCTTGGCCGAAAGTGGTGAACTCCCGAATTTGGTTTTCTCCGATGAGAAAACATTCGTTGTCCAGCAGTTTGTAAACAAACAAAATTATTGTGTTTACTTGCCAAAGAGGTCAGCTGAAAATGTGCACCTTCGTTTGGCCACCAGAACTCAAGCGCCGGTCATGGTGATGGTGTGGACCGCCGTAACATCCGATGGTCGCTCTACGCTCGTATTAATCGAATAATGTCATCAGAATAAATGCCGAATATTATCGGGAAAATATTCTGGAGGGTGTATTAATTAAAGCCTTGGGCACGCAAACATTTTGGCCGCAGACCTTGGACATTCCAACAGGACTCAGCACCATTGCACTCAGCACTCGCCACCCAAGAATGGTTACAAAATGAGGTTCCTCGTTTCTTTTCCAGCGCCCAATGGCCACTAAAATATCCGGGTACCAATCCTTTGGACTATTGTGTGTGGAGTATTTTGGAAAGCAAGGTTGGCACTGAGAAATTCCAAAGTGTCGATCATCTCAAGAAAGCGCCTCGCCGGGAATGGCCAAAATACCGTAGAGCAACTTTCGGGCAGCCTGTGACGGTTTCATTGGCCGCTTGAAGGCCATAATTCATGCCAAAGGTGGCCAATTCGAACAAATCTAAACTTATTCTAAAATTTGATGCTACCTCCGACATTTTTTGCTTGCATTCAATAAATTTTAAAAAATAAGAAAAAATTTCTGGCGTTTGACTTTGTTGCAGTTTTTTATCTCACCCTGTATATTTTCAAACAGTTCATAAAAACATCATTTTTTTTTTTTTTTTGTTTTTTTTTTTTAAATATTTAAGGATTTTTATCCTAACTTGGCTTGGAGATATATTCCATCATTGCGGGAATTTTGAAAAAATTGTTCATATTGGGACCTAAAGAATGGTTTTCATTTTTAAAGTAAAAATTATATATCCACATACATATGGTAGCTCAAATGATTAGTTTTGTCTGGCCCAAAATTTAAAAACTTCAATTTTAAGACCTTTTCCTGCTCTCCAACATATTTTCACCCTCTAGACTCCACTGTATCTCGAATGCACATCAGGTGTGTGTGTGTGTGAGATATACGAGAAAGTTGTTTACATTTTGTATATGGCAGGGTAAACAAACTCATATATATCCGATTCAACGACAAAAACGCATTCTCTTTAAGATTTGAGCTCAATCAACCAGCCAACCAACCGCTCACCCAGCTACCCACATTCGCAACCACACACATATTACCTAAAGCCCATTTCCGCTGTGCTAGCTTTGTGCGGGTCACAGGAGGAATGGTGGACGTTTTTAAAACACCCTTTTTGGATACACTTTCACACACACATACACACACAAGTGCATCAACAAATACCCACCCAACAGCAAAGGATGACAAATGAAACGTTAGAGGCGAATGAGGGAGAGAGAGAGAGTAAATAAAAGTGTAGTATTTTTTAACCGAAAAGGTGTTGAAAGGAAGTAGGGTTCTATTTCTTGTGAAATGGAATCAACTACAGACACTTGGCATACAGTTTTACGCACATCCATACATTTATGTACACACCTCAACATATACATTTATATATGTATATATATATGTATGGGTGTTTAAAAATTGGCGAATCTTATGCCAAATTAAAAATGGAATTAGATGGATCAAGCGATTAATAATCCTGAATTGAAAGAAAAAATCAACAATCTACTTAGTAAAAATAACGAATTTTAATGAAAAAATGTTCAAGGATGAAGAGAGCTAATTCTTTTAAGTTTTTCGAGGATAAGCAAGACTTTATAATCGAGAATTTTTTAAGAATATTTTCGAAGAACTGGTACAGCTATCATTTTCAGGGAGGAATACTTGTAATATTTTAAGAAACGACATTCAACGGCCAACAGAGGTCAATAGAAGTATAATCGCAGCTTTTTAAGAATACTTTTAAGGACTTTAGAGCTATTTATGTGGATTATTTAAGAATATTTTCTCTAGGGCCGAATAGTTTACAAAAATGAGCCCCAATTTCCGATTTTTTAAAACACGGGACAATTATAAAATCCTGATTTTTTTAGAAATGTATAATTTAAAAAATTAAAAAAAAAAATTAAAGATTAACAGAACTATGGCCGTTGATTTTTCATTATTTTTTTCAAGGACTTATACAGGTTAAATATGGGATTTTCTAAAAAAACAGGGTGAGATAAAAAACTGCAACAAAGTCAAACGCCATACTTTTTACATTTTTTTTTTAATTTTATTGAATGAAAGCAAAACATGTCGGAAATAGCATCAAATTTTAGAATAAGTTTAGATTTGTTCGAATTGATCACCTTTGGCACGAATAATGGCCTTCAAACGGCCATCGAAACTGTCACACTCAGCCCGAATGTTACTCTGCCGTATTTTGGCCCATTCCCGGCGAAGGTTTGCTTGAGGTGTTCGACACTTTGGTATTTTTAGTGTCAACCTTGCTTTCCAAAATACTCCAGACACAATAGTCTAACGGATTGGTATCCGGAGATTTTGGTGGCCATTGGGCGCTGGAAATGAAGCGAGGAACCTCATTTTGTAACCATTCTTGGGTCCTATTGGAATTTCCAAGGTCTGCGGCCAAAATGTTTGCGTGCCCAGGGCCTCATTACACCCTTCCGGCAGTTCACCACTTTCGGCCAAGTGAAGCAACTCCTTAGCTCTTTTGAGTCTTTTTCTTTCTGTTGCGGTGTAAGTTCTTGCACTTTTTGGAATTTCAATGGTTTTACCCCGAGCTTATTTTTCAATATTTGCCGAATGGGGTTTTGCGATATATTCAGCTCACGAGCCATTTTTCGGCCACTGCGACGCGGGTTTCGCTTCTTTACTTTTCGCTTCTTTACTTTTCAATCCATTTCTGCTGATGTTGCTGTTTTCTTCCCTCGGTAACGAGCGATAGTACGAGACACAAAAGATTTATTCACATTTAAATGCTGGAGGGCTCTAACGATAGTCACTTGTGGTTTTCCAGCCAAATATAAAGAAATCACACTGTGACGATTGAATTCCATCACGAATAACTTTTTATCTGAAAAATGCTCACCAAAATGCTTTTGTACGTTTGTAAACAATATAATGAGCTGTCACTGGAATAATTTTAACAGCTGTCGGACGAGTGGCTTAGAAATGACAGCAGTCTGAAGTTGGATGCAGTTTCCTTATCTTACCCTGTATATCATTATTATTTCATATTTTAGTGAAGAATGGAATCTTAGGAAATTCTGTGTTACATTGGGGTCCGCCAAGTATATAACTCTGAAAAGATCTTCCGTGGATAGAAACCGATACAAAACCACCTGCACTGATTAAATATCTCAGTGGATAGAAGACCTTAAAGTTGATATTGAAATATATAAATATAAATGTACGATTTTTCGCATTTTCCTATACTTCTTAGGTTCTGTCATTGAGGAGACCTTCTGAGAATGTTTTAAATTAAAAAACTCATCCATTGACGAAATACATTTTAGTAATTCTATTATATTTCAATAATCCAATGAAAAAATAATTCTTCCGATTGGGGTCTTTTAATTTGGAATGTTTCAATATACAGAAACCCCAAATATATATTTCAAAATTTAAATTACATAATAGTCTTCTTCGGAAAATTTCGATCAAGACTGTCAAGAATCGTTTACTATTATTTCGATATTTTTTTATTTTATTTTTTTTTTGTCTATTTTATAAGTTTTATGTTTAATTAATTAACAGCTTTACCTGCTCATACTTTTTCTGGGGAATTTTGAAAAAATAAAAACATCATTAATCATTTTTCTCTCGACCTCAACATAATAATTTGTTTTTAAAATTTTGTATGAAATCTTAATTGTTTGGTGTTAGAATCGTTTTGGACTGATGTTATGTATTAATGCAGAATAAAATAAAAAAAAACATAACAATTTTACATATCTAACGACTCAAACCGCAAGAAAACAAAAATTTCGGCGGCATGTCATCAAAGAAAACATTTTTTCTTAATTTGTCAACGGGAGAAGTTCGGCAGCAGTAATGCTGGGCTGACTTTGTCGATTTTTGACAAATTAAACAAAGCCAGGTTAATACCAAATGGCATTTGAAAATGATGGGTGTGCGGATGTTTGTTTGATTGTTTGGCAAAAGCGAAACGTTTGAAATAAAGATCGACTAGACATTAAGAGAAGAAGAGCTACCGCATCATTATCATAATAATAGAGGCCTAATCGATTTTAATAGTTTTTTAAATGTCGGCAGGGTAATATTGGAAATTAAAAATTTTAATTTGCTTTATAATTATTTGAATGTGTTGATATGTATATCGAAAATGCTAAGTCCAAGAAAAAAAATCTCAATATCAATTTACATTTTAATGGCTTTCAATAAATCGCTTTGACACCCAATCACCAAATAATAGTATTGTTTTATTTAAATTCCGATTTAGCCAAAGACATTTTTCGTTTTGCCATTTCATGACTTGAGAAGACATTTCCCAAAGTAATTTATGTTTTGAGATTTGAACTAATGTTAACAACAATTCCATTGTCAAAACTAATGATGTTTTCGGTTTTTTTTTTTTTTTTTTTTTTTGTTTTTGTTTCCAGTTTTCAAAATTAATTGATTTTTATGTAAATCATGAACATCGAACCATCCATTCATTGACTTGGCTAATATCGACGCTGTTAGGTAAGGTAGCAATTTAAAGATTAACTACATTCTTGGGAAGATAAACAGATCAGTGGCATACAGTCGATACCATAAAATGGGGACAGAGGGAATTTTAAAGATTTTGAAAAGATAAAACGCTTTTAGAAAGATTTATTTAATTTTTTTGAGCAGAGAAAAAATACCTCTCCAAGGACTTCTGCAGAAACAATGTCTTTCAAAGGCGAACCCCTTTGGACAACATAAAAAAGGCTTTTAGAAGGGGTTTTCACGTGCATACCTTTCCAAGGTCTCCTGAAAAGTCGTTTCAAAGGCGAATTTCTGTAGATAGAAGACCTATAAAAGGACTTCAATAGTCCTGCGCTGTCATACCTAGATGTGAATTACCTCTCAGAAGTCGTTTAAAGACTGAAGGCATTTCATAGGGTTTCTAAGGGCAAAAAAAACTATTTAGAGGATTTCTTTAGAGAAAAGACGTTTTAAACGAATTCCATAGAAAACAAACTTCAAAAGGTCCTCCATGGAAAATAATACCCCTATAAGGTGTTCTATAGACAAACGACCTATCAGAAGACTTCTATAGACAGAAAGCCTTTCAAAATTCTTCTAGAGAAATAAGGCCTCTCGGAGGTCGTCTACTATAAGAAGCCCTTTCAACGCTCTTCGATCGGCAGAAGACCATTTAAAGGCGTTCTTAAAACAGGAGACCTGAAATGTATCCCCTTGACAGAATATCTTCCAAATGTGTTCCATGGAAGGAAGAACTATTAGGGGTATGCTATGGACAGACAACCACTAAGAGGTCTTCTATAGACAGAAGGTCGTTCAAAATTCGCCTATAGACAGAATACATTTCCGAGATCTTTTATAAAGAAAAGACAATTTAAAGGACTCATTCATATAAAAGACCTTTAAAATGGATTCCATGGACAGAAGACCTCTAAAATGGCTTCCATAGAAAAAAACGCCTTACAAAGACCTTCCACAGAAAAGAGACTTCTCAAAGATCTTCTGCATAAAGAAGCTCTTTCAGAGGACTTCTATAGATAGAAAAGGTCTTCCATAGCTAGAAATGTCAAAGCGAGAATACCCTTCAAAGGCATTCCTTTGACAGAAGTCCTCTTAAAGGTCTTCTTGAAGGAATTTTACCCAGAAGATCTTGTAAAGATATTTAAAAGACCTTCACAGGATCTTCTGGGTAAAATACATTTTTAGAAGCTCTTCTATAAAGAACAGAGTGAAGATTTTTTTAACTCCTTCTAAACGGAGAAGACCTTTTAAATGCCTTCTATACATAGGTTCACTTTTTGAAGATCTTTACAGAGAGGCCCTTAGCAGGTCTTCTATATAAAGAAAACCTTTAAAAGGCCTTCTACACTGAAAGGGAATTTATTAGGCCTTCTATACAGGGAAGAACTTTTGATGATCTTCATTACCGAATAGAAGGTTTGAAGCTATTTTGTACAGAAAAAACCTTTTGGAAGAAGAAGAACCCCTTTGGAAAGGTCTTCTACGCAAAGAAGACCTTTGGAAGGTTTTCCAGACACAGAAGTCCTTTGGAGGGCCTTTTTTACAAAGACGGCCTTTTGATGGTTTTCTATACTGAGAAGGTCTTTTGAAGGTCTTCTAGACAGAGAAGACCTTTTGAAGGTTTTCTAGGCAGAGAAGACTTTTTGAAGAGAAAGGTTTGAAGCTATTTTGTACAGAGAAGACCTTTGGATGGTCTCCTACACAGAGAAGACATTTGGAAAGGCCTTCTAAGACCTTTTGAAGGTTTTTTCACGCAGAGAAGTCCTTTTGAAGAAGTCCTCCGAAGGTATTCTTCTATACCGAAGGTGTTCTTCTATACAGAGACAACCCTCCGAAGGTCTTATTCTATACAGAGAAGACGCTCCGAAGGTCTTCTTCTATACAGAGAAGATCCTCCGAAGATCTTCTTCTATACAGAGAAGATCCTCCGAAGATCTTCTTCTATACAGAGAAGATCCTCCGAAGGTCTTCTTCTAAACAAAGAAGACCCCCCGAAGGTCTTCTTCTAAACAAAGAAGACCCTCCGAAGGTCTTCTATATACAGAGAAGACCCTCCGAAAGTCTTATTCTATACAGAGAACAGTACTCTATATAAAAAGGCCATTTTGAAGGTCTTCTATGCAAAAAAGATCTTTTCGAAGGTGTTCTATATAGAAAAGATATTTTCGAAGGTCTTCTATATAGAGATCGCCTTTTGGAAGGTCCTCTATAAGGAAAAGACTTTTAGAAGATCTTCTATACAGAGAAGAACTCCTTTAAAAATATTTAATACAGAAAAGACCTTTTAGAGGTCCTCAATACAGAAAAAAACTTTTAGAGGTCTTCTATACAGAGAAGACCTTTTAAAGGTCTTCTATACAGAGAATACCTTTTAAAGGTTATAGAAGACCTTTAAAAGGTATTCTATACAGAGAAGACCTTTAAAAGGTCTTCTCTGTATAGAAGACCTCTAAAAGGTTTTTTCTGTATTGAGGACCTCTAAAAGGTCTTTTGAAGATAGAGAATATCTTTCAAAGGTTTTTCATACAGGAAAGGTCTCTTTTATACGTAAAAGACCCTTCAAAGACCTTCTATACGGAAAAGACCTAAAGGCCTTCTATACAGAACAAATTTTTTAAAAGGTCTTCTCTGTATAGAGGTCTTCTTCAGTATAGGACAACCAAGAAGGTCTTTTCCACACGAAGACCTTTTTAAAATTCTTCTTTTACACAGAAAAACCCCTTTTGAAGACCTTCTCTACTCAGAGAAGATCTTTTAACCTTTACTTTTAAACGGACTGCCCTGTACATCCCATCATTAACCCCTCCAAAACTAATGATGTTGACCATCATCTTCATCATCAGCATCATCAACATAATATTAATTGATTTTTATGTAAATTGTGTATTTTTTAGGTGGGTATTATCGACATCTTGACTCATACCGAAAAAAAAAATTATCTAAGTATTACAACAACCATGGCATAGAAACATACATAACAATTCAACATTAGATGTGTATCTCTTGGCTGCCCTAGCTAGCGTCTTGTGTCGTTGTTTTCTAACTACTTCCATTTGACAATAATTTATCACCAGCTTAACATCCACCTACTGGTATTTTGTATTCAAAATTTATTAATCTCTTAACATTTCCTCATCTTGCCATTCGGATTGGAAAATTTATTGAACGCAGATACAAATATGGCTGGAAGGCAGCAGCCATCAGCCAGCCAGCCACTTAGCCAGAAAAAAACAAATAATTTATGCACTCCAAGCAATGATCGCTCAAACCAGCTGACTGTCGTTCATCTACCCACACGTGGGAATAATTTCGAATTGCAAATGATTTTTCAGAAACTAAACAGAGAACCGAGAACAGAAAACAAATCGGAAAAAAATCGTCATCATGATCATTCACTGTTCCATGATTTGCTGTTTTTTTTTTTTTTTGTATTTTTGCTTTTAACTGGCATTTAACATAGTGGCTTATTTGTCTTAACGTGTTTAACACCTTTTTTATGAAGTTTTACCCAACGACATGAGTTTAGCATTAAAAATATTTCTGTTTGGCAAAAAAAAACCGAAACCAAAACCTACAACAATAACCGAAACAAGGCTTTTAACAAAACAGCAAATTCAAATTTACAATAATCCCAGAATCAAGAAAAAAAAATACAATGCCTTGTATGTTTTGTTCACGGGGCTTTTATTGTTTTTCATTTTTTGTTTTTGGTTTGAACCAAAAATAAATCCCAATAAAAAGTTCAAAATGTTATGCTAGAGTACAACAAATCGTTTTGTATTTAAATTGTATTTTATTTTTTGTTTGTTTTGTCTATATTTTGGTTTGATATTTTTTTAGTCGGTAATTCTTGCCATGAATCATGAATGAAAAAGCTGGTACACAATCATATAATCTGTTGAATGGGAAAAATTTATAATTCTTTTAAATACTAAATTTTTCGAAAATTTAAATTTTTTTTTTTGCTTTGAAAAATCTTTTTTCTGTAATTTTCAAAAAAAAAAACTTTCGAAATAATTAAATTTACTTTTTGAAAATTATTTACTTTAATATTGATATTTTTGAAGCAATGGGAGTTTCGAAAATAGAATTCTATAAATCAACCATATCTATGGCCATCGCAAAATAACCTAAATAGAGGTTGTGACAGGTTTCTCACTCTTCCACACTTTTGGATATTTTCGGATTAAGATTCCTCAGAATCGGTGCGTTTTAGGTATATGGTGTCTTCGACAATATTTTACACATAAAAATATGAAAATTACTTTGGCCGGAAAATTTAAATCTCAGACGAGTCAGCAAAGGGGTCTTATTGGTCCTTTTTTAAAATATGTTCAAAAACTCCTTTTAAACGAGATTGTAATATAGGTCCTAGAAGACATTAAAAATCTAAATCTTACCTAACGATCAGCAATTCATATACATTTTTACACATTTTTTTTACATTTTGTTGAATGAAAGGAAAAAAATGTCGGAATTAGCATCAAATTTTAGAATAAGTTTAGATTTGTTCGAATTGGTCATCTTTGGCACGAATTGTGGCCTTCAAACGGCCAATAAAACCATCACACGCTGCCCGAATGTTGTTCTGCTACAAAATACGATCATCTTAAGCAAGCGCTTCGGACGAAAATACCGCAGAGCAACATTCGGGCAGCGTGTGACGGTTTCATTGGCCGTTTGAAAGCCATAATTCGTGCCAAAGATGACCAAAGGCGTCCTTTAGAGAAAAGACCTCTTATATGTATTACATAGACAGAATATCCTTCAAAGGTCCTAAATGAAGGGAAAATCCTCTCGGAGGTCTTCTAAAGACATAAGACCTTTCAAAGTTCCTATGTGGAAAGAAAGCGTTTCGGAGATCTTAAATGGGTTCCTTAGACAGAAGACTCCTTAAATGGATTCCATTAAAACACCTTTCATATATCTTCCATAGAAAAAATACTTCTCAAAGACTTCTACTACAAAAGAAGACCTTTCCGGGGACTTCTATAGACAGAGGTCTTGTCAAAGATTTTCTATAGCCAGAAATGCCTTTCGTCGTGAGGATACCTTTCCTAGGTAGTCTGCCATCAGGTATCCTTTCAAATTTTCTTTCTTTAGGTCCTTTACACACAGAAGACGTTGTGAAGGTTTCCTAAATAGAGAACACTTTTAGAAATACGTCTATACGGAGAAGTCTTTTTGAAGGAGATATTTCGAAGGCCTTGTTTTATACAGAGAAGACCATTCTAAGGCCTTTTCTATACATAGAAGACCATTCGAAGGTCTTCTTGCATACGGAGAAGATCTAAAGGTCTTAAGAAATGTCTTCTATACAGGGAAGACTATTT
This sequence comes from Musca domestica, assembly GCF_030504385.1. Classification (NCBI taxonomy): domain Eukaryota; kingdom Metazoa; phylum Arthropoda; class Insecta; order Diptera; family Muscidae; genus Musca; species Musca domestica. The sequence goes on along the minus strand of NW_026712388.1, from coordinate 2,758,660 downwards.
CGAAGGTTTTCTGTAAGAAGTAAACCTTTAGAAGGTCTTCTATATGGTAAAGACCTAAAGAAGGTCTTCCATACGGAGGAGGCCCTTCATATTGAGAAGGTACACTTGTAAGAAAAGAATTTTTAAAGGCTCCTTTATACAGAGTAGACCAGGTGTTTTACACAGAGACGATCCTTAGCAGGTCATCTAAACAGAGAACGTTCTTAGCAGTTCTTCTATACCGAGAAGTCCTTTAACAGGTCTTATATACAGAGAAGAACTTTAGCAGGTATTCTATACCGAGAAGACCTTTAGCAGTTCTTCTATACCGAAAAGTCCTGTAGCAGTTCTTCCATACCGAGAAGACCTTTACCAGATCTTGTATGCAGAGGAGAACTTTAACAGGTCTTCTATGTAAATAAGACCTTTAGAGGATATGGGAGAGACTTCAAGAAGATCTGGTCTATAGAGCAGAAGTTTTAAACGTCTTTTCAACAAAATCGAATTTTTGCAGGTCTTTTTTACCTAGAAGAAGACTTGAAGGACTTTTATACAGAGGTAGCAGGTCTTCTATAAAGAGCAGACCTTTTACATGTCTTCTTTACAAAAATATTGTAAGATTTTGTGGCCCTAAAAATATTTGTAAAAAATCCACTTTTTAGCGAATTGTCCCTAAAATTATTTCTAAATAATCAATTTTTTTACCTCCAATTGTCTCCAAAATATTTGTAAAAAAATCACGTTTATAAATCGAATTGTCCCTAAAATTATTTGTAAAAAATTCACGTTTATAGCTCGAGTCGTCTCTAAAAATATATGAACGAAATCCACGTTTATAGTTGGAATTGTCCCTAAAAATATTTGTAAAAATCCACTTTTTAGCTCGAATTGTCCCTAAAATTATTTGTAAAAAATCTACGTTTATAGCTCGAATCGTCCCCAAAAATATATGAACGAAATCCACCTTTTATAGTTGGATTGTCCCTAAAATATTTGTAAAAAAAACACGTTTATAGCTCAAATTATCCCTTAAATATTAGTAAAAAATTCCTTAAAATATTTAAAAAAAGGAACACGTTTATAGCTGAAATTGTTCAAAAAAGTATTAAAAACATATACGTTTAGAGCTCTAATTATCTCTAAATATATTTGTAAAAAAAATAACTTTTATAGCTCGAATTGTCCCAAAAAATATTTAAAAATCAATTTATAGCTCGAATTTTACCTACGAATATTTTTAAAAAATCAACGTTTAAAGCTCGAATTGTCCCGAAAAATATATTAAAAAATCGACTTGTATAGCTCGAATTGTCCCATAAAATATTCAAAAAATCATGTTTTTAGTTGGAATTGTTCCTTAAAATATTTGTAGAAAGTCCACTTTTAAAGCTCGAGTTGTCCCCAAAAAAAATATTTGTGAAAAACCCACGCTTCAAGTTCAAATTGCCCAAAAATATTTGTAAACAATTCACTTTAAAAGCTCAAATTTTCCCTGAAAAAAAATTGTAAAAAACACCCGTTTGATGCATCTAATAGTCCTTCAATAAATTTATAAAATAGACCTTGATAGTCCTTAACAAATATATTTTTTTAAATTCATGTTTGGCTTTTCTGATAGTCCTAAAAAAATATTCTCAAAATTTCCACCTTTGGATGCTTTGATATTCCTTTAAAAATATTGTAAAAAATAAGTTTGTAGTTCGAATAGCCCTAAAAAATATGTTCACCAAGAATCTACGTAATAGCCTGTTGGTCTTTGAAAAAAAAATTCTTCAAAAATTCAAACAGTTCTTGGAAATGTTACCTCTTTTTACCACTAACTCATAATACAATTGATTTTTCGAATCTGTCATGCAATTTAAATAATAATGATGCGTTACGGATACAAAAATTATATTCTTTGAAGCACCCTTCACATGAATCCAACAAAAAATCGCAATTAATTGAAAACAATTAAAAATGATTAATCGTAAACGTAGATTTAATCATAATCATTAAGCAGAGGCAAACATAGATTGCCAGCTGGCTGGTTGGCTGACGGACGAGCGGGCTGACAGAGTGACTAGCTGCTAGTTTCTACAATTTGTTTTGTGCGAAATTCTGTTCATTCCGCATTAATTTCGCATACCGAAAACATAAAAAAAGCTCAGAGAAAAGGTGGTTACTACTACTCATGACGACGACGATGATGATGATGATGTTTCTGTTAATCAATCTAAATCGGGAAGCATAATCTTCGACATTATTTTGTAGTCATTGAAATGGACATGGATGGCAGGCAGGCAGACAGACAGCCCAGACCAGACCCTACCAGCAGCTAGCTTAGCCGCAAGTTTTTGGTTGGTAATAGATTTTATTATAACCCATAACTAAATGACTGATGCCAAAAGAAAAAACTGAAAAAAATAGTAATAGTTTTTTTTTAGCAAAAAATAACAACAATTTGAAATCTAAGACTGTTCCAAATGATTTATGAGTTAATTTATAATGGTGTATCATTTTTTAGGGTTTTCTACAAAAACAAAAAAACTTTGCAGATTTTTACGGTAGGTTTTTTGATTCCTCACCGGTATCATAATAAAATAATTTTCGAAATTACAAATTACGTTTTTAGGGATGGCAAAAAAGACTTCAAAACTAATTTTAAAAATTCTAAATTTAAAAAAAAAATGCGAATTCGTTTTGGGTAACAAACGTTAATTTTTTAACAACTTAACAAAATATCTACCTATGTTCGATTATTTTAATATATTTTGACTTCTGCTATGATTATTCATATTGTTGACCCTCTATGGAGTAAACTCCGAAGGAATGACCCAATATTGTCCATTTCGTATCCGACCTAAATAAATATGATATAAATACTGCGACTTGCCAGGTTTGGACTATATGGACTACATCATTCACTTCATATGAGATATGTTATAATTTTCAGAAAATGATAAAATATACGTGAGGTTCCAGATATAGTCGACCGAATTTTTCCATTTCCAGACTTCATATAATACTGATAAAAATATTGGTATCGACAAAATTACAAGAAAATCGAACATTTATATCCAATTTATAGGAAATCATAAATTCCATATTCATCTCAGGTTTCTAATTGAGAGATTTGTTTAGACATCTTTAAAACAGATCTTGCTTTGATAGAAATATAGAGATATGACAAGTCTAAAAGGAATCGGATGTTAATTTCGCGTTTTATGATCTTCTGGATATTCAAAATGTTGACTCTTTGTGGGGGAGTTACCAGACGGAATGGAGATATATATCCCTTCTTCACAGCACATCTTGTGTTAGTAGAAATAATAGAATGTGTGAAATATGAAGTGTACCGGATGCTTATGTCGGATTTTATAATCGTTTTGGTTTTTCAAAACTTTGACCCTTTGTGGGGCTGGTACCTGGTCCCATCTCTACCATCTTTATAACAGATCTTTTGTTGATAGAAGTATGGAGATGTGCCAAGTCTGAATGGAATCGGATGTAAATTTCGTGTTTTATGAACTTCATGGATATTCAAAATTTTTACCCTTTGTGGGTGAGGTACCAGAAGTAGTGGACCAATGTATTCCATCTTCATACCAGACCATGGGGGGGTAATAAAAGTATTGTGATGTTGCGTAATTTGAAGACAATCGGACTCTTACCTCACATTTTATAGGAGTTAGAGTTATTCAAAATTTTGACGTTTTGTGGAGAAGGTACTTGATGGAGTGAACCGGTATTGTCCATTTTCGCACCTGACCCACCACTGATGCAAATATTAGGATTTGTAAAGTTGGAGCAAAATCGGATTATCTTTTTGTGCTGGATTTTTTTTTTTTTTTTTTTTTTTTTGAAAATGTTGACCTTTTATGGGGATGTACCAGAAGGAGTGGACAGATAAAGCCCTTCTCCGAACTCAATCTAAGTTTGATAATAATATTACGATATACCAAATTTGGCTAAAATCGGATACTCCCTTCGAGAGTTATTGTGCGCACCAGCCAGCCAGACAGACAGACGGACAGACAACGCTAGATCAACTCCAAATGTCCTGAAACAGATTTGGTCTAAAGGGACCCAGGGTCTAAAACCTTTATTACCATGAGAGACGTTTTGGCCGCATCAAGTGATATATACCCTTTCCAGCCATATGGTTGGGGGTGAAATAATATTTTTTAAAGAGGAATATTCGATCTGCCAACCTGAACTTTGGTGCCAGAAGCAGGTGTCGGATTTTCACGCCTTTCTTGTCCGATAAAAACATTACGATGTACTCCTCTTCACAGAAATCCCGATTTATGTGAAGTTTTTTAAAAAAAAATCTATAGTTTTTGGGGCAGATTCCGTAAGGATATTCAAATCTTAACTTAAGATTTAGTAGTAGTGATGGCTATATCTACTCCATGCGTCCTGAAACGGATTCCCAAAAGACATGGGTTCTATTTCAATACTTCACATTTTTGCCGTATCCATAGCTAACTTAAAAACTTAAAGTACAAAAACTCCTTGTCTCCCAACCAAACTCCATTCGGCCAGCTCATTAAGAATGCAAAAATAGTATTCGCTGTATGTCAACGAAGACACCACTTTATGTGATGCGACGATTTGGACAGTTTTGTTGTCGCCTTTATCGCTTTTGATCTATTCTCTGTAGTTTTTATGTATTGTTCAATGGTGCTGCTGCTAATCATGATTTTATTTAAATGCTGTGCAAATCGTCATTGTGCATTTTTTGAAAATTACACGTTTTAAACGCTGCATAATTTTATGAGCTTTAATTACAATTATTTTTGTTGTTGTTCGTATTGAATTGTTGGCGTTGTTGTTTTTTGCTCTTTGCCAATTTATTTAATGACAGTATTTTGGATTTTTTTTCTCTTTCTATTTTTTTATTCCAAACTGCCGGCTGGCTGGCATAATAGCCTGCCGGCCGGTCGGTCAGTCAGCCAGCCATCGGGCCTAACTACCAAATAGCCACGTACAAATTTAAACGATATAAACCGTCATTTAGTCATGTCCATTGTGTCTGTCATTCAAAACAGTTGAACTCAGCGTCAATATGTTTTATTGCGGCTCCGTTTGTTGTGAGCCGGGGTCGGTGTTTTTTTTATTTTTTCCCTCTCATTTCCATCATCGACAAGAGCATTCATCGCCGTCGTTGTCGTCATTGTCGTCTCGATATGTCGTCGTCGTCGTTGTCTTGCCAAAAGAATTTATTTGTCTTTTAATTAAAAGTGATTTTTGCCTGCTTGGCCGTTCTTATTTTCAGTTCAGTTCAGTTGTTGTTGTTTTTTTTTGTGGCTTGTAATTTGTGATATATCTGCATAATGAACGAATAAATGCTCAACAACTTGTCTAGACTTTAAGTGGTAAGATTGTCTATTTAAAAGTTATTATTTATTTGCTAGAGATGTGATTTTGGTTTCAAATGTGAGAAATAGAGTTTTTGAGGTCTAAGACAGCTAGAAACATAAAATTAAACATTGTTCTCTGTTGGAGCTACAATCTTGGATTTTTTTAAGAATATCCTTCATGGCCTACTTGAGCTACTTATTTAGATTTTTTAGAATATTTCTTTAAGACAACAAACGTGATATTTTCAAACATTTTTTAAGGAAATTTCGGCTACAGAAGTGGTATTTCTAGGAATATTTTTTCAGCATCTGTTCGAATTACAAAAGTGGATTTTTGAGAATATTTTGCCACTAACGTGGACTTTAAGGACTATTTTTAGGGACTATTCAAGCTACAGATTTTGTAACAATATTTTTTCAAAGAATTTTTTTAGCGCATGTTTTATGGACATGAGCATATTTTAAAGACTTTTTTCGTCAAGTACCAATAGAACTGCACACATGAATTATAAAATAACATTTTAAAGGCTATTCGATCTACATTTGAAATTATTTTATAATATTATTAAAATACTGCAAATCATTCTCAGAATGATATTTTTTAAACTGTTTTTAGGGACTATTGGGATTTTCTTTGAATTTATACTTTTAACCATTATTCGAGCTACATGCTTGAATTTTTCTATATTTTCAGACTATTTTTCAGCAATCAGTCATGGACTATCTGTAGCTTTTTTATGGGGTATTTGTTTTTTAAGAATATTTTGTCAAGGACAGATCGTCGATTTTTTTTTCAAGAATATGTTTTAAGAGCTATTCAATTCATGGATTTTTTTCTGGGACTATTCGTGAGTTTTAAAAAATATTTTTTCAAGAACTATTCCTGGTTTATTTCAACATTTTTTTCAAAGACAATTCATGACAATTTTAAGAATATTTATGAATGATTACTCTTAAATTTCGAAAGGATACTTTTAATAACTCTTGGTGGATTTTTGGAAGGACAACTCGTAGTTTTTTTCTTATTTGAGAATTTTTCAATTCCTGGATTTTTATTCGCCAGCCATATAGACACATACGGTCTGCACGTACTACTTCATTGAAATAACAGTATTGGACCCTAGGTCTATTAGGGTTTCCGTTTCAGGACAATTGGAGTCGTCCGTCCGTCTGTCTCGCAATAACTCTCGCTGGAAATATCTCATTTGGTCCAAAGTTGGTACATCGTAACATTTTTTTATCAAATTGAGATCTAAATCGGAAATGGGTAATATCGGTCAAGTACCAGCCAAAATAGTAAAATTTTTCACAGAAAATAATTTACCTCTTACCGCAAGAAAGGATCATCTAATTTCGCGCAAACTTGTACCTCCAACACAAAGGGTCAAAATTTCGAATAATTATATCTCTTATAAAATTTGAACTAGGAGTCCGATTATCTATCGCACAACCCAATATTTCTGTCAACAAAATATGTGGTATATTGAAGGGATAGAACGGGCAACCCTTCTGGTACCTCCCCACAAGGGGTCAGAATTTTGAAGACCATGAAGCTCATAAAACTCGTAAGGAGCAAATGATTTCTTTCAAACTCCGAACATCCCAATATTTTTGTCAACACAAGATGTGATGTGAAGACAGGATACATCAGCCCACACAAAGGAATTAAAATTTTAAAAATAAAGGCGAAATAAGCTTTCCATTCTCTTAAAATTTCACACATCCCAATATTTCCACCAACAGATGGAATTTATCGGTCCACTACTTTTGGCATCTCCCCCAGAACGGATCAAAATTTTGAATAATCATATCTCTCATAAAATGCAAAATAAGCACCCGATTCTCTTCAAATTTCACATATCCCAATATTTCTATCAACACAAGATCTGCTGTGAATATGGGATATATCGGACCACTCCGTGTAGCACCTCTCCCACAAAGGTAAGAAAAAGTTCATTAAATGCGAAATAAGCATTCAATTCTTTTCAAATTTCACACGTTCCAAAGTTTTTACTAACACAAGATCTGATGTGAAGAAGACACTTGGACAATATCGGCCAATTTTTCGGAACACCCTACTGCTTCTTAAGTTGTGAAGAAAAACGTCGTTCTTCAAAGTAATGGATTTGTATACCCTCCACCATAGTAAGGAGGATATATTAAGTTTTTCATTCCATTTGTAACACCTCGAAAAATGTATATTTCGAGGTATTACAAACAAACCCCACAAAATATCAAATTTCGTATTTGCACTTCGTAATGAGTACTACAGCCTGTGACATAAAATTGTCCTTGCAAGTCCACGTCCTGGTATAAGACCTCCTATATCGGTACCTCCCTATATTCGGTATTTTGATGATTTTGGCAACATTATTCGCCAGAATGGTTTCAAATTTCCTATTGGCACTTCGTAATGAGTACTACAGCCAGTGACATAAAATTTTCTTTGTAGGTTCACGTCTTCGTATAGCCCCTAAATATCGGTACCTCCCAATATTCGGTATTTTGATTTTAGCTATATATTTTTTCAAAAAATTGTTTAAATAGACATGTAAGACAAAATCGTTGACTTTTTAAGAAAAGATTTTTTAAATTTTAAGATTTTTTCAATATTTGGAGTGGCTTGTATTTAAAAAAGGCTTGGAAAGAATACATTCTGATACATGTGGGAACCACAGGCTTGAAGGAATACATTTTGTTATATGTTAGTTAGGAAGGAATACATTTTGATATACTGAGTTAGTTCTGAACTTAAGGAGAAAACAACTAACTGGGAACACTGATGTTTCTAATATATATCCAATAACATTTGATATGGAGAATTTACGGCACGGATTTTCCTAGTCAATCTTCGAGTTGAGAGAATTAGATTTAGAATTAATTACAAAATTTGACCACATACTTATAAAATAAATAAATAAATATGAAAAGTAAAATTTTGTCCCTTTTCAAATCCGAAAAAAAATCGAAACATATACGCAGCTACTTCAAAGCTATGTCGAAAGCCTAATTTATAATCTCCAATTTGATGGACAGCTGTTAAAATAAAAATTAAATATATTTACATAAAAAATAAATTTATTTATTTTTTTTTTTAAATTAAAAATGTTAATTTTAACAGATTTTAGCTTTAATCAATTCCGAAAACATTTAAATTGAGTTTTGTGTTAATGTCTTCTTTGCAAAAGCTATCATAAATTATTGATAGATGATTAGCCACCATAACTGATGAATGATGACGCTGTCCATATATATGCATGCGATATAGCCTTGGGAATTTCATCTAATTCGCTGAGAATAGTGTAACAATTGACTTGACAGTATGGTGACAATGATGGATGATGACAGGAGTTTGAAAAAACAAAAAACAAAAACAAGAAACCTCAAGATACATTTTGACCGGCAATAAACGTTTGCCGGCATCCATCTATGTTTGAGCATCCAAAAGATAGGGTTATTCCCATTGAATTCCAAAACCGAAATTATTATTAATGATCAATTAGCAACGGATATGTACGACGGATAAATATATTATTGAAAATTATGTAGGTTAGTGTGCAACAAAAATACCAAAATAAAAATGTTCACAATTTGCGGGATATCCTTTGTGTTATAAAAAATGTATTTTTTTTAATTAACCCAATATTTCAGGAATTGTTATCCTTAAAACACTTTTTTTAATAAAGTTTGCCAAAGAACCCCCAAAACTTGATTATGTAATTTTTGTAATCTTGTGCCAACCCTTGTCATATATCCATTTCACCGCTGAAATGCTCCTTGGGCATTAAGAAGGACCAAAAGAATTGGGAACAAGTGAATCGCTTTTTTGTCCTTCTTTTTTTCTTCTCTCTTCTTTTCTTTTTTCTCAATATAATCATAACATTATGGCCTTTGCCGACATCAGCCATAACTTCTTCCTTGCCCTTGCTGTCATCAGCCTCATAATCAGTGCTGCCTTCGCCCCCTCACCACAGCCCTCCATCCAAGTCTTGCTGTCGTTAACCTTAATTATTTTTCCATTTTTCTTACTTTGGTCGATATTCATTCCACAAAGCTGTCATAGCATAACAAAACTTTAATGGAAATTAACAAAGATTTTCAGTTTAGATTAAGTTGTCTTAAAAAGTCTCTGTTGGGCAGCAGCGGCAGGCAGGCAAGCACTTTACTCCAAGAAAAAGAACAATGACATTTTTATTGTCTGCTTTTGTTTGCCTTCTTTTATTGTTAGTGTGCTGTTTTTTTTTTCTTTTTTTTTCGTTTTGTTCGTCTGTCGTATTCGTTGTTTGGCTTCGTCGATATTGATTTCAACATTGTTCAATTTCAGTTTTGGGCTTGAACACAAAAGTTGAAGGTTATTTCGATCATTATTCTTTCGAAACCCCCCCTTCAATGATTGATTGAGAAAAATCTAGGCAATTTTCGAAAAAATAATAAAAAACTGATAATCCACAACAAAAACTCAATGACTTGTTTATGTTTACATTAATAAGGTTTTATAAATTAACAAATTGCATTAATGTTTTTTTATTTGAATGGGAGTTTTTTTTTCAAGTGGAGATTTTCGCTAAAATGTAAATATTATAAAGTTTTAATGATTTCGAATTTTTATATGGGTAATATAGAATTGGGAACACAGAATAAGTTGATGAATTGGCCAGGAATTTTTACGCTGCCCTGTAAATACTTATGTTAAGAAAACATAGAGAGAGGGACATTCAGAGGTAGTTACATAGATCCAATACACATACCACGATATATCTCAATATCAAAGCAAAGGGGAGATTTTAGGTCCTTTTCCAATAAATTGTTCAAAACTCCCTTTAAACCGGAACCCAGCACATGTAATTATTTGTGATAAAATATTAGAACTCATCAAAACTCTCAATTTTTCCTATAAACCAGGAACTTTTAAATAATAACAAGTAAAAAAGCAGCTAAGTTCGGCCGGGCCGAACTTTTTATACCCTCCACCATTTGGAAGAAACTTGAAAAATTTCCAAACAAAATTCTCTCGAAAAATACCGCTCGAATGAAAACCGCTATTTGGGGGCTATACGAAGACGTGGTCCTGCACAAGTAATTTCTGTCACAGGTTGTAGTAACGGTTCCGAACTTTATATACGAAATTTTAAATAATTCCGATGAATAATGTCGCTAGAATCATGAAAATACCGAACAATTCGGGGGAAAAGTGTTTAATTTATCAACAAAAGTTTTTAAAAACAACAATTGTTGATATTATTTTTAGCGTACATATTAAGTTTACAGGTTTCGTTTGTTCAGAGACTCATAATGAAATTTGATTTAGAATTTTTCTTCCTTTGATCTATTTCCCGAAAAGTGAAATATTAAGGGAGATTTTGACTTAGAATTGAAACGCGTTAAATTAATTGTAAAAAATGTCAACTCATAATTTTCCCTTGCTTTCCTTAATCAATCATCAATCATTTCTGCCTAAAACGAAATTTTATGTTACATCCATTCGAAAAAAATCCGAGGAAAAATTATTAAAAAAGATAGGAAATATTTTCGGTTTTTTTTGGAACATTGATGTTAATTTTCTAAAAAACTATTGAATCTAGATATATGATTTGTTCTTAGATTTATAATGAAATTTAGTGTAAAATATTTCCTCCTTTGGCACTTTGTGGCTAAAACGAAATTTGATGTTAATTTAAGGTGTCAACTCGAAAACAGTCCGAGGAAAAATGTATCACTAACATTAGGGAATATTTTTGGGATTTTCTGAAGAACATTGATGCAAACTTTTTTATGTACAGTGGCAACAGAGATTTCTTCTCTTTGGTGACTTATATTAAAATTTGATTAAGAATATTTTTGCCTTTTACGCCATCCTTTGATGATGCTTTGCTGGAGATTTAGGCACAAACTCACACAAAAGTACGGCTTTAATCCAAAAATGAGTTTTTAAAGGTTATTGTTCTCATAAGATTTAGACTTTCGATGTATCCTGAGACCACTATTAGAAGTTCATGACAAATAAATTTGTAAAATATTTTGACGTGTTAAGGGATTTTTAGGGATATTTTTAGAAATGAACCAAAAATACCCCTTTTCTGAACCGCTTGGGGATTAAAATTGTAAACAAAAATAATCCTCGTATTAATATCAGTAATATTGCCGAGGACACTACATATCTAAAATGCAGGGAATCCAAGGAATCTTTACTCGAAAATTTCAAAAAAATGTGGAAGAGTCTGGAACTTGCACCCTTCGATTATTTTTCGAAGTAAACTTTCCAATTTCTAATGAACTGTAGTTTTGCTAATAATGACCAATGACCATTCAAAAATTATAGGCTTTTGTCCTGATATACTCTCGGACACCACGCAAAAATCCGCATGGATTGGTCGAAAATTAAGACAAATAGAGCGACTTCAAAACCAGGAAAAAAATCTGTTTTTGGTACCCCTTTTTTAACCCCTAATTATTTTGCGATTATTTCATGGCCTTCAATTCTGGTCCTAATTCTTAATTTGTGTAAAATTTCCCAAGGATCGGGTCATAATTGCGACGTTTAGTTTAATTACAAATTTACATGGAGAGACGGATGGTTGGGCGGAAACCTATATCGAATCACATAATCGAGAAATGATTGTCGGTGGATCTAGGACCAATATTTCCAGGTGTCAAAATGTTTTCTTTTTTCTTTTTCATTGCAATGTTTGCAGATCACACGTTGGGCGCCACTTGCCCGTTGTTAAGCCCCAATATTCTCAAATTTTTACCATCGAGATATGAATTTGGGTATGCTTCATTGTGGGTCTAGAACACATGTTTCCGGTTGTCAAAATGTTTTGTTTTTGCTTTTTCAATGCAATGCCTTCAGTTCACACGTTGGGCGCCACTTACTCGTTATTAAGCCCCAATATTTTCAAATTTTTGTCATCGAGTTATGATATTGGTATATTTAATGGTGGACCTAGGATCAATATATCGAGGTGTCAAAACGTTTGGTTTTTGTTTTTTCCGTGTAATATTTTCAGTTCACAAGTTGAGCGCCACTTGCTCGTTATTAAGCCTCCATAATTTCAAATTTTTGTCATTGAGATATGAGTATCGGTATACATCATGGAGGGTCTAGAAGCCATAATTCGAGCTATCAAATGTTTTTTGCCTTTTCAATGAAATATTTTCAGTTTACATGTTGGGCGCCAATTGCTCGTTTTTAAGCCCCAATATTTTCAAATTGTTGTTTTTCTTGTTCTAGGGTCTCTGATCCATACTTCGGGGTGATAATTTTCTGTGGTTGTTTTTTCTAGTTCCGCAATTGGATATTCCTGAAATCTCAGTTATGAAGATTATTGAATCCAAAATCTGCCTCACCGAGACACTAGTTCTAAAATCAAAAACTTGATACAAAAGAAACTAATCCATCCACCACCTACTTTAATCCTTTAACATATTGACAACTCACTCTGAAGTTTTATGGCCTTCGGCCAAACAACCGAAACCCAACAAAGACCAAAGGAAACTAGAAAACCGTTAAAAAGGAAGTGGCAAAACATAATATTAGAAAAATTGCTGAAATCAGTTGGGGGGCCACATAAACAAAACTCACACCCCCACACACCAACACATATAAACAATCACAAACACACATAACATAAACAACTTTATTTTCCATGTGAGTGTGTAAAAGAAATGAGGGTGGGGTTAGAGAATTTGGGGAATTATTTTGATTTTGCTTTGAGGGGATGTTTGGGGGTGGGAAGACGTTTGGTCAAGAGAAGGGGTTAAGTCGCAACTTGATTATGTTGTTAATATGTCATTTTCATTTAAGGTTTATTTTTGTTTTTAGTTTTTTTTTTTTTTTTTCGGAATGTTGTTGTTGTTGTTGCTGTAAATCTTGTGAAGTCAAAGGAAAAAGAAGAAGGAAAAACATTTTTACATACCCGGACTACCCAAATCCGTAAGATTTCCATTTGCCGCATCCATGCCAACCGCCACAGCACTGGTAATCATTGTTAGCCGTAACAGCAGGAGACAACATAGCTGTAGGCCAAAATGCCTAATAATGTTGTTGTAGATGCCGGCCATGGCTTGTGTTATCGATGACAATGATGACGATGATGAGGACGACGATGATGAGAAGCATTTTGGCCGAGTTGACGATGCTGATGTCGATGAGGGTGACTTTGTTTTGCATTTAAGGCTTTTGTTGGACTGCCCATGTTGTTGTTGTTTAGCAGGATAAAGCTTTGTAGATTGTAAGGACGATGATGATGTTGTTGTTCCTCCTTCTGTTGTGGTTATATGGCCTACTTGTTGTCCGCATCCCAGGGTCCTTAATGGCAAATTGCTTTCCCTGTTTGACCAACACCACCAACTCCAACAATTCGCTGGCTCTCTACTGGCTGCAGATGTTGTTTTATGGAAATCCACTGCTTCGTCTTCTTCTTGTTTATGGCTAATAATGCTGTTGTTGGTGGTGGTATTTGAAATGTTGTAACAGCCACTATTCAAGCTTGGTGCTGTCCTGCTACTACTGCTGCTGTTCCAGTTGCTGTTACTCAGTCGATATTTTGCTAGTCGTTGTGGCTCTTGTTGCTGCTTTTCATCATCAGGGTGTTGCAGGTTTTGCTGAGTGGGACATGTTCTCCTACTCTGTTGTTGTTCTTCTTCTATATTGCCACATTTCCCGCTGTTTAATGTTGTCGCATGTTCTCCATCTCTCCCCATTGTCCTCCTGACTATACGAGTTGCAACTTCCTGGCCGCTGGCCACAAAACTGCCATGCTCACAGAAGCCGCCCTGAAAACACTGACATGTACAGCCATTTTTTGGACAGATTTCATTTAATGTTACTAATTTGAGAGGAGGATGGGCGGGAGGAGAAGGACATCGCCTTGATGGAGGTGAGAGCTCGGCAGAGATGTGTGATGTTAATTTTTCCCGGCTTTTGTTAAGTCTTTTTGGACATTGGTATGGTTGTTGCCTGAAATCCTGTCTCTCGAGTGGGGATTTATGTCCCGTACCACTGCTAGTAGTTGGGCTAATGTAGTTGCTGCTGTTGCTACTCCGAATGCTTTGAAAGCTATTGTTGTTCATTTTTATATCCATCATTATATTCCATTAGATTAGATGCTGGCTGTTGGCTGGCACGTTGGGCGCCACTTGGTTGGTTAATAAGCACTGATGTTTTGCAAAATTGTAAGAGGAGTTCGCCTTACACGATGGGCGCCACTTGGTTTTTAATGGGCGTCACTTTTTCTGTCAAATTGCAAGGGGTTTCAAAAGTTCACACGTTGGGCGCCACTTCTTAATATGCCCAAATTTTTTGAAAATTGTAAGGTGGCTTCACTTTACACGTTGGGCGCCACTTGGTTTTTAATAGGCGTAACTTTTTCTGTTAAATTGCAAGGGGTTTCAAAAGTTGACACGTTGGGCGCCACTTCTTAATATGTAATAATTTTTTGAAAATTGTAAGGTGGCTTCACTTTACACGTTGGGCGCCACTTGGTTTTTAATGAACGTCACTCTTTTCACAAAATTGCAAGGGGTTTCAAAAGTTTTTACGTTGGGCGCCACTTGGTTTTTAATAGGCGTCACTTTTTCACAAAATTGCAAGGGGTTTCAAAAGTTCTTAGGTTGGGCGCCACTTGCTTGTTATTAAGCCCCAATGTTTGCCAAATTGCAATGTTGATTATGTTGTTGTTTTTGTTGTTACTTGTTGATTAGCAGCTGTGTTTGTTGCTTGTTGTTGTTGCTGTTGTTGTAGATGCTGTCCAACCGATAACATGACATCATTTAATTGTCTCCTCCTTTGGTACGGAGCTGTGTGGTTGGCACCACCAACAGCAAATCTCCTCTTTCACTTGAAAGCTGCAACAAATCCTGTTCTTGTTTTATTTTTGTTGTTGTTGTATTTTTTCCTGAACATTCAAAAATGTATTTCGATTCTGTTTTTCTTGTTTTGGATTTTCCGCGGAAAAACGTATGTACGCTCGCTCACTCGCTCAGAGCGTAATTTTTGGTTTGTGTTGTTAACACGCTTGAGTTTTGTAAGGAAATGAACGCAAAAACCCAACACCCCGTGTTTAATCGAAATTTTCAATTGAAGTCTCTGTTGGACTGCCGGTCTGGTCGCCCGCCCGCCAGCTTGGCGTTCGTTTTCTGTGTTTATCTTTTGTTTTTGTTTAGAAATGTGTGCTAGGGTGTTCTGGTGTTCTTGGTGTTGTTTGGATATCTACAAACACCACCTATCCGTGGCAGCACACACCAACAACAAAAGGAAGAGCAACAGCGTTGATGAGGAGAACAGCAAAGGCGCTGGTAAACTGCAGTGAAACGCCGTCGCGGAGGTTGATGATAAAGTTGACCTGTTGTTGGCGTTATTGGTGGTAATGTTTGCGGTGGTATTGGTAATCGTATTCGTATTCTTATTCTTGTTGTTTTTGTTATTGTTAGGAATAAACCACATTGACATTGCCGCCGATGACAATGCCGCTATACGGGTTATTTGATGTTGGTTTCTCTGCCAAAGATCGTTAATACACTTGGTGTTGTTGTTCCGATCAGTAGGAGACATTGTCGTTTTAATCATCAAATTGTTGTTTACATTGATTTTTCAATATCACCAAAAACAACAACGACATGATTTTCTTGTGCATGCCAATGATTTCCATTGCGGCGGCATATGGTACCAGGTTTTTCTTAGTTCTTGGGGACTTTTTTTTCCAATTTTTTTTTTGTTTATTTCGCTGTTTATTTACAATAATTGTTTTTTTTTCTTTTTCTTATTGGCTGTGTTTCTGTTTATTTTGGACAAAACGTTACCATATGTAGTTAGGTAGATAGGTATGTCGTCTTGGCTGCTATTTATCAATTTAGTTATGGTAGAACTTCATTCCTTTCTACCATTCAATTGTTGACTCTCCACGACTTCACTTGGGGTCCCCGCCTATGTGTGTGTGTGTGGTACGTTTTTATTTTACTATTTACATGCAAAAAGTAAATAATTATATCTGAAAAGAAACAAAGAAAGAGAGAGAGAGAGAGAAACAGAGATAAGTTTTCAATTTATCATCAATTGCATATTTACATTTCAATTTCTCAAAAAAATAAAACAATTCCCCCCCCCCCCCCCCCCCCAATTATTATCTCAATTCTCAATAAGATTTTGTTTTTCTTTTTCGATTTCTTCGCCAATGTTTTTTCAAGTGAACAAACATCAAACAACGCTCGAACAAATAACCTTAAAGTGGACAATAGATAGATAGATATGCCATTAAGCCAATAAATATACTTAGGGTATTTTTTTCCGTATTTTTCTGTTGTTGTGGTTTGTTTTTCTTTCGTCTTATTCAAAAAGTTAAAGAGGATAATGTTAGATTACGCCACATTTCATAAGGATGAGAATGATAAGAGTATAATATGAAAAGAAAAAAGGAAAAATATAAAATTTTTTTAAATGGTGTTCTTAAAAAAAAAAAGATAAAAGTATCGCCAACCGGAACCTAGCTAATATTATGGCTATTGACAAAATATATTTTTATACCCTCCACCATAGTATGGAGGGTATATTAAGTTTGTCATTCCGTTTGTAACACCTCGAAATATACATTTTTGACCCGTCTGTGGAAATCACTCTAGCTTTCAAACGAAATGAAGTAGGTTGATAATATTTTACTCAAATGCGTATTAAGTCTGCAGAACTTTTGGTATTGAAAATTGGCCATGTAGGTCCACGTCTTCGTATACCCCCCATATAACGGTACCTCCCGATATTCGGTATTTTGATGATTTTAGCGACATTATTTACCGGAATTGTTTCAAATTTGGTATTTGAAGTTCGTAATGGATACTACATCCTAAGGCAGAAAATGAGCCATTTAGGTCCACGTCTTCGAATAGCCCCCATATAACGGTACCTCCCGATATTCGGTATTTTGATAATTTTAGCGACATTATTTACCGGAATTGTTTCAAATTTGGTATTTGAAGTTCGTAATGGATACTACATCCTAAGGCAGAAAATGAGCCATTTAGGTCCACGTCTTCTAATAGCCCCATATAACAGTACCTCCCGATATTCGGTATTTTGACGATTTTAGCGACATTATTTACCGGAATTGTTTCAAATTTGGTATTAGAAGTTTGTAATAGATACTACAGCATAAAACAGAAAATGGGTCATGTAGGTCCACGTCTTCGTATAGCCCCCTGTAACGGTACCCCCCCGATATTCGGTATTTTGATGATTTCAGCGACATTATTTACCAGAATTTTTTAAAATTTGGTATTTGAAGTTCGTAATAGATACTACATCATAAAATAGAAAATAGGTCATGTAGGTCCACGTCTTCGAATAGCCCCCATATAACGGTACCCCCCGATATTGGGTATTTTGATGATTTTAACGACATTATTTACCTGAATTGTTTCAAATTTCTCATGTGAAGTTCGTATGAATGCTACAGCCTATGACAGTCAATTGTCTGTGCAGGTCCACGTCTTCTTATAGCCCGATATTCGGTATTTTGATGATTTTAGCGACATTATTTACCGGAATTATTTCAAATTTTGTATTTGAAGTTCGTAATGGATACTACAGCCTATACCATAAAATTGTCTGTGCAGGTCCACGTTTTATAACCCCCATGGTACCTCCCTAAATTGTGTATTTTTATGATTTACATTATAAACAGATTTTTTTTTGAGTTTCGCATTTGAATATTGTAATAGTTTGTGACAAAAGACCCTAATATACGGCTACATTCGGTATTTTTGAGATTTTAACAGAATTTTTAACGGATTTTATATTTTTGAAAATTGCCAAATTTGTATCAAATGGTAGAGGGTATTCAAAGTTTGGCCTGCCGAACTTACAACTTTTTTACTTGTTTTATTTAAACTTTCTTTTGTGTTTGAGAGGATAACCCTTCTAGTCTTTGTTTTTTTAATTAAATCCTAATTTAACATAATATGACTTGAAAATTTCTTTTTTACCTTACAACCGACCCTACCGAAATGGGGGATTTATAGATATTTTATTTTTGTTTTTTTTTTGCCCCTTTTTTAAATACAGTTCAGAGTACTTCACTCTTTGAATATAGGCAAGAATTGCAATTTCTCTACTTTACATAGCTGTCTTCCGATGTCTTAATGCTATGAAGAGTGAAATCTTAAGAAACAAATTGATTGTGTGACAAACTGTATATCATATCACACTAGGTTTCTTTGGGCGAGATCATGTCCTTGTCTTCGTCCGTCTGTCTGCCTCTGCGCACGATAAGCCTCGCAGGGATTAACCAAATTTGTCCAAATTTGGTTCATTGAACCATTTTGACCAAACTTATATATATTTCGGAGATATTTTTGCCAATATTTAAATGCAATAATGAAAATGGACAATTTTTAGGTACACCAATCGACTCTAGCCAAAGTTTGAAAATAAAGGAAAATCGCATAAAGAACGCAGAAAGTACCCTACATAGTTTAAGCTTGCCTCATGACAGAACTATGATAAGAATTGGGTTATGTGCGAAAATGGCTTATATTGGTCCACTTCTTCTAGTACCTTCCCCACAAAAGGCCTACCAGTTGAATAATAAGTCTCTTAACGTGGGAAATCACTGCAAATGCCTTTGTAAGGAGCCACCATGGGAAATACTAGGCGAATGACTCTTCCATCTACCTCCCCCCAAAAAATAAACATTTTGAATGCCACTAACTCTCAATAGATGTGTAGTATTCAATTTTTGTTTCATCTTCGCATCCCCTAATAGGATACCGGTTCACTCCTTTTGGTACCACTATTCCAAATTGGTCAACATTGTTAATAATAATAACATTCAAATACTAAGGGTACATATCTGTCGGAATATCGACTGAGACTTGTTTACAAAAAATAAAGATATGTTGCTAAAGCAAGTTGTAAAGAATCGCCGATCTATTTCACACGTTATGACAGATCCAAGTATTGGAAATAGCGACTCTTTGTGGGTGAGGTACCAGAAGTGGTTGGCAGATATATATCTTCTTCACAACAGATCTTGCGTTAGCAAAAATATTTGGAACCCTATATGGGGGAAGTAGCAGAAGAAATGGTATAGATCGGACCATCTTTATAAGAGATCTTGTGTTGATGGAAATATTAAGATTTGCCAAGTCTGAATGGAATCGGTTGTTAATTTCGTATTCAAAATTTGAATATTCAAAATTTTTACCTTTTGTGGGGAAAGTACCGGAAGGAATGGATCGATATATTCCATATTCACGCCAGACCGTGGATTAATAAAAACATTGTGATGTGTGTAATTTGATAAAAAAAAACGGGCTCTTACATCACATTTTATATGAATTAAAATTAATCTAAATTTAGACCCTTTGCAGTAACTTTTTTCTTTGAAAATGTTGACATTTTGTGGGGGAGGTACCAGAAGGAGTAGACCGATATTGCCCATCTCCGAGCTCGATCAAAGTTTGATAATAATATTACGATGTACCAATACCACTGAAAATACATTAAAAAATTATATTTCTTGGTCAGATACCCTTAAATCTCATCGGTTCGTGGACTAAAAATCACCTGAAAAATATCGCTTAAAAATCCTATCACTGGAATATATGTTGAAAAACTACACGATTTACAAAGAATCTAAGCTTTTCGGTCTGAAAGTCCATGAAAAAATGTGAGAATGTTTTTACGATTAAATCCCTCTTAAAGTCTTAGAAGTATATAAAACTATATTCTTGAAAAATATTTTTAAAAACATCACAATTTGAGGTTGGAGGTTTTTCAATTTTTTTTTTTTTTTTGATTTTGGGATTTTTGAGGCTTCCTCAAACAAATACTTTTAAAATAGTTTGAAAATATTGTAAAAAACATAATTCACAAAAAGAAAGCCCTTGAAAAGGTTTTTTATTTTTTTTTTTTTTTCATAATTCTTGACCATTAGTCTTTGAAAAAAATATCGATTGGCCGATAGACTTTTAAAAAATATTTTGTAAGCCAGTAAAAATAGGTCAAATGACCAGACCAAACAGTTGTTGCTCTCCATCATCATGAAAACTTGCATTGTGGCCAAAAATTTTATCCTCAATATCCATAATATTAGGAAATTCCGTTATATGAGAGTGTACCAAAAATTCAAACTCTAACGTAGTATCTTGCCGACAATAATTAACGGATCTGTCTTTGGAATGAAAGAGTGAATGAATACGCCAATACCAATGATGTGATATTTTATTTCAAATAATGTTGTTCTACACAGCTGTCGATGATGGGGTATTGTTGTTACAGTTGTTGTTACAGCAATAAAACCGGTACATTTACGTATTACACATAATTAATGAAATTATTTTATTATAAAAGATAATCATCGAACAGCGGCAAGCAGGCAGGCGGTGAGCCATCCAACCATCCCGGCAAGGCAACGGGTGTCGGTCGCTGTGATACAAAAATCGGATAATTAATTAATGCAATACTACAAAGCTCGACATCAATAGCTGTAAATAACAAGAATAGCAGCAGCAGCAACAACAAAAACAACAACTATGGCGACAAAAACTAACGCTTGAAAAGGAAATGTCAGCCGAAACATCAACGAAAATGAAATCTGTTTTGGAAGTGTGCACTGTGTGCGGAAGTGTGCAACAAGAAATTACAAAAAAAAAAATTGAAAAATAACTATTTTGATGGAAACTCTTTGAGCAAATAAGCCATAACTTGGTTAACAACAAATACAGGGTGAGATGAAAAAACTGCAACCAACTTCAGGCTGCTGTAATTTTCAAACCACTAGTCCGACAGCTGTTAAAATTATTTCCGACGTCAAAGAAGTGGACGGAAGAAAACAGCAACATCAGCAGAAATGGTTCGAAAAGTAAAGAAGCGACTTGATCGAAACCGCATCGCAGTGGCCGAAAAATGGCTCGTGAGGTGAGCACATCGCAATATACCATTCGGCAAATATTGAAAAATGAGCTCGGGGTAAAGTCATTGAAATTCAAAAAAGTGCAAGAACTTACACCGCAACGGAAAGAAAATAGATTCAAAAGAGCTAAAGAGTTGCTTCGCTTGGCCAAAAGTGGAGAACTGCCGAAGTTGGTTTTCTCCGATGAGAAAATATTTGTTGTCCAGCAGTTTGTAAACAAACAGAATGATCGTGTTTACTTGTCAAAGAGGTCAGTTGAAAATGTGTATTCTGGAGGGTATATTAAAGCCATGGGCATGCAAACATTTTGGCGCAGACCTTGGACATTCCAACAGGACTCAGCACGCGTCACCCGAGAATGGTTACAAAATGAGGTTCCTAGCTTCATTTCTAGAGCACAATGACCACCAAAATCTCCGGATACCAATCCGAATCACCCTGTATATTTAAAATAGTTAGTACCCGGTACTTCGTCCGGGAACAGTCCACCTTAAAAACATGTCCGTCAAGATAAATTTAAATTTAATTAGCAAAGACACAAACCAAGGTGATTTTTTCTCCGGTTCACAAAGGGTTAATAAAGAGAGAGAGAGAGAGGGAGAGATAGAGAGAGGGAGTAGTAAACCAGAGAAAATTAAAGGTAAACTAAATTATATTTGTTTTCATCAAATTTCATAATTCTCCCTACAAATTTCAAATTTAAAATGAAATCGCTAAATAAAAACCTAATTAAAATTTACGTTGAAAAACTTTGAAACCCTTAACTCTACATTTAAACCGAGAATAAAATATTTAAAAATGAAGCGGTGTTGTGGCTGGGCACAAATGAAAGATCTCGAGGAGTACTTTCCGAATCTGTGGACCTTATAGTCGAAAAGAATTTCAGACTTAGGAATTTTTTGCATTTTCTGAAGAATTATCGCTCAATTTTATGGAAATTGCAGATAAAAGGGTCCACAGAACAGAAACTAAAAATGAAGCGGTGTCGAGGCTGGGCGCAAATGAAAGGTCTCGAGGAGTACTTTCCGAATCTGTGGACCTTATAGTCGAAAAGAATTTCAGACTTAGGAATTTTTTGCATTTTCTGAAGAATTATCGCTCAATTTTAGGGAAATTGCAGATAAAAGCATCCACAGAACAGAAACTAAAAATGAAGCGGTGTCGAGGCTGGGCACAAATGAAAGGTCTCGCGGAGTACTTTCCGAATCTGTGGACCTTATAGTCAAAAAGAATTTCAGACTTAGGAATTTTTTGCATTTTCTGAAGAATTATCGCTCAATTTTAGGGAAATTGCAGATAAAAGGGTCCACAGAACAGAAACTAAAAATGAAGCGGTGTCGAGGCTGGGCACAAATTTAGAAATTAATTAAAAACGTGTTGCAATTATTTTTGTATTTTCTGTATTTATAATTTGAATTCAACAATTTTTTGTCAGTGCATGTATATTACCTTCGGTTCAATTTTAACTCCAATCAATGCTCTCACTATTTCTCGAAGTTCGAATTGAATTTGTTAGATTTGATTTTAGCTTTACATTTGCTCTCACTGAGGAAAGCTCTAAAAGCTTTTACAAAAAACCGAAAAATTTAACAAATGTTCTTCATGTATAGCAGAGTCGTGAAGAGGGAGAGAGAGAGAGTGGGAAAGAGAAACACGATCCTGCGTAAAGTGTTTGTGAGGAGACAAAGAACTAAGTGCGCGCTCCCAAAATGCGAACGTTACTATTTTTTTTAGGAATTTTGTTTTGTTTTAAGAAAATGCTGCGCCAGAAGAGTGCATTCCGGTGTTGGAAAACATATATTTTTGTACGCATGGGCCATTATTTCGTTTATGCTTATTCTGCACTAAGTTAATTTTAATTTAATTTTTTTATTTCAAATATTTAATTTTTATTTTCAAATTCATACTTTGATACAGAACAAAAATTACTTTTTTATTTTTGAAAATGAACGTATAAAAAAAAAAAAATATTTATTTATTTATTTTTTTTTTTTTTTAATACGTTAATTTTCAAAAATAAAAAGTAATTATATACATATACATCTATATATACCGCTTCATTTTTAGTTTCTGTTCTGTGGACCCTTTTATCTGCAATTTCCCTAAAATTGAGCGATAATTCTTCAGAAAATGCAAAAAATTCCTAAGTCTGAAATTCTTTTTGACTATAAGGTCCACAGATTCGGAAAGTACTCCTCGAGACCTTTCATTTGTGCCCAGCCTCGACACCGCTTCATTTTTAGTTTCTGTTCTGTGGACCCTTTTATCTGCAATTTCCCTAAAATTGAGCGATAATTCTTCAGAAAATGCAAAAAATTCCTAAGTCTGAAATTCTTTTTGACTATAAGGTCCACAGATTCGGAAAGTACTCCTCGAGATCTTTCATTTGTGCCCAGCCTCGACACCGCTTCATTTTTAAATATTTTATTCTCGGTTTAAATGTAGAGTTAAGGGTTTCAAAGTTTTTCAACGTAAATTTTAATTAGGTGTTTATTTAGCGATTTCATTTTAAATTTGAAATTTGTAGGGAAAATTATGAAACTTGATGAAAACTAATATAATTTAGTTTACCTTTAATTTTCTCTGGTTTACTACTCCCTCTCTCTATCTCTCCCTCTCTCTCTTTCTCTCTCTCTCTCTCTCTCTCTCTCTCTTTATTAACCCTTTGTGAACCGGAGAAAAAATCACCTTGGTTTGTGTCTTTGCTAATTAAATTTAAATTTATCTTGACGGACATCTTAAAAACTTTAGATTCGTTTCATCAGTTTGTGTTAGGCCTGTTTAGTACTCAAAATGTACAATTTCTTAAGTTTCGTACTAAATTTTCAGACTCTGATGGTTCTTAATATTATTTAAGGTTTTCCTTCTTCGGAAAGAAGATTAGGAAAATATTTACCTTTTACCCTAAAAACCCTTGAAAATCTTTCATTCTGAAGTTTACCAAGGACGATATTAAAGTAAACCCTTTGTACAATGGCCCCATTTCAAATTTCCCTGTCCACAATAATTTCAACGTCCCCAAACCAACAGCGAAATTTCAGAATTTTAGCCCTATTCTTTCACCCAATACCAAACTTGGTACTATTTGCTACTTTTCGTACAAGCACATATTTCAAAAACCACCACCATATCTTAACCACAGCCACCAACAGTGACATCTACATTAACTTTTAGAATTTCAGCGCTATTCTTTCACTAAATACAAAATTTGGTACCATTTGGTACTTTTTGTACAATTATAGTACACATTTCCAAAACCTCCTACATATCTCAATACAAGATACCAACAGAGACCTCAATGTCCAATTTCGGGATTCTAGCTCTATCCCTTCACCCAATATCAAATTTAGTATTATTTAGTACTTTTCGTACGAGTATTGGACGTATTTCCAAACCACCTCCATATCGCAAACACAGATACCATCAGTAATCAAATTTCGGAAATTTATTTCTAACCCTTCACCCAATACCAAATATAGCACCATTCAGTACTTTTCGTACGATTATAGTACACATTTCCAAAAACCACCTCTATATCTCAATCCCAGATACAATAGAGACCTCAACATCAAATTTTGCCATTCCGGTACTATCTCTTCACCCAAGCCAAATTTAGTACTATTTTGTGTTTTTCGTACAAATAATGGACACATTTCAAACTTGTACCAAATATAGTACAATCTGGTACTTTTCGTGCACATAAAGCACACATTACCAAAACCACCAAACACATTAACCAAGCCAGCAACCAACAGGAACCCAAACAAAGAATTTCAAAATTCCAGCTTCATTCGTTCGCCCTAACCCAAACTGTACCATTTGGTACACATAAGTATGAATTACCTAATGTTCCTACATACCCCAATCCTACACTCCAACAGTAATCTTAATTCCAAATTTCAGGATTTCAGCTCTATTAGCTTATATGTGCTAGAAGTACAAATTTCCTCAATTACCTACATCACACAATCCAATTGAAATCTTATTTCCAAATTTCTGAATCTCTATCGGTTCTGCCAAAATGTAAATTGTACCAAATATAGTAATGTTTTGTACACATAAGTACGAATTTCCAAATTTTCCTACATTCTTCAGTCCTAGAATGAAATAGTTGTCATAATTCTTAATTTTAAAATTCTAGCTTTATCGGTTTACCCAAATCGAAATTGTAACACATTTAGTACTTTTCTTGTACATAAGTACATGTTTCGAAGACTTCCTCCATACCTCCAATCCTACACTCGGCTAGTAATGTTAGTTTAAAATTTCAAGATTCCAGCTCGATTCGTTCCTCCAAATTTAAATTGTAGTAAATTTTGTTCGGCTTAGTACCTTCCTATACATAAGTATAAACTTCCAAAACTACCTCCTTACATCGAATTTACGCCTCATCCTTGATTCTGTATCTACCGGTTCTCCCAAAGTTAATATTGTACCAAATTAATGCCATTTCGTACACATAAGTATGAATTTCCAAAACTACCTACTCTCCTCAGTCCAATAGTAATATTATTTCTTAATTTCAGAATTTCAGCTCTATCGGTTTGCCCAAAATCGAAATTGTACCAAATTTAGTACAATTTAGTATTTTTCGTGCACATAAGTACAAATTTCTAAAAACTTTCCCCATATCCCAATGCTACACTTCGCCAGTAATGTTAATTTTAAACATCAGGATTCCAGCTCCATCCTTTTCTCGAAATTTAAATTGTACTAAATTTAGTACCGTTTAGTACTCTTCGTATGCATGAATGCATAATTCCAAAACTACGTTCTTACATCGACTCTACTCCTCAACCTTGATTCCTATTCCCAAATTTAAGTTTTTAGACCCAACCGTTAAAATGATACAAAATGGTACCATATCTAGTACATTTTAGAACTTTCGTTCACTTATAGTGCGATTTTCCAACAATCCTTTGGTATATCTATCATACGCTCCATCATGGACTCTTTATCCAAATTCAAGAGTTCTAACTTTTGCTGTTTCCTCAAATACAAAGGGTACCATATTTAGTACCTTTGAATAATTTACGCACCGTTCTAACACGAATTTCCTAATACCCCAGCCTTATCTAAACCCCTCGGACCAAGAGTGATCCTCGCGCAAAATTTCAATATTCCTCAAATACAAAAGGTACAGTATTTAGCACCCTTTAATACTATTCGAATCTAGTAGGAATTTCCAAAAACCCAGACTTATCCGACCCCTTCGGACCAAGAGTGACTCTTACCAAAAACTTTAAGATTCATTTCGTCGGGGCGTTGATAAATCGTTATGTCTGTCAGTCTTCAGGCAATTACTTAACTCTTTTATTAACATAGATAGGTCCACTTCTATGCAATTCCGAAACACTGTGCCACATCACAGCATATCATCAATGACTTTGACAACAACATCCACAGCACTGGCTAATAATAAATAAACTTTAAGTTAATTAGCGTATTAAAATTGCCTTTTAATCAGTTTTAAAAGTTAATGTCACTAATAGAGTGAGAGTGTGTGTGCTTTCAAGCGAAGCCAATGGGCCCGACCGATTGGCGGTGACCAGTTATCACCGACATGCCAATGGAGATTTACAGCAATCCTATCGGTGATTAAAATTAACAAATGCATCGACATGACATCGGCAGAGATATTAACGAATGTTATTTTTATTAATGAAGAAAAATATTTGTTGTTATTTTAAAGTGCGAGCGTATGTGTGTATTCGGATCTGTTTGTTTTTTACTTTCACACGAGATTTGAATGCCTGATAAAAATCAAAAAAAAAAAAATTGACAACTTTATCGATAGTTTGTACAAAGGCGATATGGTGTTTGGGAAAATTAAGATATTATTTATTTTAAATTTTTTTTGGTGTTAAATAAATAAATTGAGTGGCATGTAGGTAGAATGGATTCGGAAAGGTGAAAGGTGTTAGGATTGTAAAAATTGAAATGGAGATATGGTTTGATCGAAGCTTCCGATTGTTCCTAGAGCTTATATTTGGTGTAAAATTGAAAACTTTAATTGAAATCTTAAAATTTTCTACTCGAGGGAATTCGAGCTATTTCGATCAATGCTGAGATATGGATCTCCATATAAAAAATACCTCCTGATTTCAGAAATTTTAAGATATTGGACACATTCCAAGTGAATTATAAGAAATTTTAAAACCATGATTCTGAGCTAAATAGACAAATGTTGATATATGCCATCCATAATAAGATAGCTTCCGATTTAAGGCATTTTGAAGGTTTGTAACAGATTTTCAAACTAATTATCAGAAACTTCAAAGGGTGTAGCATTTCTTATTATATCCTCAGTCATATGGCCAGTTATACGCTAAGCCATATGGCTAGAGAGGGTATATATCATTTGATACGGAAAAAACGTGCCCCATCGAAATAACAGTTTTGGACCCTAGGTCTCTTTGGACCACATCCGTTTCAGGACATTTGGTGTCGATCTAGCGATGTCCGTCCGTCCGTCCGTCCGCCTGTCTGGCTGCTGCGCACGATAACGATCGAAGGAAGTATAAGATTTCATCCAAATTTGGTACATGGTAATATTATTATCAAACATAGACGGAGTAAGGAGATGAGCAATATCGGTCACTTCTTTCGGTACCTCCCCCACAAAAGGATGACATTTTAAGAAAATATTTTACTGCCCAGAAAGAGAAAAGATTTTCGGATTTTGCTTCAAATTTGCAAATTCAGCGGAAATGGTTCGAAAGGTAAAGAAGCGACTTGATCGAAACCCGCGTCGCAGTGGCCGAAAAATAGCTCGTGAGCTGAACATATCGCAATATTCCATTCGGCAAATATTGAAAAATAAGCTCGGGATAAGCCATTGAATTCCAAAAAGTGCAAGAACTTACACCGCAACGGAAAGAAAATGGACTCAAAAGAGCTAAAGAGTTGCTTCGCTTGGCCGAAAGTGGTGAACTGACAAATTTGGTTTTCTCCGATGAGAAAACATTGGTTGGGTAGCAGTTTGCAAACAAACAAAATGATCGTGTTTACTTGCCAAAGAGGTCAGCTGAAAATGTCCACCTTCGGTTGGCCACCAGAACTCAAGCGCCGGTCATGGTGATGCTGTGGGCCGCCATAACAGCCGATGGTCGCTCTCCGCTCGTATTAATCGACCGTGGCATTAGAATAAATGCCGAATATTATCGTGAAAATATTCTGGAGGGTGTATTTGGGCTTTGGGCATCAAACATTTTGGCCGCAGACCTTGGACATTCTAACAGGACTCAGCACCCTCGCAATCACCACGCGTCAACCAAGAATGGTTACAAAATGAGGTTCGTCGCTTCATTTCAAGCGCACAATGGCCACCAAAATCTCCGGATTCCAATCCATTGGACTATTGTATACTCCGCTGGAGTATTTTGTAAAGCAAGGTTGGCACTAAAAATACGAAAGTCGATGCCGATCACCTCAAGCAAGCGCTTCGCCAGGAATAGACCGAAATACCGCAGAGCAACATTCGGGCAGCGTGTGACGGTTTCATTGACCGTTTGAAGGCCAAAATTCATGCCAAAGGTGACCAATTCGAACCATTCTGAAATTATTATTATTCTAAAATATGATGGCATTTCCGATATTTTTTGCTTTCATTCAATAAAATTAAAGAAAAATGTAAAAATTATGGCGTTTGACTTTGTGCAGCTTTTTATCTCACCCTGTATATCGGTCCACTACAACCTCCCCCACGAACGTTCAAAATTTTGAATATCTCCTAACACAAGATCTTCCGTGAAGATGGGATATATTGGTCCACTTCTTCTGGTACCTCGCCCACAGAGGGCCAACATTTTGAATATCCAAAAAGCTCATGAAGCCCCAATTAACAGCCGATCCCATTCAGACTTGGTACATCTCAATATTTCCATCAAAAAAAGGTCTGTTATAAAGATGATAGAGATCGGACCATTCCTTCTGGTATCTCCCCCACAAAGTGTCAAATTTTTGAATTACCAAAACGATCGTAAAATCCGAAATATGTATCCGGATCTCTTGAAATTACAAACATCACAATATTTTTAATAACAGAAAATCTGGTGTGAAGACGGAATATATCGGTCCACTCCTTCTGGCACCTCCCCCACACAGGTTCATTTTGAATATCCATGAAGCTCATAAAACGCGAAATTAATATCCGATTACAGACTTGGTACATCTAAATATTTTCATCAATACAAGGTCTGTTACAAATATGGCAGAGTTCGGACCATTTCTTCTTCAAAATGTTAAATAACCAAAAGCAGCATAAAATCCTATAAAAAATAAAATTTCTACCAACAGAAGATCTTCTGTGAAGATGGGATATATCGGTCCACTATTTATGGTACCTCCCCCACAAGGGGTTAATATTTTGAATGTCCATGAAGCTCATAAAACGCGAAATTAACATCCGATTCCATTTAGACTCGGTACATTTCAATATTTCCATCGACACAGGATATGTTATAAAAATGGTAGAGATCGGACCAAATCTTCTGGTACCTCCCCCACAATTTTGAATAACCAAAACCGGCCAAAATAAGCATCCGATTCTCTTCATATTTCACACATCCCATTATTTCTACTAACACAAACTCTGCTGTGAAGATGGGATATATCGGTCCTCCCACACATAGGGTCAAAATATTGAATATTCATGAAGGTCCTAAAACGCGAAATTAGCAAAGTTTGAGTAACTTATAGCCGAAAAGCATCCAACTCTCTTCAAATTTTACACATACAACCATTTTTGTTAAAGCAAAATCTGTTGTGAAGATGACAGATATGTGCCAATCTCTTCTGGTACCTCACCTGCAAGGGGTCACAATTTCCAATACTTATATCTGTCATAATGTGCGAAACAAGTCGGCGATTCTTTAAAAATTTCTCTCAACCAGAATCCTGATATGAATATGGAATTTATAATGTCGAATAAAATTGGATATAAATCTTCAATTTTCTTGTAGTTTTGTCCATACCACTACTTTTGTCTGTCTTAGATGAAATGTGAAAATGGAATACTTCGGTCCACTATATCTGGTACCTCTCGCATATTTCAACATTTTCTAAAAATTATAACATAATTCATATAAATATAGTCGATATAGTGCACACCTGCACGTCGCAATATTTATATCATATTTATTTATGGACGTTATGAAATGGACAATACTGGCTCACTCCTTCGCATCCTACTCCAAAGAGAGTCAACAATTTGAATAATCAATACAGAGGTCGAAATATATTTAATTAACCGAACCGACTGATACTTTTTAATTAGTTTTTCTTTATTTTTTGTAATGTCGGAGTTTTGCAGGAAGTCGATCTGTCCCACTTTTCCCTTCAACTGAAGTAGGACAAATAAAACTACGCCTCTCAAAACTTCCCTTGAAAAAATAACAAACTTCAAGCTTTAAGCTTCAAGCACTTAACATGTTAACTCCAATTAATTTAATCCAATTTATTTGTTGTTCTTTTTTTTCCAACCTTCAATTCATTGTAAAACGAAACGAAAAACCACATTTAGATTTGCATGTTTAATTATTTTTAATTTAGTTTTGCATGTTCGCGGAAATGTTACAATTAATTAGAAACAAATTAAATTTGCATGTCCATGGGACATGTGTTAATTTATAAACTTTTTCCCAATTATGATTTCTGTTTTTTTTTTTTCAATGAATTAATAAACTATTGCCCTGATTATCTCTAAATACACTTTTGATTTTCATCAGAAATGTAACACATTTGTGAAATTGTTGTGGTTACAGCGCGAACAATGGCCCATTAATTGAGTGTTATTGCGGTTTTTCGATTGCAATTCTAATCCTAATTTCTAATCTAATTTCCTGAATGGAGGGCAAAAAAAAACATCGCATAATTTGTAATTTCATTTTGCATAAATAATATGTGAATTATGTAGGGCAAAAGATTGATGAGGTAGCAGAGGAACGATAATTGGAGCAGGAGAAGTCAAAGGGCTGCAAACTTTGAATTTTTGTAACCACAGTCATGTCGATCTGTTATCGTGGTTTTTGAGCAAAGGTTAATCTAAACGTCGAAACGTCGGTAAAGTCGACTTTCTATCTAGCTCGAGCGAAAAAACAGGCATGATCGTAACTCGCAAATACCATTTTTCGCAAATACCAGGTCAAAGATCAGGTAAATGGGTTCTACTTCGATCTTGTTTAGGTGTTGAGGATTATATTACACCTTTGCTTTATGGGTCACAGAACACAGTTGATAATACAACTCTAGATCGAGCCGAAGCTCTACCCGCGATTTTGGTAGTCGAGGAGGAGTGGAACACAAACGTGCCAATCAGATAAAGCAGTTTAATCACAACGTTTATATGGAACTAGTTTTCTTCACTTCGAGGAGCGAGGCCTATTTACCTCTTCCGGTCTGACGCTGGCAAGCAGCAACCCATTTAGTTTGAAAGTGTCCCACATAAAAATTGTCATAATCTGTAATGATGAGGCTGAGAATTGATATTTCCTGGAATTCCCCAACGCACCCTCAGAAAAAACCTCTGGTCGTATAGATACTGACCTGTATTTCTAAACATGTTTTAGAGATTTTTACTAACGTTTATGAAATGATTATTCGAGACTTTTAGGAGGAGATACTTATTATATTATACTTATTATCTACGGCAAGAGAGGATATATATCATTTAATACGGCGAAAACGTGCCTAGTAGAAATAACGGTTTTGGACCCAGGGTCTCTTTGGACCAAATCCATTTCAGGACATTTGGAGCCGATCTAGCGATGTCCGTCCGTACGTCTGTCTGTCTGGCTGGTGCGCACGATAACTCTCGAAGGGAGTATCCGATTTGATGCAAACTTGGAACATCGTAATATTACTATCAAACTTAGATCGACTTCGGAGATGGGCAATATCGGTCCACTTCTTCTACTACCTCCCCCACAAAAGGTCAAAGTTTTCAAAGAAAATATTTTACTGCAAAGTGAAAGGATAATCCGATTTTGCTCCAACTTTGCAAATCCTAATATTTGCATCAGTGCTAGGGCAGGTGCGAAAATGGACAATATCGGTCCACTCCATCAAGTACCTCCCCAAGGGTCAAAAATTTTGAATAAATATAACTCTTATAAAATGTGATGTAAGAGTCCGATTGTCTTCAAATTTCACACATCCCAATATTTTTATTAGCCCAAGCTCTGGTGTTAAGATGGAATATATCGGTACACTGCTTCTGGAACCTCCCCCACAAAGGGTCAAATTTTTGAACAACCATGAAGCTCATAAAACACGTAATTAACATCCAATTCCATTTGGACTTGGCACATCTGAATTTTTCTAGCAACACAGAATATTTTATAAAGAATATGGAGAAGGGACCATTCCTTCTGATACCTTCCCACAAAGGGTCAACGTTTTTGATAACTATGAAGCTCATAAAACGCCAACGATTCTTTTCGAATTTCGTACATCTCAATACTTCTACTGAAGCAAGATCTGGAAGATGGTAGATATGGGATCACTCTTTCTTGTACCCCCCCACTCCACCATCTCTCAAATGGGTCCACATTTTCAATAGGTGCGTGGAATTTTATAAAATTTGAACTAAGTGTCCAATTATCTTCAAAATTTTGCGCATTTTAATGTTTCCACTAACAGAAGGCCTGGTATGAAAAACGGATTGAATGGACCACTCTTTCTAGTACCTCTCCCATAAAGGGTCAACAAATTACCATCAAGCACATAAAACGGGAAGATGTGTTGTGAAGATGGACAATATCGGACTACTCCTTCTGGCATCTCCCCCTCAACGGGTCAAAATTTTAAAGAATTTTATCTCTCATAAAATGCGAACTTTTTGAAATATTATCATATATCTCATTTAAAGTGAAGCAAGTAGTTGATATAAAATACAAATCTGATAAGTTTTTATATTTTTATCAGGCTTATATCAGATACGAAATGGAAAATATTGGCCCACTCCTTCGGAACCTCTTCTATGAAGTCAAAATATACCGACTGATTTCATTTAACGGATTCCGAAAATCTTAATCCGAAAATTTCCAAATGTGCGGAAGAAGGGGCAACTTGCCCCCTCTCATGTGGTTACTTTTCGATGCCAACATTCAAAACGCCCATACACTGTGTTCTCTTTTATCTTCTTTTATAATCCTTCTTTTAAATCTTTTATAATCCGCTCGATTTCCCCCGTAGATGTTTTTTGTGTTGCACAGTGTTAAGTATGAAATTCCATAAAACCTTTTTTCTTATTTTTTACTCTTATAAATGTTTACCTCAATGCCATGCCATAAATCCTGGTTTTCAATATTCCAGTAGGCAGATTCCAATCAGCAATATCCTTATTATTATTCCCAGAAATCCAGGAAAAATTTCCTCAAATTTTAAGGATCTCCAGGAAAATTTTAGTGGATTTTTGGAAATTATAGTAAGAATTTTTCTGATGTTTAAAAAATAAGAAGTTTTTTTCGAGTCATTCAGGAGATATTATACTGAATTGTTAAGGAGATATTTTAAAGACCTCCTAATATTTTAGGTTTTAAGAATTGTTAAAGGCCAAAAAATTCATAATTATATAATTTATATAATTGTTAATACCTCTATGAGGATATTTTCCTTGTTTTTTTGAGGACTTGCTTGTTAAAGTCTTCCGGAGATATGTTCATGCTTTCTGTTGACAAATCTAAGAATAAGAGGGAAACTAGGGAAAATTAATCTTACCCCGCCAAATGAAAGGAAATATCTCTTCCCTCATCATGAAGCCAATGAAATGTTCAAAACCACTTAAAAATAAAAATTCACTTTATTCCAAAAAGTAAATTCAGTTTTTATTTTTTTTTTTGGTAATTAACCGCCATTTGAACATTCATTCATTAAAACATTCCCATTGTCATTAAGTCACAAAAATTGTTTATTTAAGACAAACAAAAAACCAACAACAACTACAACTTTAAAAGACAAAACCACCATTACTCATTTCCGAAATTTTGCAACATTTGCTGGACATTAAGTATGTCATTTAACTTCTTTGATGCTTTTGAAAATGAAATCATTATTATTATTATTATTTGTTAAATAAAAATTGTATGAATATCTTAAAGTTTCTTCTTTTTGTTTTTTCGCCGTCATAAAAAACCCGAGCACAAACAGACTCACACAGGTAGTAAAAAATGAGTACAATTTATAGCCATTATACGATTTCGTTATCTCTTCCGTTTTTTATTTTTTTTAGGGGAAAAGATGATAGTGAGTCTTTCATGTAAGTAAATGACAACCAAATTATTTTTAAAATTTATTTAAGAAAAAGAAAATATAATTACACTCATCGCACAATTAACATAAAAAATTAGAAAAAAAATTAAAGCGATAACCCAAATAGTTTATAACCGCAGTTGAAAGACATTTCGAAGGAAATGAAGAAATTTTCATGTTAAGTGAAAGTGTGAAAAATGAATCTCAGAGATGGGGTATTCGGTTTTAAGAATCAGGAAACAATGAGGGACTGTGGAATAAATGACTTAATTCAAAATATTCGGAAAAGGTAACTCCCAGTGAAAAAATAATTTTCCGTAATAAAAAATAATATCCATTCATTAATGTCCAAATATATACATTTTACGATTGCCCCCAATGTCAGTTCTGTTTTGACATTTTATTCCCTCCACCATACAGGGTGAGATAAAAAACCGCAATGAACTCAAACGCCATAATTTTTACATTTTTTTTTTTTTTTGAATTTTATTGAATGAAAGCAAAAAATGTCGAAAAAGGCATTAATTTTTAAAATAAGTTTCGATTTGGCACGATTTATGGCCTTCAAACGGCCAATGAAACCGTCACACACTGCCCGAATGTTGCTCTTTCCCCGCGAAGCGCTTGCTTGAGTTGATAGACACTTTGGTATTTTTTAGTGCCAACATTGCTTTCCCAAATACTCCAGACACAATAGTCTAACGGATTGGTATCCGGAGATTTTGGTGGCCATTGTGCCCTGGAAATGAAGCGAGGTAATTAATGTTGTAACCATTCTTGGGTGGCGCGTGCTAAGTATGATGGTGTTGAGTACTGTTGGAATGTCCAAGGTCTGCCTAAGGCTATAATACACCCTCCAGACTATTTTCGCGATAATATTCGAAATTTACTCATATAGCCCCCATATAACGGTACCTCCCGATATTCGGTATTTTGATGATTGTAGAGGGAGTTTCTTCTGTGTACATTACCCCCCGGAAGAGTATTGGCTATATAGGTCCAAGATATCGTATAAACCCCATATAACGGTACCTCCCTATATTCCGTTTTTTGATGATTTTAGCTACATTATTCACCAGAATTGTCTCTAATTGTGTATTTGAATTTTCTAATGGGTACTACAGCCTGTGAGAGAAAATCGTCTATGTAGGTCCAGGTTTTCATATAGCCCTCATATAACGATACCTCCCTATACTCCGTATTTTGATGATTTTAGCGACATTATTCGCCGGATTTTTTTTCCAGTTTCGTGTTAAAATATTGTAATGGCCTATGACAAAGGTTGCCTATACTGATCCATGTCTTCGTATAGACCCTAATATGACAGTGACTTCCTATATTTATTTTTGAGATTTTGACAGAATTGTATTGTTTTTTTTTTTTTTTTTTTTGAAAATTTCCAAATGCGTTCCAAATGGTGAAGGCTATTCAAAGTTCGCTCGGACTGCTTTTTTACTTTTCGTAGTAAACGCATGCGAAATATGTTACGCTACACTGCTCCAGAACGCGGAATATGGGTGACCATTTATTTGACCAATAATCGATTGGTGACTTTGGCACAACTTGAATTTCGTTGCAAACTTCCTGGCCGCCCAATGCCTTCTGGAGAAACACTGCGACGTTTAGCCGTTTGCCTCGAAGAGATTGGCACAAGAAAATATGCTGCCAAGCGTTGCAGACCTCGGACTATCCGTTTTGCCGAAAATATTGCTACTTTAGCCGAGGATGTCATGGAAGCGCCGTCGACATCGGCCTTTACACCGAATTTTGATACAAGATTTGAAGATGTTTCCGTGCAAACTCCAGATGGTACATCAGCTATTAGCTGCTGTCCTCCATATGCTCAAGCCATCCTTAATCACCACCAAGAAGAAAAAAAGTGATTTTTCATCAAAAATAATCATGATTGATGAGGCCCACTTCCATTTTAGCGGGTACGTAAATAAGCAAAATCTTCGCTTCCGGGTCGCTGAAATCCGCGTGTAACCCACGAAGATCCATTACACCCGCTGAAAGTCACCGTTTTGTGTGCTGTTTTCGCTGGAGGAGTAATGGGACCTTTTTTCTTCGAAGACAGCGCGGGTCAAACGGTTATTGTGAATGGCGAGCGCTACAAAGCAATGATCAGCGACTTCTTTTTGCCGCAACTTGTTGAGTTGGAATTGGAAAACATGTGGTTCTAACAGGACGGTGCAACGGCACACACTGCATGTGCCACAATCGATATGCCGAAGGATGAGTAATCTCCCGTTTTGGCAATTTGCACTGGCCAGCAAAATAACCTGCTTTGACTGCTCCATACTTATTTTTGTGGGGCTTTTTGAAGTCGAGGATTTATGTCAACAAGCCTGAGATTCTTTCGGCTCATAAAGACAATATTCGTCAAGAATGTGAGAACCTATTGCCGGATGTTTTGGCCAAAGTGATGGAAAATGCCATCAAAAGGGCTCAAGTGACAATAAACGGCGTCCATTTTCTTGACATCATATTCTCGACACAATATAAAAAATTAAGGATCAAATAAAAATAATCCGCAAGAAGAATCAAAGTTTTTAATTTTTTTTAAATTACAGCCCAAAAACATCGTAAGTTTACTGTTGCACCACCTTGTATAAGTTCTTAAGGTACCCAGCCGAATGAAAAAGTATACCCCAGGTCCTAAAAAATAAATCCTCATTTATTTAAAAAAATGTTCTCATTAATTTAAAACATATATTTTAAAGAATAAAAATGGATGTGATTTCCCAACTGCTTCAGTTCGAAAATATTTTACTTATTTATTATTATTATTATTATTATTTTTTTTTTTTTTGAATTTTTATTCGGTTTTTCCGAGTTGTAACACAAAATTTCCCTTTCGATATGAAATGTCAAAAGAGATTTCCTTATTGATCTCAGAACAATCGCATATAAATATCTGTAGATCTGGCTACTCGGACATGTTGTCTTTAAGGCTCTAGAGTATAAGGACTGTTATTGAAAAAATATGTAGGCAATCAAAGGATTGTATGAAATTGGAAAATCGGAAAATTAAACACTATAAAATTAGCTGGTATTTCCCAGCTGCTTCAGTTCAAGCACACCTCAAATATCTCTGATAAAATACCGTATCAAATACAAAATTATCAATGACCAGACGCTTTAAAAAAATCACAAAAAATCGAATTTAATTTATTTATTAATTTAAAAAGCAAATATCAAAAAACTATTAACACCCTTTCTAGACATATTTCAAATTCGGTTCGTTATTCACAAAAAAAAAAAAAAAAAAAAAAAAAATTAAACAAATTATTTTTATATATTTTTTCGACATTTTCAACATTTATATATAAAAAAAAAGTGTTATAGAAATTAAATGATCCATCCATTTATTAAGTCAAACATCGAGACAAACATAAGTAATCAACTAAATTGTCGTTTTTTATTTTGTTCAAGCAACCGCTCGACCAACATCCATCCATCCATCCATCCAACCAACCATCAGGCAGCAACATCAAGAGAGTGAGACGTTTTCATTCGTCCATCATAAATCATAAACTACGATAATAACATAATTGACTCAGTTCTGTTGTTTTTTTGTTTTCTCGTCTTCTCTTCGACCATCCATCCATCCGGCTGTTGGGGCCATTTCTCAGCCAATTGTCTGTCTGTGCTCGGTCGGTTGGTCGGTTTCTTTTTATAAACGAAATCATATAATTAAAGGTGTTATTTTAAATTATGCAAAGAGTTAATTTATTTCCTCATGGAATTTTAGAAATCTTAAATGTCAGCTGGCAAAATTGTGCCAAGAGTTGTTGTTTTTGTTTTCTTTTCGTTAATTACAATTTTACGCTTTTTTAATTAAACAAAATTTATAAAAATGTAGCAATTTTTTCTTGCCTTTTCAGATCTATGTTTGTTTTGAGTGCAAAGAATAAGCTGAATCAAAAATATGTAAAGAATTCGAATTTAAATTTAATTACGATAATTACAAGACGAAGGATTCCCATTTGGTCAGGGGGTCTTATAATTAAAAGCTCATAATACAGTATGAAATTTTGCACAGCATTAAGATTGAATACCGAGAAGCTGGCACATATTTTGATGGCGCTAAGTACTTTGGGTAGATTTTTGGTGAAGCTATTTTTGTAGAAAATGTTGAGGAATTTATTTATGTAGCAGCAGGAAACTATTTTTTCCTGCCTCACATTTAGCTGTGTCGTGGTCACAGCTTGTTTACATTTTTTTTTGAATGCCTAAAAGTATGCATCATACAAAATAACGATACATTCATATCGATAGAGTAGTAATATGTTAAAGATATATTTATCGCCTTATTTGAAATGTTTCTACCAGTAGTGGTTTTATGGAAAATTTCATGTCTAAGGTATCCAATTGCTCGTCCTTTGAACGTTTCACTAATATAAATGAACCGATAATATTAGCGGAAATCATATAAAAAGTTATCGGATTGAAATTTAATTATGATAAAAATTAAATAAAGCGAGAGCTTTATTCGGACGACTGTTAGTTGTATGAAGAAATCCACATATATCCAAAATAAGAACACATAGAGTATTCAACAAGTGCCTTTAGATCATATACACAGTATTCCGACCTAACACCATAAATAACATATAACCTATGGAACTTGAGGAACCCCTGAAAAATAAAATAGGACGTGGAAAGTGGAAATGGATTGACCATACCTTAAGAATGGAACCCCAAGGATCACGAAATAGAGGTCGCCCAAGAAAGAACAAAGACAAAATGTGGGAAGCCCCAACAGTACACAAATATACACACTCATGTTAAGGTATATATCGCAAAATTGAGGATAAAACTTTGAAATTAAATAGAGTAGGGTGACACCAAGAATCATGGGCGATGTCGGTCCATTTTTTTTAGGTCTTTTGACCTAATTCCAGCAATTCCACCTATAATATTTGACTTTTTAACGATCATCGTTTTGGTTCAAATAGCTCAATAACGCTTCGTGTTCTGTTTCACTGTGCGTAAATAAACAGAATTGTCGATTTTGTAGTTAAGATGAGCCAGAAGCATTGCGAAAGTCACTTGTGATTGCAGAAAAAGTCACATTTTGGTACCGATCATGGGGCCGGTGGCATCATTGAACCGAACTTCTTCAAATATGTAATGTAACTGTAAATGGTAACTGTAAATGGTGAGCGCTACCGTGAGATGATATCCAACTTGTTTTGCCCAAAATGCAAAAGCTTGAATTCTATGACATGTGGTTTTAACCTGACTGGGCCATGCGTAACAATGGACTTATTGAGAGGCGTGTTCGGCGAAAATTTTAACATTGCCTTATTACGCTAAAGCTCATGTCTACAAGAGCCCTCTTCAATTGAAGAATTAGAAGACAACATTAAAGTATTTATTCGTGATGTACCGGACGAAATGTGGGAAAGTATGCCAATATTTGACTAAACAGATGGACAATTTGAGTCGCAGTCAACATTTGATTGAACTAATCGTCAAATAATTCAGTTCAATTTTATGAAACGCACTACTAAAACATATAAAGATATATTGGATTTTTCTGAATTTTACGGTAGGACCATTCGAAAAACTTGTAATAGCTTTAAAAAATCAACCTTTGGTTCAATGAGAGAAAATTCGGTAGAAATTCAAGGTTGAAACATTCCAAATTCCGAATATTTGGGGGTACCGCAATATCTAATAATTGATTCATATTAACAATATTCTGCAGGGCCTTACACATAGAATTTAGTTATTGCTTTGGTAAACGAGTAAAACAGCTTATTCACCATTTGGAACGAATTTGGAAATTTTCAAAAAAATAAAATCCGTTAAAAATTCTGTTAAAATCTTAAAAATACCGATTGTAGCCATAATATTGCGGTCTATACGAAGACGTTGACCTGCATAGGTAAATTTTATCATATGTCATTACAATATTCAAATACGAAACTTGAAAAAAAAATCCGGTAAAAAATGTAGCTAAAATCATAAAAAATGCCGATTATAGGGAGGTACCGTTATATCGGAGCTATACATAGACCTGGACATGCATATACAATTTTTTGTCACAGGATGTAGTACTTATTACGAACTTCAAATACGAAATCTCAAACAATTTCGGTGAATATTGTACCTAAAAAATATATACCAAATATATGGAGGTACTGATATATGGGGCATATACGAAGACCTGGACCTGAATAGACAATTTTCTGTCATACAATTTTTTGTCAAAGGCTGTAGTACCCATTACGAATTCTAAATACGATGTTTGAAACAACTCCAGTAAATAATGTCCCTAAACTCGTCAAAATATCGGAGGGTGCCGTTGTATGTGGGCTATACAAAATCGTGGAACTATATAGACATTTCTCTTCCAGGGAGTAATGTGCTAAAAAAAATTTTTAGTATGAATTTTTCAATGGAATTGTCTAAAAATTAGGTACCGTTATATGGGGGATATACGATATCGTGGACTTACATAGACAATACTCTTTCAGGGGGTAAAGTACTCAGAAGGAACTCCTTTTGTGGATTTTCAGACAATTTCATTGAACTATTTGGCTACAATCATCCAAGTACCGAATATCAGGGGCTACCGTTATATAGGAGCTATACGATATCGTGGACCGATATAACTCATCTTCGAACTTGACCTGCCTGCAGATAAAATAATGATCTGTGCAAAATTTTAGCTTCCGATCTTTATTTGATTAAGGCAGACGTGCAGACATTTTAAAATATTCCGAACTCCATATAAGTTTGATAATAACATTACGATATTCCAAGTTTGGATAGTTATCGTGCGTACTAGCCACACTCACACCTAGATCGAAATTCTGAAATGGATTTGGTCCGTTATTTCGATATATTTTTATATTTGGCCGTAACTGGTAAAAAACAACTCAATTTTCCGTATAAAGTCTAAATAATAACCATTTAGGGTGTGGGAAAAGAAGCCACAGTGCCGTCTGCCGCTAACGTCCCGGGTCTGTGGTAATCACTCAAAAATTTTGAATTTGAATCGACAAAAAACGGATAACAAAAATGGGGTTGGCGGTGGGAAAACGCTGCCCAAATAAAAGTTTCGAGAACCTAATCATTTTTGAATTTTCCGAATTTTTAACCGAAGGGTACTTTATTTCTCGGGAGTCTTCATTAAAGCCTCTCACACTTGTTTCAAATAAAAATCGATATAATTTTGTGTTGCGACATCTCAGACGGCAGCAATATACCCTTTCAACATTTAGAAAATCTTCAAAGTTCGGGGGCACAAATAGATGTTAGATTGGAGAAATTACTTATAACCGAAATGTTTTTTAAGGGCCCCGCACTTTGAAGATTTCTACAACAAATTAAATAAAATTATGCTATTCAATATGAACCCTATAGTATATTCTAAAACAAAAACTTTAAAGCACTTATTCCCCAACTTACCACATCAAAAGTGAAAATCCGTTTATTTAAATGTTATAATAATCCTTGAACTGGTATTTATAGATATTGTAGGTTTTTTTTTGTCGTTTTATTTTAATACACAAAAATTTTTTATTTCGTTTTTATATATATTTTTTCTGCTTGGTTTTTAATTTTCACAAATTTCATTTATTTTATTTTATTTTGTCGTTTTTTGTTTTTTTTTCATTAAAGAATGGTTCACATTCTATTTGGTATTTTGGTATATTCACTATCTATCTATGATTCGTCGAAGTCGAACAAATTCATTTTAATTCAATTTAATCCAATTATTTGTTTTCTGTCGTTTTTTTATTCGTTTTCAATTCGGTGACACTGGAATAACTGCAAAAAAAAAAATAGAAAAGGTTGATTTGAAATTTTAGTTTTAGTATAATTTGTATTTATTTGTAAAGAATTTTTGGAAAAAATTTGTTTTTTTTATTTTGTCGTTTAATTTGGTTAAGGTATTTCTCTGGATATTTTTCGTTGTAAATTTTTTTTATTTTATAAACTTGATTTTTTGTATAATTTAGTTAAGGTATTTCTCTTGAATTTTTGTCGTAGGTTTTTTTATTTTATAAATTTGTTTCTTTTTATATATTTTTTTTTTTTAATTTAGTTAAAGAATTCTCCTTTAATTTTTGTCTTCAATGCATTTTTTTGAACAACTTCAATGAGTGTGTTTGTTTGGACATTTATGTGTATCTTATTTATTCATTTTTTTAGTGTTATATTTTATTAGAATCTTCAACATTTATTCTTCAGGCCAATCATATATCATTTATTACTTTTGTTTTCTTTCAAATGTTGGTTTTTAATTGACACCTTTTCATTTTTTGGTGTATTTTCAATTGGATTATTTTTTTGGAAAATATTTTTATCTCCAGTTCATTTGTTTATTTTAATTTGTTGAAATGTGAAATTGAAAATGTTTTAATAAGAGTACAGGGTGAGATGAAAAAACTGCAACCAACTGCAGGATATGTTGGGAATTTTGGAAATACTTATTTGTTCAAAATTTTACTATAGCTGGAACACTTTGGTTTAGTGCTTGAAATCTGAAATTTTGTCTTAGGATCGATGTTCATGTGAAGCCTGGACATATACAGGGTGAAATATAAAAGCTGCAACCAACTTCAGACTGTTGTCATTTCTAAGCCACTCGTCCGACAGCTGTTAAAATTATTCCAGTGATAGCTCATTACATTGTTTGCAAGTGTGAGTCGGGCGAGGCCGACTTTATGATACCACTTTGCTAGTTTAGTAGAGCTCCACATAACAATTAAAAGTTTTTATGGGAGAATTCGATCATACACGCTACATTATAACTTAAAGTTCAAAGGACTAAATATAAATATATTACGGCTGTTGGTAACAAATACAACAAATCGGATGAACAATATATATGGGAGCTATAGCTATATCTAAACCGATCTTTACCAAATTTGGCATCCTAGCTTCTAGACGCAATTCGGACGTATGTACCAAATTCCATTCTGTTTGGGCAAATATTAGACGTTTTGTGCACAATCCAAGGTAAATCGGACGAAGTTAGTATTTGATAAATTTCCCCAAATATTGTTGTTACAGAGTGCATATTACGGCTGCGGAGGACAAAACTAACAAATCGGAAGAACAATATATATGGGAGCTACAGCTATATCTGAACCGATTTCGATCAAATTTGGTATACTTATTTTCAGGCCTAATTTGGTTGTATGTGCAAAATTCCATACTATTCGGGCTGATATTACACGTTTGGTGCACAATAAAAGGCAAATCGGACGAAAATATATATGGAAGCTATATCTAAATTTCTTACCGATTATCTCCAATTTCAATAGGGTTCGTCCTTGGGCCAAACAAATGATTTGTGCAAAATTTCACCTGGATCGGGCAATAAATGCGAACTGTACTTTGTTTATAAAAATACATGGACAAACGGACAGACGGACATGCATAAATCGACTCAGAATGTGATTTTATGCGATCATCAAAAGGAACTATGGATCTATCTCATTTCCTTCTGCCTGTTACAAACAAATGCACAAAGACATAATACTCTGATCACCTTGTGGTGTAGGGTATAAAAATGAGCTCGGGATAAAGCCATTAAAATTCAAAAAAAGTGCAAGAACTTACACCGCAACTGCAAGAAAATAGACTCAAAAGAGCTAAAGAGTTGCTTCACTTGGTCGAAAGTGGTGAACTATCGAATTTGGTTTTCTCCGATGAGAAAACCATTCGTTGTCCAGCAGTTAATAAACAAACAAAACGATCGAGTTTACTTGCCAAAGAGGTCGGTCAGCTGAAAATTTACACCTTCGATTGGCCACCAAAATTCAAGCGCCGGCCATGGTGATGTTGTGGGCCGCCATAAAAGCCGATGGTCGCTTCCCGCTCGTATAAATCGACCGTGGCATCAGAATAAATACCGAATATTATGGCGAAAATATTCTGGAGGGTGTATTAAAGCCTTGGGCAGGCAAACATTTTGGCCGCAGACCTTCGACATTCTAACAGGACTTAGCACGAATGGTTACAAAATGAGGTTCCTCGCTTCATTTTCAGCGCACAATGGCCACCAAAATTTTCGGATACCAATCCGTTGGA
The DNA here is from genome assembly GCF_030504385.1 of Musca domestica. NCBI lineage: Eukaryota > Metazoa > Arthropoda > Insecta > Diptera > Muscidae > Musca > Musca domestica. The sequence continues at coordinate 2,714,124 of NW_026712388.1, read as the reverse complement.
CAATTGTGTCTGCAGTATTTTTTGGAAAGCAAGGTTGGCACTAAATAATACTAAAGCGTCGATCACCTTAAGCGAGCGTTTCGCCGGGAATGGGCCAAAATACCGCAGAGTAACATTCGGGCAGCGTGTGACAGTTTCATTGGACGTTTCAAGGCCATAATTCGTGCCAAAGGTGACCAATTCGGACAAATCTTAACTTATTCTAAAATTTGATGCTATTTTCGACATTTTTTGCTTTTATTCAACAAAATTTAAAAAATAAAAAATTATTGCTTTTGACTTTGTTGCAGTTTTTTTCTATCTCACCCTGTATGTATGATTGTATGTGTGTGTGAGTGCAAATTGTTGAAAATATGTGTTATTATTTATTATTATTAAGATATCACACATTATTCTCTCACACTTATTAAGCCACTTGTGAGAATAAAACCCGAAATTTTTTTATTTTTCCTATTTTTCTTATTTGCCATTTTTTTCGTTTTTGATATTAGCTCGAAAGAAAAGAAAATAAACACACTTCGGTATCGAAGCATCATCTTAACATCCAGGAAACTTATATCGTGTTTAGATTTGTTTATTTTTCGTAGCTTTTTTCTGTTGTTGTTGTTTTGCTGTTCTACTTCTTCTAATGAGCAATAATATCCAGCCTACGGCCATCGATTCCTAATAAAGGTAATACGAGTTGCCTTATATGAGTGTGAATGTATGTGTGAGTATATATAGCATTTATATTTCTATTTAAAATACAAGTAATTATTTTCTGAACAAAAGTTGTCGTTGTTGTTTTTGGTGTGTGTGTGGGACATGACATTTGTTTCTTAAAATAACCAAGAGTTATAAATAAATTGAGGTAGCGTGATGCATTACTAAAGGTCGAACAATAAAATAATTAAAATATCAAATAACTGTAAGTGTGCCTACTTTTAGAACTAATACACGGAGCAACACAAATAAATATTTACAGGATAATCGAGAAAATTATAAAAGTACAGCTAAGAATAGAAGACACATGTATAGGCGTTGTGGAAGCTTACATCGTAAAGTAAGACTAAATACCGGGAGAGAGTAACACCCTCCTCGAAAAATGTTTATATTTACGGACAAAGTCTCCTTATATCCTTTCATTTTAGGTATATAGTGTCTCGGTCATATTACTGATAACAATGCGAGGATTATTATGTCTAGATATTTTAACACTCAAACAAATCACTAAAAAGTGCTTTTTGGTTCTTTTTTCAAAAAAAAAAAAAATGGTTAAAAACACATTTTAAATTGGATCGTAAAAAGACAAAATATTCTACAAAATTATTTGTCATAAAATTCCACTATAGGTTCCAGAATACATAAAAAGTCTAAAACTAACCCAAAGTCCAGAAATTCTCAAATATAAAAATAAAAAGTTGAAAAGTGTCAGTCGGTTTTTGCGACAGTTTTATACCCTTGGCCAATGTTCGATTATTTAAATATATTTTGACTTCTGTTGTTATTATTCAAATTTTTGACCCCCTATGGAGTAGGTTCCGAAGGAATGGGCCATTATTGTCCATTTCGTATGGGACCTAAATAAATATGATATAGGTATTGCGACGTGCCACTTTTGGACTATAATGGTTACTTCCTTCACTTTATATGAGATATGTGATAGTTTAAGAAAATGGTAAAATGTGCATGAGGTACCAGATATAGTCGACCGAAGTATTCGATTGTCATACTTCATCTAATGGAGATAAAATATTTTAATGGGCAAAATTACAAAAAAATAGAACATTTATATCAATTTATTAATTCCGATAAATTTCACATTAAGGGTCTCTGGAAGAGAAATACTTAGATATAGCGAGTTGTAAAGAATCTCTGACCTGTTTCGCAAAAGTATTGAAAAATTTGATTTTTTTGTGGGTGTGGTACCAGAAGGGGTTCGCAGATATATATCTAAACTTCACGGCAGATCTTGTGTTAGAAAAAATGTTTGTATGTGTAAAATGTGAAGAGAGGTGGATGCTTATTTCGCTTTCTTTGAGCAATTTGTTTTTCAAAATCCTGAAACCTACGAAGGGGAGGAGGAGGTCCGATCACTACCATCTTCATAATAGATATTGAGTTGATGGAAATATTGAGATATGAAACGTCTAAATGGAATCGAATGTTAATTTCGCGTTTAATGACGTTCATGGAAATTCAAAATGTTGAACCTTTGTGGGACAGGTTCCAGAAGGATTGGATCCGGGACCCCATTATTAGAAATAATGGGATGTGTGAAATATAAAGAGAATCGGACGCTTATTTCTGATTTTATGATCATTTTGGTTATTTAAAATCTTAACCCCTATGTGGGGAAGGTATCAGAAGAAAAAGCCCGATCTCTATCATCCCTATAACAGATCTTGTGTTGATTAAAATATTAAGATATACTACGTCTGAATGCAATCGGAAGTTAATTTCGCGTTTTTTGAGTTTCATGGATATTCAAAAATTTGACCCGGCCCACGGAGGTACCAGAAGGAGAGGACCGACATATGCCATCTTCACAGCAGATATTGTATTAGTAGAAATAATGGGATGTGTGAAATATGAAGAGAACCCGATGCTTATTTTGGATTTTATGCTCGTTGTGGATATTCAAAACTTTGACCCTTTGTGGGGAGGTACCAGAAGGAATGGTCCGATCTTTTCCATCTTTATAACAGATCTTCTGTTGGTAGAAATATTGAGATGTGCCAAGTCTGACTGGAATCGGATGTTAATTTCGCGATTTATGAGCTTCTTGGATATTCAAAATTTTAACCGTTTGTGGGGGAGCTACCACAAGAAGCGGACCGATATATTCCATCTACACATCAGATCTTGTGTTAGTAGAAATAATGGGATGGGTGAAATTTGAAGACCAATCTTCACACCAGACCTTGGGTTAATAAAAATATTGAGATGTGTGTAATTTGAAGACAATCGGAATCTTATATCACATTTATAAGAGCTAGAATTATTCAAAATGTTAAGCCTCTGTGGGAAAGGTACTTGATGGAGTGGACCGACATTGTCCATTTTGTCCATCAGTGTCCTAGCACTGATGAAAATATTGTCAATTGCAAAGTTGGAGCAAAATCGGATTATCCTTTCTCTATCTGTGCAGAAAAATATTATTTTGAAAATTTCGATCAGAAGAAGTGTACCGATATTGGTCATCTCCGAAATCGATCTATGTTTGATAATAATATCACGATGTACCAGGTTTGGACCAAATCGGATACTCCCTGCGAGAGTGCACCAGGGAGTATCCGGTATGCGGTTATAGTGCGCACCAGACGGACATCGCTAGATCGACTCCAAATGTCCTAGAACGGATTTGGTCCAAAGAGACCTAGGGTCTACATCCGTTATTTCGATGAGGTACGTTTTGGCCGAATCAAATAATATATCCCCCTGCAGTCATGTCGCTGAGGGCATAACTAGCCATATGACTGAGGGTATAAGCAGTATATTGAGTTTATGAAGTTCTTAAATACTTCAATTCCGGCTTGATCTTACCACCGATGTCTGATGAAATAATTTTGTGAAATAATCATTTTTATTCGGGAAGTGAAATTCCAAAATACGTTTGTTTCAAAATTAATTTTTTCTGAGTTGTGGAACTCTTTGAGTTAATGAGCGATGTACATGAATTTTCTTTACTACAAAGTAATTAGAATAAGTTACGGTCTCCTTCATAAGGAAGCCAACATTTAAGTTTCAAAAAATGTAGGACATCGAAATTTCAAGAAAAAAATATTGTGTCATAAATATTCCTTCTTTGATGGATTTTCAAATCTATCCCATCTATATTTAATACCAAACCCACTTAAGAATTCATCCCGTAAAACTAAAAAATGTCATTTGAAAACAATTCTCAATATGACGAACATTAACGTATTTTATGACTGACAGAGGGATTAGCTATCGCTACGGTTTTTTTTTTTAACGAAACAACATGACATTTTTGTGGCATGCTGCTGCTGTCTCATCTGGTGGCCTTTTGATACAAAACTTCATTCGTTCGCTTCAAGTTGATTAGTTTGGTTGATTTCCAAATGGAGGAAACGGAGATAGAGAGAGCAAGGGAAGTAGTAAATGAGTAATTAAAACCACACTTCGAATTGGGTTAATTCTTTTTTTTGCTCCGCAGCATTTCCATGTGATTAGGTCTGGCGTCTGGTCTGGTATTTGGATTTGTTCTACGTCCGCACACCCGCATATTTGATTTTCAAGTGGCTGCCGGGCGGGCCACACAAAAGTAAATGTTCGAAATATTTATGTAGTTCAGATATCATTGGAGTTTTTGGAACAGTATCATGGAAATTGTTGTTGTTGTGGTTCAACAACCCTTATTTTCTTTTTCGTATTCCAACACACAAACGAGAGAAAAAAACGAATGGCAACATTACAACATTTTCCCTTTGCACTTTCCTTTTGTTTGAAGCGAAAACGAAAAATTGTAGCAGCATATCATTTGGATTTTCCTTTTGTTGATTTTTATTTATTTGTTGTATTATTTTGATTCGTTGCGGTCTCTGTAATCATTTTTCAAAATTTCAAGTGACGCCCTTTATGGATTTAGAATTTTGTATTTTTTTCATTTTCTCTTTTATTGAAATGAAATTAGAGTTCATCAATTTGAGTTCGAGGTTTTTGGGTTTGCTTGATTGTTTTTCCAAATGCATTTCAATTGGAATGGGAAATGGGAGAAAGAGAGGGAGGGAGACGGAGAGAGAAATTAAGACCACTTTAAAATGCCTTTAAGAGAAATTGATGCCATTAATTTTCTCAATGCCTTGACTCAAATACTCTTGAAAGATTTTATTGATTTTGTTCCCCCTCAAAGCCATTCTTTGTAATTGGAGACCATGTCAAAAAGGAAAACATTGGATCAGATTTTATTGGTGAATTTTTCAGGGATTAAAAAAAATTATTTAAATTTTGAGTTTTATGACTTAATGTTTGTGGAAAATGAATAAATATTTTTTTAATATTTAATTATAAAATAGTTTTGACCAACAAAGCCATTTGATGTGAAATTTGGAAGGCAGGAACATCGTTTTCTGGAAAGTTTAAGTTCTGAAACTTCTGGAAGACCCCTTAAAGGGTGAGAGGAAAAAAACTGCAACTAATTTCAGACTGCTGTCATTTCTAAGCCACTTGTCCGACAGCTGTGAGAATTATAAAAAGCATTTTAGTGAGAATTTTCCAGAAAAAAAGTTATTTGGATGGAATTCAAGCGTGATTTCTTTATATTTGGCTGGAAAACCACAAGTGGCTATCGTTGGAGCACTCCAGCATTTAAATGTTAATAAATCTTTTGTGTCTCGTATTATCGCTCGTTACCGTAATACTGGTAGCGTAGCCCGACGTCAAGGAAGTGGATCGAAGAAAACAGCAACATTAGGAGAAATGGTTCGAAAAATAAAGAAGCGACTTGATCGAAGCTCGCGTCAAAGTGGCCGAAAAATGGCTCGTGAGCTGAACGTATCGCCAGATTCCATTCGGCAAATATTGAAAAATGAGCTCGGGGTAAAGACATTGAAATTCCAAAAAGTGCAAGAACTTACACCGCAACATAAAGAAAATAGACTCAAAAGAGCTAAAGAGTTACTTCGATTGGCCGAAAGTGGCGAACTGCCGAATTTGGTTTTCTCTGATAAGAAAACATTTGTTGTCCAGCAGTTTGTAAACAAACAAAATGATCTTGTTTACTTGCCAAAGAGGTCAGCTGAAAATGTGCAACTTCGGTTGGCCACCAGATCTCAAGCGCCGGCAATGGTGATGATGTGGGCCGCCATAACAATTGATGGGCGCTCTCCGCTTGCATTAATAGACCGTGGGTGACATCAGAATAATGGCGAATATTATCACGAAAATATTCCGGAGGATGTATTAAAGCCTTGGGCACGTAAACAATTTGGCGCAGACCTTGTACATTCCAACAGGACTCAGCACGCGCCACCCAAGAATGGTTACAAAATGAGGTTCCTCGCTTGATTTTCAGCGCACAATGGCCACCGAAATCTCCGAATATCAATTCGTTGGACTATTGTGTCGGGAGTATTTTGGAAAGCAAGGTTGACACTAAAAAATACCAAAGTGTCGATCACCTTAAGCAAGCGCCTCGCCGGGAATGGGGCAAAATACCGCAGAGCAACATTCGGGCAGCGTGTGACGCTCTCATTGGCCGTTTGAAGGCCATAATTCGGGCCAATGGTGACCAATTCGAATAAATCTAAATTAATTCTAAAATTTTATCCTATTTCCGACATTTTTTCCTTTCATTCAATAAAATTTAAAAAAAATGTAAAAATTATGGCGTTTGACTTTTTTGCAGTTTTTTTTTTATCTCACCCTGTATATCATTTGATACGGCCAAAATGTGACTCCACGATATAACCGTGGACCAAATCCGTTTCAGGATATTTAGAGTTGATCTAGCGTTGTCCGTCCGTCTGTCTGTCTGTCTGTCTGGCTGCTGCGCACGAGTATCCGATGTGGCATAAACTTGGTACATCACAATATTATTATCAAACTTAGATCGAGTTCGGAGATGGACAATATCCACTCCTTCTGGTCGCACAAAAGTTCGAAAGTTTCAAAAAAAAAAACAAAAAATTCTTTATTGCACAGAAAGAGAAAGGATAATCCGATTTTGCTGTAACTTTGCAAATCCTAATGTTTTTATCTAGGCTAAGTCAGGTGTTAAAATGGACAATATCGGTCCACTCCATCAATTACACACAAAGGGTCAAAATTTTGGTTAATTATAACTCTAATAAAATGTGATTCTTATTCCTATATCTCCCCGCAAAGGGTTAACATTTTGAATATTAATGAAGCTCAAAAGACACAAAATTAACATCCGATTCCATTCAGACTCAGCACATCTCAATATTTCCATCCACACAAGATCAGTTATAAAAATGTTAGAGATCGAACCATTTCTTCTGGTACATCCCCCATATAGGGTACAAAATTTTGAAAAACAAAACGCTCAAATAAAGCGAAATAAGCATAAAGCTCTCTTCAAATTCCACACCCACAAACAGTTTTGCTTACACAAAATAAGTTGTGAAGATGATATATACCTCTACGAACCTCTTCTGGAACCTCACCCACAAAAGGGTCACAATTTTCAATTTATTAATTAATTAACTTTATCTGAATTTAATTGTGTGGCACAGTGTAATTTTCATGTAATTACATTTTTTGTTGGCCAGTGTTTTTGAACTTTTTTTTGCAAATTTCAAATCTTTACATAATAGAATATCTATTTTGATTCCAACATACAGACTTACATATATAACTGAATCGACTTAAAAATTCGTGACCAATTTGACAATTTTCAACGAAAAATCAAATTTCCAATCACAATTTCGTTCATTATTATTAAATTAATTCTCAATATTTTTTTGTGCTCAATATATTTTTATTGACAGAAAAAATATTTCTTTTAAGCTCCCCAGAAAGTTGACAATATTCATATTTACAGAGCCGAAAAAAATCTCTAGCCCCCCTATCTAAGCTTCTTATACAAATTGTTATTTGAGCTATTTGACCTATAAATAATAAACATACATTTATGATATCAACAATATTTTTTTCTATTTTGGAATAAATTGAAGAGTAATAAAATCACAAAAAACCGTAGAAGAGAATCGACAAAAGCAGAGAAAAAACAATTAAAAATGATAAAAAAAATACACACAACTGTCTTTAAGATATTTGAAATTCAAACAGTCAGTCAGGCAGGCAGCCAGTCAGCCAACAGTGAGGAAGTCATGTGAAATCTTCACAAGCTGTGAATTAATAATCAAAAAAAAAAAAAAAATGAAGAATGAAAAAAGACATCATAAAAGCACCGTATGTGGGATGTTTGGTTGGCATTAAATCTTTACATCGATTGTAGGGTAATAAAAAAAATTGGTTTTCTCAAAGAAAAAAAGTAAAGCATCAAAATAAATGAAATGTGAAATCATTAGGAAGTTATGACAGTAGATAATCTAATGGTCGGAGTTTTTTTTATAGGAGGCCCATGAATATATTGTGGGTAATTATAAAGTTGTAATTTTCGTAAGAAAATCCTAGTTTATTACACTAATTTAATGTGGATTAAACGAGATTTTTAAAAAAAGGTAAATTAAGTTATAAAATTAGGATTAAGATTTTAGATGTTTAGAGGTGCTTAGATTTTTTATTTTCGAAAAAAATGCTGTATTTTTTTTTTTGAAGTATTTTTTGTAAAGCAGAAATTAAGTCATTAAATTATTTTAAAATGCTCAGGCGTAATCCCGGTATGTTTTATTGTGGTAATAATAAAAACAACAACAAAAGTTTATTGGTAGGTTCGGCATTATTTATAATGGGATAAGACTATAGTTATCTGGTCATATAACATAACTGGAGGGAATATAAAACGCCAAAAATCCTTTCGATTTTCACTTCAAAGTTTGAAAATTAAATATAAAAAAAACATTTATTGTCTTCTCTCAAAAGCATCACCAGTTAAGTATAGCCTGAATAACCGAGATTACGAATTTTACTAAGTACATTATAGAATCTTGTACTATGACATGGGTATGCCAAAAAACAGAGTCACAAAAGTTGTGTTGAGATTTTTTACCCAAAATGAATTGATAGTTTCTTATTATACCCTCAGCCTATGGCTAGAGAGGATATATAACATTTGATACGGCCAAAACTTGCCTCCTCAAAATAACGGCTTTAGACCATAGGTCTCTTTGAACCAAACCCATTTCAGGACATTTGGGGTCGATATAGCGATGTCCATTTGTCTGTCTGGCTGGTAGGTGTAGGGTATATATCATTTGATACGGCCAAAACGTGCCTCATCGGAATAACAGTTTTACACCCTAGGTCTCTTTGAACCAAATTCGTTTCAGGACATTTGGAGTCGATCTAGCGATGTCCGTCCGTCTGTCTGTATGTGTAGGTTGCAAGTGCGCACGATAACTCTCGAAGGGAGTATCCTATTCGGTCCAAACTTGGTACATCGTAATATTATTATCAAACTTAGATCGAATTCGGATATGGCCAATATCAGTCCACTCCTTCTGCTAAGTCCTTCAAAACAGGTCTAAATTTTCAAAAAAAAAAAAAAAAAAAAATATTTTACTGCACAGAAAATGAAAGGATAATTCGATTTTGCTCGAATTTTGTAAGTCCTAATATTTGCATCATTGCTAGGTCCGGAGCGAAATTGAACAATATCGGGCCCCACAAAGGGATCGATAAACTCTCATAAAAATGTCATATAAGAGTTCGATTGTCTTAAAATTACTCAAATCCCATAATTTCTATTAACACAAGATGTGGTATAAATTTTAAATATATCGGTCCACTCCTCCAGGTACCTCCACCACAAAGGGTCAAAATATTGAATATCCATGAAGCTCATAAAATGTGAAGTTAATAACCGATTTAGATCAAACTTGATACATCTCAATATTTCTATCAACACAAGATTTGTTATGAAGATGGTAGAGATCGGACCAATCCTTCTGGTACCTCCCCCACAAAGGGTCAAAGTTTCGAATAAACAAAACGAAGTTTTGAATAACCATCCGGTCTTCATTGTATTGCATGCATACCATTATTTCTACTAACACAAGACACGCAGTGAAGATGGGACATATCGGTCCACTCCTTCTCGTGCCTTCCCCACAAAGGGTCAAATAAATGAATATCAAATGAATATCCATTAAGCCCATAAAACGCGAAATTAATATCCATTCACATTTGGCACATCTCAATATTTCTATCAATTCAAGATTTGTTATAAAGATGGTAGAGGTCGAACCATTCCTTCTGGTACGTACCCCACAGAGGGTTAAAGTTTCGAACAACCACAACGATTATAAAATCCGAAATAAGCATCCGGTTCTCTTTATATTTCACACATAACAATATTTTTATGAACCCAAAGTCTAGTGTGAAGATTTTAATCGGATCGATCGAGGAACCGGATGGTCCTCCCCAACACATGGTCAAAGTTTTGAATAACTAAAACTATTACAAATCCGCAATAAACATCCCGTCTTCTTCATATTTTACGCATCCTATTAGGTTTGGACTATATCGGGCCATTAGGAAGTGGTCGATATAGTCCAAACCTACACTTTTTGACATGTTTTTGTATTTTTCTTAAAGATCCTAAGTTTTGGAATTTATTGGTTCCATATCTATGACGATTATTTGAAACGAGGACCCCACAATCATCTCTGAATACTTTGAATTATAAATAAATTTTACCTTATAAAACTTTAACAATCGAAAATTAGAGAACGAAGATTGATATGATTTTTCATAGTCCAATTATTTGTCCCAATTATCTTGGAAAAGTTCTCATTTAAATCATATAGTATCACATCTACTAATTATAGTGTTGTAGAGTCACATGGTCGACAGCCTCTAGCTTTTCTTATGCGAAATAATTATTTATTTTTTATTTGATCTGTAATCATGGATGTCACGTGGGATCTTAAGATTTATCAACTTTTGTTAATCATTTTCAATTTCTTTGTTTGCTGTTTTTTCAAAATTCATTATTTTATTTTGTGATGTTTTTATTGATATGTAGTCGATTTTTTCAATTATTAGAACATTTTTTGAATTTAGTCGCACGTCATGATTTTTTTCCAATTTATCACAACTCATGGTTTAGTAAATAATTTATTTTTGCAGTACTATAGTTTTGAGTTGGCATTTTGCTTTCCGTTCACATTTTTTAATTTGCATTTTTTATCTATTTAAAAGTTATATATACTGTTTTTATTGTTGTAATAATTTTTATTATAAATATTATTATTGTATTTATCTATTGTTTTAATATTTTTTTTATTATTAACATGTTTATTATTCGTTTTAAATTCATGTTTTATATAACTGAACTCTTATATTGGATGATTTTTACAATTCACGAAATTTAGTGTCATACTATCTTTATTTCTGAGACATTATATCATTTCATATTAGTTTTTATATTCAGATTTATTTACTCAAAATTTGTCCAGCGACAACTCTTATGCGATTATTTTTTGTTTATATTTTACTAAAATATTTTAATCTAAATTAACTTTCGAACTGCGCGTTTTTATTCATTGATCATAGATGACATTTATTGGTTAGCATATCAACATAGTATGTTTGTTATGTTGTTTATGATAAATTAATTATTCATAAGTTTTCTTTCTGTTCCTGTTCTAGTTTTTTCATATTTTAATTTTGCATTTTGCATATATGGTTTTCAATTTGTTTAAGAAGTCTCTAGAACATGTGGTTATTTCGTTTTCTATTAATTATTGATAATTTTATTCCCGTTCTTTATTTAGAAAAGTTAATGTTTTTTCAATATATTAATTTTATTTTAAAAGTTCACAATTTAATTATTTTAAGAACATTTTTCATTAATTTATTTAGAAGAGAAATTTTTTGGATTTATTTATTAAATTTTTTCATTTTCCGTTATTTTTAATTTGCATATACGCACTTAATTAAATATGTTAAAACCGTCAATAGATTTCAAAATTTTACAAAAATTAATGGGTTTGTATTTTAAAATATTTTATTTTCATTCATTTCCAATAGACAAATTTTGGACTTTTTGTTTTCAAACAATTTCTAATTTGTATTTATGTTTTGTTTCAAGTTTTTTGATTATATATTGTTAGCTTTTTTTCCAATATTTACACTGTTTTATGTATGACTTGTTTACATTTTTTCTTTAAATTTTTAGAGGCGTTCTTTTTATTGATATATATTTTATTCGACTTTATTAAATTATGTTTAAATTCTTTATTAAGAAAACGTGATTTGCAGCTAATTGTCGTCATTTAGTTTTTAAAGAATCTGTCATAATTTTTATTATTTTGCTTTTTGTTACTTATTATTTTTATTATTTTATTTTTTATTTTAATAGTTACTCTCTTTCCTTTTAATTTTATACTGTTTCATTTCATTAATATTTACAACATTTTTTAGACAACCACTTTAATAGGTAATATTTTGGATTTTAATCTGTAATCATATTTTTTTCCTAATTTGACTTGTTTAGTTTCAAAATTTATCAACTTATTAATTTACTAATTTTCTTGTAATTTATCATTTTTTGTTTTAACTTTTATTAACGTTTCCAATTATTATATTTATTTATTTTCCATTTTAATTATTTCAGTTTATTATTTAGAATTTTAGGATTTTGAATTCAATTAACGATTTAAATTATTATTTTTTCCCAATAGTTTTTATTTAATAATTAAATAGATTTTTTTTCTCATCGATTTTTCTATTTTAATTATTATTTGCCTTTAATTCCTTAAAATAGCCACTTTGCATAGACATTTTATTTTTCTGTTTTATCTGCTATCTTAATAACTTGATGCAGTTGGAATTCTTTCTCATGGTTCAGAAACCAGTTTTCTTTTCATCTGCAAGACAACAACACAGTCACTTCCAGGTGGGTACATATCTTGGAGATACTTTGTAGAGGCTTTAAAACAAATTATTTATAGAAAACGTATTTGTTGCATTCAATTTTTATTGTTTATTATTTTTTGATTAAAATGTTATTTTAAACAGTTAAAATTTGAAGAATTTTTTTTATTATTTATTATTTTATTATTATGTTATTTGAAGATAGTTGGCCTCATTTAATAATGTTTGTTTTGTTGTGGCCGATCAATTCTGAAATCACGATTTTAATTGTATTATTTATATAAAATTTTCTTAAAGTTAAAAGGATTTTATATCTTAGTTTAGTTTTGATAGTTTTTCGAATTTAGTTTTAATGGTTTTTCGAATTTTTGAGTTAAATTAAAGTTTTTCGTTTTTTGTTTTATTTTTAATAAAACATTGGTTTTAAAATGATTTTACTTTTTTCACCTTACTTTCAGTTTCTATTTTTTTTCCTTTGTTTTTGAAATTTTTAATTTTAGTCAAAGTTTTTCCTTTTTCGATTTTTTTATTTTTAATAAAAAGCTGCTTTTTACAGCGATTTTGCTTTTTCCATATTTTTTTTCTTATTTCAATTACAACGCTGGTTTTAAAATGATTTTATTTTTTCCGATTATTTTCAGTTCAAATTGTTTTTTTTTTTAATTTTTAAGTTTAAAGGTTTTTCTTTCTCGATTTCTTTTATTTTTAATAAAACAATGGTTTTAAAATGATTTTACTTTTTCCACCTTACTTTCAGTTCAATTTTTTTTTTTTTTTTTTTGTTTTTGGAAATTTTAAATTTTAGTTAAAGTTTTTCCTTTTTTTATTTTTAATAAAACGCTGGTTTGAAACGGATTTGACTTTTTTCGCCTTATTTTCTAAGTTCTAATTGTTTTTTTGTGTTTGCGAAATTTTAAAGTTTATTTAAGTTTTTCCTTTTCCGATTTTTTTTAATAAAACACTGATTTTAAAATAATTTTACTTCTTTTCACCATACTTTCAGTTCTAATTGATTTTTTTTTTAATTTTTAAGTTTAGTTAAAGTTTTTTCTTTTTCAATTTCTTTTATTTTTAACAAAACTGTGGTTTTAAAAGGATTTAACTTTTTTCACCTTATTTTCATTTATAATTGTTTTTTTTTTATTTGGAATTTTTAAGTTAAGTCAAAGTTTTTCCTTTTTTGATTTTTTTATTTTTGACAAAACGCTGGTTTTTCATTTTCAGTTCTTTTCTAATTGTTGATTGTTTTTTTTTTGGATTTTTTTTATAATTTTTGTTAAAGTTTTTCTTTTAATAAAACACTTTTAAACACATTTAAGTATTTCCTTTAATAAAACGCTTTTTTAGGATCATTTTACTTTTCCACCTTATATTTTAGGTTCTAATTGTTATTTATTTATTTATTTTTTTTTTTTGTTTTTGAAATTTTTAATTTTTATTTTTTTTTAATTTTTTATTTTTTTTTTAAATTTCATATATTTTTATTATATCATTTATTTAATTTATTAATAATATTATTTATTTTATCTTTAATTTTGAATTTCCAAAATGTATTTATTTTTCTTGATTTTGTCTCACATCACCACCTAATTCCAATAGCCATTCACATTCATGCCATGGAAAAAAACAAACAAATTTTCCATGACTTTATTTTGAATTTCCTCGAAATAAAAAAAGACAGAAGAAGAAGAAATACAAGAAAACCCAAATACCCTCAAATCATATGTTTTTCCACCTTTAATGTGAACGAACGAAACCAAAGGCAGAATATTTTACTTCTTTAGGATGAGTACCTGCTGCTGCTGGCTAAACACCATTGCTTTAATCTTGTACGCCACCAATACACACACACATACACAGATAAACTAATATACACACACACTCGCGGAGTTACATACATCCAAGGCAAGAAATATGCGCCTTATTTTCTGGTACCTTTTGAAATAAACCCAAAGCAGCAGATTCTACCTTGTTGTAGTAGCTTCTTCTTAGCTAGGCATTTTTGTTTTCTTTGTGGATTAGTAGAAGAAGATACTATTCCTGGATGTTAAGATACTTTTTCGTTGTTGTTGTTGTAGGGGTTTTGTTGTTGGTATATATCCTCTTGTTTTCTTTTTTTTTTTTTGGTTGGTTGCTAGATTTAAATTTGATCTCAATTTTAACACAGTTGGAGTTAGTTTTGTTTTGGTAGGATATTTTTTGGGGGTTTTCATTCATTTTCGTTTGGGGAGAAGATGCCTTCTATAGTTGTTGTAAATTTTGATGGTTTATTTCTTTTTACACACACGCATATACATTCGTATAGAACTCCATGCAAGAAATTAGTAAAATAATCCACTATTAGAAGGTTGGACAACCTAAACTGGTTTCAAATAATTTTTTTTTGTTTTTTTGATTTTTTTTTATTAAACGGAACATTTTATGGATTCCTGGAAATCGCAGCCGCCACAACTTTTGAAATTGTAGATACAAAAAATAAGCAGAAAATAAATAAACATTTTTTATAGGTTCCAAGTTGTAGTAACACGAACGAACAAGGCACACAAAAAAAACAACAACAGCAAAAACACTTGAACGGAGTTGCCATAAAAAATGCAAACACACACACTCGCACATACAATGAGAATATTTCATTTCCGGAATACTTTTTCTTTGGCGAACTCCATTTGGCACAACACAGGGGCCAGGCCTTAGGCGAAGAAGAGATACAAATGTAACTTCTTGGCCAAGAGTTGAGGCTGGAGATGGTCACACAAACTTTATTATTTTTCTTTGTTTAAACAAACTCCGATGGGGAGAGAGGTGAAAAACTTTCTTTAAACATTAATTAAAACAAAATAATAGCCTCATTTTCCAGCCACTACGTTTTTCTTCTCGTTATTTCAATTTATTTCCTTGCTTTCTTTCTTTCTTTCTTGTTTGCTTTGTGTTATTTTGTAATAAACAAAAATTAAATTATTTCTCTATTTTTCTTCTCCATTTCACTTTTTTTCCATTCTTTCTTCAATTTCTTTAGAGCACAAAAAAAAAAAGAATAATTTTTTTTATACACCGACAACGACGACCGAAAAGAGAAATACCAAATAAATACGAGAAGAAACACCAAAAAAATAATTAAAAGAAAACAACAAAGGAAACACAAACGCAACGCACACCCAGAATTCGGAATTCTTCTTTTCCACAAAACGCCGCTGTATGGAGTTGGTATCCTCCTTTTCTCGTTGGACTAGCCAGAGCCAGCCATTTCACAGCTATCCACATCCAAACATTTATCCACCAACAAGCTGTAATGCTGATGATGAAGGAACGGCAAAAAAACGATTAAACACACGAACGGACAAACGAAACGAATGCAACATAAAATATACACGACACACCACGGAATAAAAATACGGTACTGGTAAATACGGCGACGGCGGCACGGCAACACGACAACGACAACGGTCCGTATAACCTAAAGATACAATACAATCTTTGACACTGACTTATGAGAAAACTGTCAAATTTGTATGGAGCCATACAATGTGAGGATGGCTTTGTGTGGCCAGTGCAGACACAGTGCTGTTCTGTCACAAGCAGAGAGCAGAGAATTGAGCGAAAGATATAAATGGAGAGAGTAAAAGACATAATGAGAGTAAAATTGGGAATTGTGTGTGAGAGGGAGAGTTTGTTTGGGAGTTCAGCGAGAGTTCATGTCACACATTTATGGAGAGATGAGCAGTGTTGCCGTTTTGGGCGTTTCCGTCCAAATTTGGGCGGAAAAAAGATAAATTTTGTGGTTTGGGCGGATTTTTTCCATATTGGGTACAAATTTATTTTTCATTGTTTATTTTACGTAATTTATTTTTTTATTACTAAGTGAATTTTATATTTTCTTTATTGAAATGAATCGTTATTTATTTTATAGATTTTTGTTAAGTTTTTTAATAATATATATAATACATTAGGCTATAGTCGTGCGGGCCGACCATGTGATACCCTACAACACTACAATATGTTAGAAGCCCCCTCATGTCCAAATCCATTTTGGAAGATTTCGCTTTTGAAATTATGTCACGGAGCACTGCCCAGATATTACCCTTAGCATTTTGACCAGGGACATTTTCCCAATATTTATGCACTCCGTCGTGCTGTTAGTTTTTGTGGGCCATTTTACGGCTATATTCCAATAGTCACCCAAAATGCCAGAATTCTTCCCTGTGCTCACCTATCTTCTCAGGCGTGTCGATTGGCTTCAATTGTGTGATCAGGACATTTTTTTCTGTTTTTGGTTCATTAAAACCCCTAAATATTTTGCGATCATCTCCAAAAGCAAGAGGCCCCTCTGTATCTCTAAATTTAGACTCATCTATATGATCTTCTTGTCTACGATATTTGGCTATATTCGTCAACGAAATCAGCAAAAGAAGCAGAAGTTCGCATTTTGTGTATTTCGGCTATCGCCTGTAAGTAATGATGGTACTTTTTTTACACAAAAGTAGTGGTCCATTCTACCCGCTGTCCTAAGCTCTAACTTCATGCGAGATTTTAGGTTTATATTTGGGACCTTTATAACGGCTGCAAAATCAGGAACATTTTGAGCTGCTGGTCCATTTCAACCTAAATATAATGCGGACATCTTTGAAAACAATAGGCTAAGCCCTTCTGAGCCTAACCCTACCTTTGTGAAAAATTTTGTGAGGATCGAACGATAATTGCAATCTGTATATAAATAATAACCCTAACCTGTGTTGTAAAGTGAAAAAATATTACAAAACAAATACTTCAATATTATAAGTCAATTTAAAAAAATCGCATGCGATAAAAAATATGACAAAATAAAAAATGTCACAAAAGACTACAAAATCTATATGATCATCATTATCAAAATCGCTCCAGCCATTCTGGAGATATAAGCATTCTAGCTAACATCCCCTTCCCTTGTATATATACATTGTATATATTTCGCCATATATATGCGATATTTTTACTATCGGCATCTACATAACGGTCAGAATTGACCTGTTCGTCTATTTGTGATTTCGCCGGCAGTAAAAATATTCGCGGATTAATGGAAAAATTGACTTTTATTTATCGCAAATGCTATGGTCCACTAAACCACTAAATATTGGAAGGCTTCTGCCCAGTTCAAAGCTCTAGCCCCATGCTAAATTTCGCTTCGATTAGTCTATAATTGTGACCTGTAGAGCAACTGCAAAATCAGGAAATTTTTCAGTTTTTGGTCCATTTCAACCCCTAAATATTATGCGATCATCTCCAAAAGAAATAGGGTTCTATTTTGACATTAACCCCAGCTACATTCTAAATTTCGTGAAGATCGGGCCATAATTGCGACCTGTAGAGTGATTACAAATTAACATGGACAGACGGACGGACGGACATACATAGCTAGATCGACTCAGCTCGGCGAGATAGGAAGATCCATATATACTTTCCTATAATTTTTGGCCCAATCAAAGTTATGATACCCCCAACACATAGTGTTGTAGGGTATAAAAACCTGAATAATAATAATGACTTTAATGTATTTAATACATTGAATTCTTGTATTACGTTACTTTTTCAAATATATATATATAATATATATATAAAAAAAAAACTTGAAGTAAAATAACATAAAATTTTTATTTTCTCTAATGTATTTAATACATTGAATGTAATAAAACTTGAGTACCTTTTTTATGTATAGTGTAAAATTTTCAAAAAAATTTACTTGAATACAAACTACATATAAATTATTCAACTTTTTACAGTTTGGGCGGATATGGTCGATTTTGGGCGGTTTTTAGAAAAAATTTGGGCTGAAATAAAAATTTCAAACGGCAACACTGGAGATGAGTGCTTGAATGGTTACATCAAAGTGTTGACAATTTGGCGTTTTTTTTTACTGTTTGCCATCTCAAGGTACTTTTTACGTTTTTTTTTTTTTTTTTTGAATATTTGAGTAGCATTTTTGCGGAGGATTGTTTAAATGAATAATATGTGGTAGCATATCTAGTTTTTCATACTCTAAAAGGTGTATCTGAGATATTGAAAAAATGTGCACATAATGGTTTTTGGGAAATAGTTACAGATTAAATAACATATTCAAAATATGTACACGCGTAAAAGTTCTGACGTCTTCATTATCCCAACTGAGAAAAATCTGTTGTTGTCATTAATTACTGAAAAATGTAAAAATGCTAATAAGCATGTAAGTAATATAGAGACCCATGGCTCAATGAGAAAGGTTGCTCAACTTCAAAGAAACTAGAAAAATGCAACTCTGTGCTGGAGTCTTATAGTGTCAAATGGACTTTTAAATATGCAAAATCTGGTTTTGTTTATTTTTAATTTTTTTAACAAAATTCCTATTTCGAGGAAAACCCGTGAAATAAGAATGGAATTTCGGGGTATTCCACAAGATTGAATTTAAAATAGTAGGATAATACACTTTTATGGCCAACTCAGTAACATCGAAAGTATGCATTTATTTTGCAACTGAATTTGAAATAACATCATTATTGGGGTAGCTTTGTTCTACCTTCTGTAATTGTGCCATGTAGTGACAAGTAGGAACACTGATAATAAAATGACACTTCTAGAGGTTGAAATGGACAAAAAAAAAAAAAAAACAAGTTAAAAACAAGTTAAAAACATCCGTCGGTTTTGGCGATAGATATATACCCTCAGCCAATGTTTGATTATATTTATAAATATATTTTGAAATTTGTTATGATTATTCAAATTGTTGGCCCTTGTTGGAGCATGTTCCAAAAAATGTTTCCATCTCGTATCGGACCTAAATAAATATGATATAAATATTGCGACATGCCAGGTTTGGACTATATCGACTGCTTTCTTCATTTTTATAAAGGCTATGTGATTTTTACAAAATGTTAAAATGTACGTGGGGTGTATTCGACCGAAGTATTCCATTTTCATACTTCATCTAATACAGATATGAATATTGGTATGGGCAAACTAACAAGAAAATCGAACATTTATATCAAATTTTACGCGAAATCACAAATCCCATATTGATCTCAGTTTTCTGGTTGTAAGAAATATTAAGCTATGACAAGTTGTAAGGAATCGATCTCTACCATCTATGTAACAGATCTTGTGTTGATAGAAATATTCAGATGTACCATATCTTAATGGAATTGGATGTTAATTTCGCGTTTTATGAGCTTCATGGATATTCACAATTTTGATACTCTGTTGGGGAGGTACCAGAAGGAGTGGATCGATATATTCCATCTTTACAGCATATCTTGTGTTGGTAGAAATAATGAGATGTTTGAAAAAGGAAGATAACAGCAAGTTTATTACGGATTTTATAATCGTATTTGTTATTCAAAACTTTGACCCTTTGTAGGGGAGGTACTAGAAGGAATGGTCCGATTTCTACCATCTTTATAACATATCTTGTGTTGATAGAAATAATCGGATGTTGATGGAGATATTCTGATGGAAATATTAGAATTGGCAAGGTTAGAACAAAATCGGATTATCCCTTCTCTTTTTTTTCACATATATTTTTTCCTTAATTATGATGGAGGAGTTATTGGACGCTTCTTTATAAAAACTGACGACAAAGCCGAAAGCAGTAACTAAATACGTAGACGACATTTTTGTATAATGAAGAAATCGGAGATCAACACCAAACACTAAATATTCTAAATGCCGAGCAAACAATGTACACACGAAATAGAGAAAAATTATAGGCTACACTATTTCGACGCAATAATAAAGGAAGCGAATTTATATTAGATTGGTACCAAAAACTCCCTCGACGAATAAAAATTAACACAGCGATTAATTTATTAGTAGAACTTTAAATATAAGTGACGAACAAATCCACTCAGAGAATGAAAGAAAAAATACGCCACATATTAAGCCAAAATCATTTTCCAAAAACCATAGACGACCTAATTATACGCGCAAGAACGAACCATAAAAAGGAGGCAAGGACAAGACAAAATTTATAAAGCTGTTACATCCCGGGATTCTCAGAAAGACTTTGCAAATCAAACATCTATAATAAGGACCACTATCAATTAGCTTTAAAATCATGTAATAATGTCGACAGTATGGATAGTAAAACCAAATCTGAAATCAAGAAGGAGGACAAGTTCAATGTATTTTATAGGATAACAAGCAATGGGGATGACGCTGACGTATGACAAAAGCCAAATGTCGGCACGACAGAGAAAAAATTAAAAACAAGACATAAGCCCGATCAAAAAAGTGACAAGCCTCTTGAAGAAAAGACTGCTCTAGCCGCCCATTGCACATTGACAGGACATAAACCCAGCCTTAAAGACGTCGACATATTAGCACAAGAAAATAATTACAAAAGACGATTTACATTGGAAATGTTACATATTATAAGTTTAACAAATGCCAAACGAATTAATTATAAAACCGATACAGACTACTGTGCTCACATTTACAGAAGTCTACATCACAAACACCGACGAAAGAAAATTTAGTTTGATAGTGGCATTTAAACTGAATAGAAGAGCTTCCACTTTAAAATGTATGTTATTTATTGTGTTATATATTGTTAACATCAGTTTGTAATTTGTGTTTTTTATAAAACAGATCCCTGAAGATGATTTCCGGAGGATATCGAAATATTGGATAAATAAAAAAGGAATAATTCAAAAATAAAAAACATAGTTTTTTAATGACCTTAAACCAAACAATCAACCAAATAAGTTATATTTATTCAAAATGTTGACCCTTTGTGGTGGAGGGACTAGAATTAGTGAATTGATATTGCCCATTTCCGAACATCATCTAAATTTGATTACTATGCACCAAGGATGGACCAAGTCGTACACTGCCTTCGAGGGTGAAAAACGCTAGTTACTGTTTCTAATTTAAACCACTTTATTACCGCCAATTTGGAGATATTACATGAATTTTTTTTGGCGTTTTCCGTTGTAATCCAAACATTTACAACACTTTTGGTGTTTCTTTGAATATTGATTTGTGTACACATGGTGGTGTGCGTGTGCGTATCTATGAGAGTTATTTTAGAAGAGAGAGAGTGCCCCAAACAACATTATTCTCTCTAAAAAAAAACTCAGAGATACAATCCTAAGAGAGCGTATGTCAACTGAGAGGTGAGAATAATTACCTACAGACAGCGATGCCAACTTAGTGCTTTTCGCGCTATTTATGGTGCTTTTTAGACCGCCTAAAACGCCAAAATAGTGGGCATAGCGCGTAACGAAAAAAAAGCACTGTGCGTACGCTTTTCATCTTTTCTGTTGGTGCATTTAGCGGGTTTTAGATTTTAAAATGTGGCAATGTTTATACATTCGAATATTTTGATATTATGGTAAGTTCTACACAAGTTCTTTACTGCAAATTCTCTAGGTGTCTTTCATTCCTGTCATTGAATTTCTTTTCTTTACATGTAACTCTTTTTTAATAAACCAAAATAAAACGAAGAATTTTGTGTATTATAAACCAATTGAAGGAAAAGTAAAATGAACAAGAAAAAAACGCGGATGTCATTTCTAATATAGAACTAAGATTGACAATAGATAGATATGGATAGAAGTAAATGAGTTCAAAGATTCCATAGGGTAAAATCCCAAGATTTATCAGAATTCGTTATAAGACTGGTTAACTTCCCATACTCAAATGCAGAAGTAGAAAGAGCATTCTGAGCTATGAATTTATATAAATCGAAAATCAGAAACAGATTATCCTTAAATTCTGTAAATTCTATTTTACATATTCTCGTCGAGAGAATACGTGCTGTGACAAATATGACCTGCCGTCAAATGTCTGTAAACAAATTTCTACACAGGAAGTTTACAAAAAGTCAAACTATTTTTTACAAACTGTCTTATGGCAAAATGAAGAAACTAATGCAGACATTCCAACTGCATTTGAAGCTATGGGTTTTATAGGTGAACATAATTGTTTGTAAAAATGTATATGTCTGTAAGTTTTAACCACATGTAAAATGTTCTTAATACAACATTCTTTGCGTCAATTGAATTTTGTACGGGAACAAATGCAAACGCGGTATGTTATTAAGCGATGTGACATCTCTGTCAAAAGTTATCACATTTTTTAAAAATATGTGTGCACTTATATACATGAAATGTTTATAAAAGATGCGAACTAAATAGCGCTTTTTACGCTTTTTTAAGGAAAGTTTTTACGCCATTTACGCTTTTCTGGTTTTTAATTACGCTTCTAGCTCTCAAAATGTTGGCAACACTGCCTACAGAAGGTCCCAAATACAGAAGAAGGGACAGACATGGAGATGAATGGATGGACGGACAGATTGACAGACGAACAAACAGAAGTATTGAAACATGAACAGACATACAACACACATTTTTATAGTTTGTTTACAAATTTTATTTTTATATTATTTTCGTTAAAGGAATTTGTTGTTGTTGCTGTCGTCCATGTAGTTGCAGCATATTCTTATAGGGTCGAACAAGAACAACAACACAAAACACCAAGAATGAAGTATGGCAACAACAATAATAAAAATAACTCTACAGCAGGACCGCAGCACCACTGATTGCAAAGTCCTACAACGAAGACGACAACAACAATGTGTATCCTTTTTAAAGATTTCAATTTCTGGCTGCTAAGCGGAGAGGAAAAAAGAAGTCGATTGCCTGACTGAATATTTTTTTCGAATAACCAACATCTTTGCCTTGTCTTGGCGGCTTGAATTTGTATGTTTTGACCTGAAACTCTGGCGCTGGTGCGGCATGTAACTTAAAGCGCTGTCAAACAATTCGGGTTTTGAGAATTATTCGAAAAAAAAAATGAAATAAACGAAGCTTTATTTAAAGCAAACCGGCAATCAATTTGAAAATGTTTATAAAGAAGAGCGAGAGAGAGCAAATACCTACTTCAAAACACCGCCGAAGCAACAACAACAACAACACCACAAACAGCAGCAGCTGTGAGGAAGAATGCCAATCGAAATGATCCGAACATTTCAAGTAGGTATATTATTAATGGATGTATAAATGACAAGGGTTGGTTATTTTATGCCCCGCAACATTTACATGTGTTCTTTTATCTAAATTACTAAACGCCGGAACTGTAATTACTTTTCTTTTCAGAGGAAGGAAAATTGTGTTACAAGTGACAGACCACCACACCACCGCGCAGTGGCAACCAACCGCTTGTGCCACATGTCACATGTGGTTGAAATATGGAGACTAACTGTTTCTCTATCGGACTTCAAAAAATTTCTAGAATTACTACATTTTTGGGTATTGATCGAATACGGCTAGAATTTGAAGGGTATTGTTTACAACCGTTAGGATAACATGGGAATTTCATTGGAAGAAAAATTCAATTAGGTAAATTTGATTTAAAAAAACTTAGTATATTATGAAAATAGAGCCAACAATTAGAAGACATGTGAATTAGCGGTTTTCAACATTATTTTAAATTTCCGAATTAATATGCCATAGAATCCTTGCAATTAGGTATACATTGGCTTAGGCAATATTTCAAATTACAATATCAGGATTATTTTGGGCTTTTTTGGTCCATTTTAAAATAAGGCTCAAAACTCCCTTTAAACGTCAACTTTTTGTAGAATACTTAATTACTTAGATGAAGTCTTACTACTGATCTCAGAATACATCAAAAGCATACAATTTTCCTAAACTTGAGGAATTTATAAATATTAAAAAACTCATTAAAGTGTGAAAACCGTAATATTCGAGAGTTTATGCAATATTCATCTTATTTTACTATATATCACCAAAGATATTAAAAGTCTATAATCATTATATTTGAGGAATATATTCGCATTACGTTTGACAAAAAACCGAAGTATTTCCTAACTATTAGATTAATTTTTTCTCGACCTTTTTTGAATTGATGGATAAAAGTAATAATAATACATATGTATATTTACAAAAAAATGAGATCTCTAAAAAATATCGGTATTTAATGAAGCAGATGTTTCCACGACGCCAAATATATAAATTGCCCCCTCGGAGAGAACATAAATTTTACATTCAAAAATTTGTCCATGTATATTGAACATTTTATTTTCATTTCATTCTTGAAATAATATCATATAGTTCCACAAAAATTTTACCTAGGCTTTTTGGACATGAGAGAGAAATCGCCAAACTCAACTGTGCAACCTGTAATAAGAAATTCTAATGAAAGTGGTACAACCGAAAAAGTTGTTCAAACGAGATGTTAGCAGTATTCTCAAGAAAGCACGTCAGGATCCGAAAAAAGTGCTCTGATATTGGCGGAACATGTGGAAAAATGTTCGGACAAGATCGTCCATCTGAGAACTGTAAAAAATGTGCAACATGAAAATGGATTTAGACGTATTTTGGTAAAAAAAACCGCTAATTTCGGTCAAATTTCATATAGACAAGGAAATTGATTATTGGCGAATACAACTACAACAACTTCGGAAGTGAAAGTCGATCAAAAATTTGGAGAAAACCCAACACAGCACTAGATAAAAAAAAATATAAAAACCAGCAGTTAAACAAGGTGGTGGCAGTGTGATGGTTTGGGGAACAATTGCTGCTTCTAGTGTTGGTGATTTAATTTTTCCGGAAAGACTATGGACCGATATTTATAACAGGCGGGCCAAAAATTCTCCTCCTATCAGAAAATGCTATATATTTTACGATTGGCCTCTAATGTCAGTTCTGTTTTGAAAATTTTGTAGTAAACACATGCGAAATACACGTTAATAAACAAGCTTGCGATACGCTGTTCCAGAACGCGGAATATTGACAAAATGACATTGGCACTACGTGAATTTCGTGGCAAATTTCCTTGCCGACCAACGCGTTTACTACGGTGTTTAGCCGCTCGCCTAGAAAATACTGGCACAACAAAAGATGCTACCAGGCATGGCACACCTCGGAGTATCCGTTTTGCAGAGAATATTGTTGCTGTAGCTGAGGATGTCATGGAAGCGCCGTCGACATCGACTAGACGACGTGCAACGTAAATGGGTATCAGTCTTTACAGCGAATTTTGGTATAAGATTTAAAGATGTTTCCGTACAAAGTACGAATGGTCCATCAGCTGTTAGCTACTAGTCATTTTTTAGTCATTTTTAATCACCACCAAGAAGAAGATGATCTTTCATCAAAAATAATCATGAGTGATGAGGCCCATTTCCATCTACGCTTCAGGTGCACTGAAAATCTACGTGTAACCCATGAAGAGCCATTGCCCCGCTCACAGTCACTGTACGATGTGCTGTTTTCGCTGGAGGAGTCGTCAGACCTTTTTTCTTCGAAGACGTCGAGGGCCAAACGGTTACTCAGAATGGTGAGCGCTACAATGCAATGATCAACAACTTCTTTCTGTCGCAACTTGATGAGTTGGGATTGGAGGACATGTGGTTCTGATAGGACGGTGCAACGGAACATACTGCACGTGCCACAATCGATATGCTGAAGCATGCATTTCCCGGGCGCCAAATTTCCAGGAAGATCGCTTGATTTGACCGCTCAAGACTTCTTTTTGTAGGACTTTTTGAAGTCGCAGGTTTATGGAAACAAGCCTCAGACTCTTTTAGCCCTTAAAGACAATATCTGTCAAGAATCCGAGGCCCTATCTACGGAAGTTTTGGGAAAAGTGATGGAAAATGCCATAAAAAGACCTAAAATGTCAGTCAACTGCGATGCAAAAAAACCAAAAAGACCAAATAAAAATAACCCATAAGAAGAATCAACGTTTTTACAGCCAAAAAACCTCGGAAGTTTACTTTTGCGCCACCTTGTATATGAGCATACTAGGAGAACATTTAAAGCCATCTGTCGATAATTTGGGTTTCGAGCCTCAATGTATTGAACTGAAACATACAGCTCATGTAGTCCGAGACTGACATCTTTATTATGCTTCAAGACAACTTAATTCACCGCTTCAATCGCCGGAGCTCAATCCCATAGAACATGTTTGGGATATTTTAGAAAAACAAAAAAAAAAAAAAAACAAGTAAAAAGCAGCTAAGTTCGGCCGGGCCGAATTTTTAATACCCTCCACTGAACCTGAAGGAACTTAAAAAAATGTCAGAAAAAACGACCAAAAGGTACCAATTAAAGGGAAACCGCTATAAATGGACTTTGCAAAGGCGTGGTCCTGCATAAATATTTTCTGTCATTGGCTGTAGTACCCATTACTAGCTTCAAATACGAAATTTGAAACAATTCCGGTAAATAATTTCCATCAAATTATCAAAATACCGAATATCGGGAGGTATCGTTATATGGGATCTATACGAAGGCGTGGACCTGCATACGCAATTTTTGGTCATAGGTTGTAATACCCATTACGAACTATAAATACGAAATTTGAAACAATTCCGCTAAATAATGTCCCAAAATTCATCAAAATACCGAATATCGGAGGGTACCATTGTATGAGGGCTATACGATATCGCGGACATGTGTAGATGATTCCCTTCCAGGGGGTAAAGTACCCGGAAGGAACTCCCTGTGTGTATTTTCAGACAATTCAATTGAAAATTTTGGCTACAATCATCAAAATACCGAATATCGGGAGGTACCGTTATATGGGGGATATACGATATCCTGAACCAATATAGCCATAACCTTTCAGGGGGTAAACTACTCATTAGGAACTCCTTGTGTGAATTTTCAGACAATTCCGTTTAAAAATGTGGCTGAAATCATCAAAATACCATATTTTGGGGTTCGATATGAGTGGGCTACACGATACCATGGACCGATATAGCCCATCTTCGAACTTGAACTTCCTGCTGATAAAAGACTGACCTCTTCAAAATTATCCTCTATTTAACTTATTTATTTGACATGTCCTTGTTGAAATAAGGAGTTAGTATGCTGTAAGGTAAGTAGTTATTGGCTCCAAAACTTGTTTTATAAACCCATTATATGACTTTTTTGTAGTTATTTATTGGCTTTCGTCGAAAATATGGTAAAAACTTACTTTCTATGGTCTGTTTATGCTAAAAGAAGGCGCTACGAAGCCGTTTGGTAGGTATTTATTGGTGCCAGAATGTATTATTTTCAAAATTTCCATTTTTTGCTTCTGTGGAACTCTCTACGTTTGAAATTCCCAATAGACCTGTCCCTTGTTCACATCAGCATGCATTAACAGGGGATACCTTCCCCAAACTCACTTTTGAAGCGACAACTTTAATGTAACCGAACTAGTAGTACAACGAATAATGTTTAATACAACAAAAACAACAAAAAACGAGAACCAGAGAAAGCAAACAATAAGTGAGTGAGTGTGTGTTCGTATGGACTACTCCACCAGGAGTAAGTGAGCGAGTTTTTGTTCAGAGTTATGCTAACAAATATGCCAAGCCATTATTATGACCCCACCGCAACCTTCTCAACCAACAACAACAACAACGCAATCCCCCAGCATTCTATGGTGTACTCTGAGAAACAAACAAATTAAGCTCAGAGCGAACTCTTGTTCTCTCCAACTCATCGAAAGCAAGCAACAACATTTCGTTGTGCAGTGGAGCAAAGAGCATTAACAGAACAACCGAACAACAACAAACACAGCAACAGAGTAATGATGTTGACCGAACGAAACGTCGTTTTGTTCGTACTTGACTTGAGCGAGAGCAGCTCCAGCACCAGCTGAATTAAGCTGAGCGCAAAAGAATTCTTTTGGGGATGGCTGATGGGTTTTCTTCAAATGTTCGTAGCTATGTTTGTGGGCAAGTTGTTTGGTTGGATTGTTGGTCGGTGAGACTGTCAGACTGTCGTTTGGTCGTTCGTTGGGTTGTATGTAACTCACTAGCTGCTGTCGCTGCTGTGGCGTTTTCCATGTTGTGTTGTTTGCATCGTTATTTATTTTAACTGAGCGTTCATATCTTTTGTTTAGAAGACAGCCAGAAACTCGGTGGAACAAAACACAACAGCAACAACAGCCACAGAACAAGCGCAAAGAAAATAAAATGAAGAAGAAGCAGAAGATGAAGGCAATGTGTAAAAGTTCAAGAAATAGAAAATAAAAACAAATCACAATAAGCATAAGAAGATGGTTGAAAGCAACAACAACAACATCAATAGCTAACGAAGAGGAGCAATAAGATAAACAGCAGCAGCAGCATTAAAAGCAAATATCGAAACGTGCGCTTATAGCACATTTTCTCTTTCTTTTTCGTCGTTGTTGTTGTTGTTTTTGCTTTTATTCGATTTGTTATTGTTATTTTTGGTTAGAAGAAACAATGACTCCCGAGACTCCTCCTGGGTAATGTTTGCATTACAATATTTTAAGCGTAAGCGTTTTAGTTTACTCCACATAGAAGTAGCGGCAGTGCTGGCCGGTTGCAGTGGAAGCGTTTTTTGTTTGTTTGTTACGGGGCTCCAATGGGGGCAGTACGGCACGTTGGATATGTATTTTGTTCTCATCGCCTTGCAAACGCGCGTATCACACTTTACATTTGAACGTTGTTTATTGCCACTATTTTTTGTTGTTATTATTGTTCTCAGCCGAGGCACTGAGGGTTAGGAGAGGGGCTAATTTTGGAGATTTTATTTTAAATAGAAGACCTGCAGAACATCTTCTGCACAAAGGAGACCTTCTTCAGCTCCTCTGGATAGAAGACCGTCAATAAGACTTCTATTGATAGAAGACCGCATATAGGTATTCTATTGATAGTAGACCGTCTATGGGTGTTCTAATAGTAGAAGACGGTCTATAGGTCTTCTATTGATAGCAGAGCGTCTATAGGTCTTCTGTTGATAGAAGACCACCTTATAGGACTTCTATTGATAGGAGACCGTCTATAGGTCATCTATTTATAGAAGACAATCTTATAAGTCTTCTATTGATAGGGGAACGTCTATAGGTCTTTCATTGGTAGAAGACCGTCTATAGATCTTCTATTGATAGCAGACCGTCTATAGGTCTTCTATTGATAGAACACCGTCTATAGGTCTCCAATTGAAAGAAGACCGTTTACAGGTATTCCATTGATAGAAGACCGCCTAATAGGTCTTCTGTTGATAGAAGACCGCCTTATAGGTCTTCTATAGATAGAAGGCCGTCTATAGGTCATCTATTTATAGAAGACCGCCTCATAAGTCTACTATTGATAGGAGAACGTCTATAGGTCTTTTATTGGTAGAAGACCCTCTATAGATCTTCTACTGATAGAAGACCGTCTCTAGGTCTTCTATTGATAGAAGACAGGTCTTCTATGGATAAATTGGTCTCCTATAGATTAAAGACTTCCCTCTGGTCTTTTACGGATGTAACATCCTCCTTACGTCTTCCATGTATATGAAATTAGGTCTTCTAAAGATTACAAAATTTCTTAAGGTCTTCTATGGAAAAGAGTTTCCCTTTCGTACCCACCAAGAAGTCGATGTGAAATAACCCCTTAACTGTCATTGATGTATCGCAGACTCCCTGCAGGTCTTCTAAGGATAATAGACCGCTTGCGAGCCTTGGATTGATATAAGTCCTGTCAAATACCTTCTATGAACAGATGGGAGGCGTTTTTCAAATCGTCCATTGTTAGAAGACGCCCTGTAGGTCTACTATGGATAGTGCAACTCAAGGTCTTTTATAGGTCTTCTATCTTAAGAAAATATTTTTTTGAGTCTACTATGGATCTCACAGGTCGTCTATATGTAAACAAACCCTTTTAAAGGTCTGCAATAGATATAAAACTATTTGCAACCCCTCAACGGATGGAAGACCTACTACAGGTCTTGTAGTGTATAAAGTATTATATGCCTATAAGAGCCCTTGAAGGCCTTCTATACAGGGTGAGATGAAAAAACTGCAACCAACTTCAGACTGCTGTCATTTCTAAGCCATTCGTCTGACAGCACCTAAAATTATTCCAGTGACAGCTCATTATATTGTTTACAAGCGTACAAAGGCAATTTGGTGAGCATTTTCCGGAAAAAAAGTTATTCGCGATGGAATTCAAGCTTGATAGTGTGATTTCTTAATATTTGGCTGGAAAACCACAAGTAGCTATTGTTAGAGCACCCCAGCATTTAAATGTGAATAAATCGTTTGTGTCTTGTACCATCGCTCGTTACCGTGATACTAGTAGCGTAGCCCGACGTCAAGGAAGTGGACAGAAGAAAACAGCAATGGTTCGAAAAGTAAAGAAGCGACTTGATCGAAACCCGCGGTACAGTGGCCGTAAAATGGCTTGTGAGCTGAACATATTGCATTATTCCATTCGGCAAATATTGAAAAGGAGCTCAGGGTAAAGCCATTGAAATTCCAAAAGTGCCAGTGCTAGAACACCGCAACGGAAAGAAAATAGACTCAAAAGAGTTAAAGAGTTGCTTTGCTTGGCCGAAAGTGGTAAACTGCCGAATTTGGTTTTCTCCGATGAGAAAACATTCGTTGTCCAGCAGTTTGTAAACAAACAAAATGATCGTGTTTACTTGCCAAAGAGACCAGCTGAAAATGTGCACCTTCGGTTGGCCACCAGAACTCAAGCCCCGGCCATGTTGATGGTTTGGGTCGCCATAACAGCAGATGGTCGCTAACCGCTCTTATTAATTGACCGTGGCATCAGAATATATGCCGAATATTATCGCGAAAATATTCTGGAGGGTGTATTAAAGCCTTGGGCACGCGAACATTTTGGCCGCAGACCTTGGATATTCCAACAGGACTTAGCACGCGCCACCCAAGAATGGTTACAAAATGGTCTTTCTTGCTTCATTTCCAACGCACAATGGCCACCAAAATCTCCGGATACCAATCCGATGGACTATTGTGTCTGGAGTATTTTGGAAAGCAAGGTTGACGATAAAAAATACCAAAGTGTCGATCACCTCAAGCAAGCGCTTTGCCGGGAATGGGCCGCAGAGCAAGCAATTCGGGCAGCGTGTGACGGTTTCATTGGCCGTATGAAGGTCATAATTCTGCCAAAGGTGACCAATTCGAACAAATTTAAACTTATCCCAAAATTTGATGCTATTTCCGACATTTTTTGTTTTCATTTAATAGAATTAAAAAAAATGTAAAAATTATGGCGTTTGACTTTGTTGCAGTTTTTTATCTCACCCTATACTCCACCCTGAATTATTATTAAGCTGAGAAGATGCGAAATTAACATCAGATCCAATACACATCCAATATTTCTATTAACACAATATCTGGTGTAAAAAGGGAATATATCAGCCCACTCCTTAACCACAAAGTGGTTAAGTTGATAAATTTCCCAGAAATAGCGAAATAATCACCCGATTCTCAACAAATTTCTTTCATCCCAATATTTCTACCCACACATGATCTGGTGTGAAAAAATAGATATCGGCCCAATCCTTCTGGTACCTGCCCCACAAAGAGTCACAATTTTCAATACTAATATCCCCTATAACTTGCGAAACAATTTAGCTGAGTTTTGGAAACCCTAGAACTTAAATGTACTGAATGGCTAGAATTCTGAACTTCAGAATGAGAGACATGGAAGAAGTGAAGGATAGGTGTACCATAGGGTTTTTGGAAATCCGAACTTTAAGGTTACGAGAATTTCTTGAATGGCACTAAATTTTCTATATTTGTACCATTTGGTATTTTGTGAACGGATAGAACGTAAAACTTGAAATATGGCATGAGACTTGAGGTTGGAAGGTAAGTTTGATATATATAAAGGTGGTTCTGATAATGTCTACTTAGTATGCGAACTGTACTAAATGGTAATAGATTTTGTTTGGTGTGGAATTTTGTATTGGGGCTACTGTTGGTGGTAGGTTTGTTATAATAAGGTGGTTTTGAAATTATGTAATATAAGTGCATGCAAAGTACTAAATAGTACTATATTTAGTACAATTTTGTATTGGGAAATGATATGGTGCTTGAAATTTGGTATTACGGTCGCTTTTCATGTGTATCCTCTACATGTGGAAGTGGTTTCGCAAATGTGTACGAAAAGTACTGAATGGTACAATTTTTGGTATTGGACGAAGGGATAGAGATAAAATTCTGAAATTTGGTTCTTCCATAACTGTTGGTATCTGGGGTTGAGATTTGGAGATGCTTTGTTGTTCGAAAAGTACTACACTGAACTATATTTGGTATAAGGTGAAGGAATAAAGGTGACATCCTGAAATTTGCTATATATGTCACTGTAGGTTTCTGTGGTTAAAATATGGAGGTGGTTTTAGAAATTTGTACTATAATTGTTAGAAAAAATGGTAAAAATAACATATTTTTTTAAGGCCCAGGTGGGTTCTTTATATATGGGCCTTTAAGATAAAGTTGTGTGGATGTTAAAAATATATCTGTCAAGGATCACTTAAGATCTAATAGTGGATTATTTAAATATATTTTTCAATTATCCTGTAATGAAGACATTTTAAACAATATTATTCAGGGACCAACACGGCTATCATCATGTTTTTATGTGGGTTTTTTCAAAGGCCAACTTGGTTATAATTTTGTCTTTTTTCAGGATATATAGTTTCATAATCATAAATTTTATAGAGGATTTATTACTGACCACATATTTTACAGCTCTGCCTAGCTTTATTCTTAAATCCCTACAAGGATCCATATCGCTGTGATTGTGATTTTTTTCAAAAACTCACAGAGCAATGGGCGTGGCTGCATTCAATAATTTTTTTTGAGGACATCCAGATTTGTATTTATAGATTTTTAAGTATTCTTTTCCAGAGGTCCACAGAAGGACAATCGTGAATCTTTAGAATATATTATCAGAAATCATATTTTCTTATAATATTTTCGTAGTGCTTTAATCTTTGAAAAATCTTCTTGAAAATTATATTTTTTGAAGGAATCGCCGATGTGTTTTCAATTTATCAATATTTTTAGCAAGAACCTAAATTTGTTTGTAATTTTTAAATACAAACTTTTTAAAGACCTCAGAGTTATATTAGTTGAGTTTGAAAATATATTTTCAGGAATCTCTTAAAATTTTAAGAATATTTTTTTGAGAAAATGTAATCGTGGATTTTTTTATGATAGCCTTTTCAAGAGCCTGATGGATAGCTTTTCCAAGAGCCTGATGGTATCAAGAGATTCTGACATTTTTTCAAGGGCCCAAAATGCCGTAATCATTTTTTTATAACCATGCTTCTAGCTATAAAAGGAAGGTTTTCAATATTGGGACGAAATTTAAGTATTTCGCTTTTTAAAACAAATCTCCCCAACCGTGATACACTGTACATTGTTTACAGTGGTCCCACAAAATACCAATGCTGACGTCGTTTATTCAAATGTTGTTTATTATTGTTGTTCTTGTTTGTATTCACTTCGTTTGATTTGGGAGCGGTATCGCACAGAAGTTCAAGTTGAGCGCATAGAAATGCGTTTTGTTTTCTTTCAATTTTCAAAAAAAAAAAAAAAAAGAATTCCATTCCCATTCATTGTAACGAGAAGCGAATGTACACACATTTACATGTACCAACCTACCGACCGACTGACAGACAGACAAATAAACATAGTACTTTGTTGTTAAGATTTACTTGAGATGCGCGGGATTTCAAAACTTCATCTGGTCTTTTTTTCTTCACACCAAATGTTTACACCATTTGTTTGACCGGCGGACCAACCGAACGTCGTCACTGCCATCATCTGCAGCATCAACAGCATCTTTGGGTTATATTTCATCGTTGCTCTAGCTTTTCGTTTAGCTTTGCATAGGAATGAGACCTTGGTGTGTTTTTTTTTCTGAAGAAAATATTTTTCTTTGTGTCTTCTTCCTGCCCCGGAAAAAGAGAGATTTCTTTCAAACACCTTGCCGGGCCGAGGAAATGGTTTATCTGGTTGTATAAATTATTGCATACCCTACATTTGGATGAGAAGGAATAAATTTGCGCATTATAACTGAATTCGCATGAAAATAAAGGCGAGGAAAATGGTTCGATTTATGAAAACTGGACACACTTTTTAAGATCTATCAGAGGTTCAACCCAGTATCACCAATATTTAATTTTTGAAAATTATAATACAGAAGATTTCCGTAGTGAAAATGGAGAATTTTTGCCAAATAGTTGTGGATTCACTGTGGATACCATTAGGAATCGAGAGACCCATAATGGTGTTTTTTATATGTGAATTATATATGTGACGTTTTTATACCCTACACCACCATTCCATTTTTTTTAGACCTCGAAATATACATTTTGGACCCAACTTCTGTAATCCATATTCTAGATAAGAATAAATTTATGTGTCGATTTTCCGTCTGTGGAAATCACTCTTTCTTCCATCTTTGGTTGATGGGTGACGTAGTTGATCAGAAAAAAATTTTAGATCTGCAGGACTTTTGGTATTGAAAATGGGCTACATAAGTCCACAATTTTGTATAGCCCCCATATAAATGTACCGGCAGATATAAGACCTTTTGGTTGTCTCAGTCACAATTTTAATCCGAATTTGCTGTAAATTGACAGTTTGTGGTCCTAGTATGTGGGAAACATCCTTGCATAGAACTACCCATATATGTCCAAGTTTTGCTGTAGTCCCCATATAACTGTACCTGCAGATATTCGCCATTTTGATGATTTATGTCACACTTTTCACCGGAAACGTTTCACATTTGGAATTTAAAATTCCTAATAGTTACCTCAATCTCAAAATACAGCCTATGACAGAAATTTGCTCTTGCAGGTCCACGACTTCTTTTGGGGTACCTCCCTATATTCGGTATTTTGATTATTTTAGCGACATTATTCACCGGAATTGTTTCAAATTTGGTATTTGGAGTTCATAATTGGTACAACCTTCTAGTATAATAGCTAAAACAGGTCCATGTTTGCATATAGTCCCCATATAACTATATCACCAAATATTCGGTATTTTTACGATCCTAAACACATTTTTCACCGGAATTGTTTCAAATTTGGTACTTTGGAGATCAAAATGTGAAATTCGAGATGCCTGTACAGATCAAAGTCTTCGTATAGCCTTTACATAATTGTACCTTCCTATGTTCGGTATT
This sequence comes from Musca domestica, assembly GCF_030504385.1. Classification (NCBI taxonomy): domain Eukaryota; kingdom Metazoa; phylum Arthropoda; class Insecta; order Diptera; family Muscidae; genus Musca; species Musca domestica. Next base: position 2,678,729 of record NW_026712388.1, on the reverse strand, counting down.
TTAATTATTTAAGCGACATTGTCCAACGAAATTATTTTTAAGCTAATATTTAGTGTTGACAATATATATTATATATTCTCTAATAGAAAATTCTCAATATGGGCCCAAATTTTTATATAGCCCCCATATTACTGTACCTAATGACATTCAGTATTTTGATAAATTAATATACATTTTTTTCGACGTAATTATTTTAATTTTTTAATTTTGAGTTTGCAATGGGTACTACTTCCTATGACAGAAAATTACTTATAAACGTCCACATCTTTGTATACTCCTCCATATAATATACCATACCATCTAATATTCGGTAATTTTAAAATTTAAGAGTTCCTTCCAAATAATACCCTCCACATATTATAGCCGTTCTTTTTACTTGTTAATTATATCCTCAGCTATATAGCCAACACGTACACCATCGAAATAACTGCTTTCGACCTTAGGTCTCTTTAGACCAAATTTTTGTAGGACATTTGGAGTCGATATCACTTTTCGGGATTCAAAATAAATATCAAATTTCGGGATTCCAGCTCTATTCCTTCACCCAATACCAAATTTAGTACCATTTAGTACTGTTCGTACCAATATAATACGATTTTTTAAAAATAATATCCATATCTGAACCTTAGATACCGAAAGTAACCTTAATTTCAAATTTCAAGATTTCAGCTATGTAATTTCGCCCAATACCAACTGTAGTACCATTTAGTAGAATTAAGGTACGCCTACGCCTAAATCAGGTCCTCCTCTCAACCAAAGACACCAACAGTGACATCTATATCAAGTTTCAGGATTTCAACTCCATTCCTTCAACCAATACCAAATTATGTACAATTTAGTACTTTTCATACAAAACAGTACACATTTCCGAAACCACATCCATATGCCCGTGCTTCATAGGAACAGCTACCCTAATACCAAATTTTACTTCCCAATACCAAGTTGGACCCAAATTTAGTACTATTTATACGGTTATTGTACACATTTCCAAAACAACCTTCATATCTCAATTCCAGATATTAACAATAGTTTAGGATTTCAGCCCTATCCCTTCACCCAATGTCAAACTTAATACTATTTGGTATTTCCAAAACCGGCTAAAGCTCAATTATAGATATCAAATTCGAGGATTCTGCCCTGTCCCTTCACCCATTACAAAATTTAGTACTTTTCGTACAGTTATAGTACACATTTGCAAATCCACCTCCGTATCTTAACCACCGACACCAACGGTGATCTCAATACCAAATTTGAGGATTCCAAACCTATCGCATCACCCAATATAAAATTTAGAACTTTTCGTACAATTATAGTACACAATTCCGAAGCCAAGTCAGATTTCGAGCACAATTTGTTCACCAAATACCAAATACATTGAACAAAATGTAGTACTACTTAGTACCTTTCCTTTACACATTTAAAAAGCCACCTCTATATCTCAATTCCAGATACCAATAGAGACCTCAGGATCAAATTTCAGATTTTTTCTATCCCTTTCACCTAATATCAAACAGGATACCAATCAGTACTTTTCGTGCAATTATAGTACACATTTCCGAAACCACCTCCATATGTCCAGGATACACATGAACAGCGACCCTAGCAAAAAGGTTAAAGTTTCAATCACTATCTGTTCAGCCAATACCAAATAGTACCAAATGTAATTAAATGTTGTACTTTTCGTACAATTATAGAACGCATTCCAAAATCAAACCATAGCTCAACCCCAGATACCAACAGAGACCTCAATATTAAATTTTGGGAATTCAAGCTCTATCCCTTCACCCAATACCAAATATAGTACCAATCAGTACTTTTCGTACAATTATAGAACACATATCCGAAACCTCATATAAATGCTCAGGCTATACATGAAAAGTGATCCAAATAGCAAATTTCAGATTCCAAGCACTATCTGCTGGCCCAATACTATTTGTACCAAATGTAGTTAAATTTAGTACTTTTCGTACAATTATAGTACATATTTGCAAAACCACCACCAGATATCAACACAAGATACCAATAGAAGCCTCAATATCAAATTTGAGGATTTCAGCCACATCCATTCACCCAATACAAAATTTAGTACCATTTGGTACTTTTCCTACAAATATAGGACGTATTTCCAAACCACCGCAAAATCTCAAACAAATATATTATATGTAATCTAAATACAAAAATTTTGGAATTTTATCTCAAACCCCACACCCAATATCATAAATAGTACCATTCAGTACTTTTTGTACAATTATAGTACACATATCAAAAACCCCCTCCAAATGTCCAATCTATACATAAACAGCGGCCCTAATGCCAAATTTCAGATTTCAAGTACCATCTGTTCACCCAATACCAAATTGTACACACTACAGTGCTATTTAGTACTTTTCGAGCACTTCTAGTACAGATTTCCAAAATCACCTCTTTGTCACAAAACCTACCACCAACAGGGACGCCTAATATAAAATTTCAAAATGTCAGTTTCATCAGTTCACTTGAAACCAAAATGTTCCAAATTAAGTACCATTTAGTACAGTTTGCACACTTAGTACTTATTTCCAAAACCACTTTCATATATCAAACTTAGCTTCCATTCTTGATTCTCACACCAAATTTCAAGTTTTCAGTTCTATCCATTCAAATAATACCAAATGGTACCAATTTAAAAATTAAAAAAAAAAAAAAAAATCCTTTGGTATTTCTTTTCGACACTCCATCTGTGACTCTCATTCCAAAATGTCGGAATTCCACCTCATTCTCTTTGTCCAATATGAGATATTCAATTTCTATTACTTTGCGTACCCTCTTCTTTCAAAATTTCCTTTTCCTTTTCAAAATCTCCAAAATCCAGCCTTTTTAAACGCCTACGCATCACGACTGACCCTCGTGCAAAATTTCAAGATTCTGAAACTGAGAGTTGATTATCGGTCAGCCAGTCAGTGGCCATTAAATGAGGTTATATGTACATCTGCCGGTAAAAAAATAGTTAAAGAGGTAAGCAAAGTCTATAGACGTGCGGGGCCCACCATGTGATATCCTTCAACACTACAATATGTTAGAAGCCCGCTGATGTCCAAATCCATTTTGGAATATGTCGTTTTTGAAATTATGTCATAGAGCACTGCCCAGATGTTAACCTTAGCATTTTGACCAGGGGCATTTGTCCAATATTTAGGTACTCTGTCGTGTTGCTAGGTATTCAAAACAATTTCACACGAAAGTTGTGTCACATTTTATTGCTAAATATAATCCAATGGTCAAAATACTAGGCTTCTTCCCTATCCTTAATTCTCTTGTCAGGCTAAATTGCGTGTCGATTGGTTTTCAATTGTGATCTGTAGAGCGACTGCAAAATCAGGAAAATTTGTATTTTTATTTTTTGGTCCATTTGCGATCATCTCCAAAAACAATAGCCTTTTATTCGGACCCTAACCTCACCTCTATTTTCAATTTCGTGAGGATCGGGACAAATTTGCGACCTGTAGCTTGATAACAAATTAACATGGACAGACGGACATACATAGCTAGATAGACTCAGCTCTACGAGATAGGAAAATCCATAAATGGTTTCCTTGTCGGGGACCAATATTTCGAGCTGTTATATAATTGTTGGCCCAATCAAACTTATAATACCCCCAACACAAAGTGTTCTAGGGTAAAAAAAAACATAGGGTCTGAAATCTTGAATTAAGAACAAGATATAACGCCGGAAATCTGAATGAAAAACTTTTCAGGTAATGTATCGGAGTTTTCGTATATCCCCCAATAGTCACCATTGCCTCCCAGAGCTATTTTTCTATTTACCTTATTTTCATCCTCGAAATATATTTTTCCTGAGTCGTTTTGTTTATTTATGCTGCTGATAAAGTTAAAGTATTTGGATAATATCCTCACAACTGCCAGAGCTGTGGAAGAAAGCTTTGGAAGCGAACGGGACAGCAAAGAAGATGGCTATAATAAATGACGACAATTGCTTTTGGACCAATTTAGGTATCTTCCTCATTCCGTGTGTACAGCTAGAAGGTGCATGCAACTTCCATATCCCCTCTCTCCTCCTCATCACTCTTCGGCATCTTCTGCTGCTGCTGATGCTATATTTGAACCAATCGACCAACATACCAAACAATTCTTGTTTTCTTTAGGGCACCAGTGTGTGATTCCAGTTTGGTTGGTTACTTGGTCGATTGTTTGGCTGGTTGGATGGCTTGGCTTGGCTGGATGGATGGCCACGATGGATGGATGTATAGATTGCTGGTGCTGGGTTAGCTGAGTTGTGTTGGTTTTGCTGGTCAAAGAAGAAAGTGGCTTCTCAATGAAGCTTAAGCAAAACAGATGATGAAAAAGAAGACGAAGAAAAAGATGAAACTAAATGTAACTGCTGCTGCTGCAGAACACCGACAATATAACAAATGCTAGAGAGAACAAAACAAAACAGCAATAACAATAACAAATACCATAAGAAAAACGACACAGCACCGTGAGTACTTTTACTCCCACTGCTGTTTGTTGTTGTTGCTGCTACAAAAAAAAAAGTGATCAATTTCGAAATAAATTGGACAATTTCTGAAAAATATTTGATATTAACAAATGCTTTTAATGTTGTTTATTTTTTTCCAGCTTCTTCTCGATTTTGTAGGGATTTATGTGATTTTGTTCGGCTACGAATATCGAAACTCGTAACAATTCGAAGAGGTGTTATTAGTTGGAAATGAAACAGAAATTGCTGATAATTGATGGCACTGTCAAAGGTTAAATTTATTTAAGGAAAATGCAAAGCTCCAAGGATAATTTGGAATAGAAAGGACTATAGTAAAGAATTAAAAAATATCATGGAATAACAGAATTTTAAAAAATATATTTCTTCAAGGACCCTTTAAGCCTTTAACTTGGATTTTTAAATGAATTTTGCAAAGGACCTCCAGGCCTCGTACGTGGATTTTTTAAATACAATTTTCGAAGGACCTTTGAGGCCATATACCTGATTTTTTTAAATATTTTTTCAAGGACCATCCAAGCCCTAAAGGTGGATTTTGAAATAAAAATTTTCCAAGGACCTTTGAGGCCATAACCGTTAGTTTTTGAAATATTTTTTTTCAAGGACCAGCCAAGTCTTAAACGTGGATTTTTTAAATAAAAATTTTCAAGGAGCAGCCAAGACTTAAACGTGGAATTGTTAAATAAAAAATTTCAAAGGACCAGTCAAGCCTTAAACCTGCATTTTTTAAATTAAAGTTTTCAAGGACCTGCCAAGCCTTAAACGTGGAATTGTTAAATAAAAATTTTCAAGGACCAGCCAAGCCTTAAGCCTGGATTTTTTACATAAAATTTTTCAAGGACAATCTAAGCCCTAAACTTGGATTTTTCAAATAAAAATGTTCAAGGACCATCAAAGCCATTAACGTGGATTTTTAAATAAAAACTTTCAAGGACCAGCCAAGACTTGAACGTGGACATTAAAATAATTTCTTTCAAGGACCAGCCAAGACTTGAACGTGGGTTTTTAAATAATTTTTTTCAAGGACCATCCAATTCTTTCACCTGGATTTTTTAAATAAATTTTTCCAGGGACCTTTCAAGCCTTAAACGTGGATTTTTTGAATAAATTTTTCCAGGGACCTTTCAAGCCTTAAACGTGGATTTTTTAAATATATTTTTCCAAGAACCTTTATAGCCTTAAACGTGGATTTCTTAAATAAATTTTTTCAAGGACCAGCCAAGCCTTAAACGTGGATTTTTTAAATAAATTTTTCCAGGGACCTTTCAAGCCTTAAACGTTGATTTTTTAAATAATTTTTTTAAAGAACCTTTCAAGCCTTAAACGTGGATTTTTCAAACAAATTTTTCCAAATATCTTTCAAGCCTTAAACGTGGATTTTTTAATAAATTTTACCAAGGACCTTCCAAGCCTTATATGTGGATTTTTAAAATAAATTTCACCAAGGACCTTTCAAGCCTTAAACGTGGATTTTTAAAATAATTTCTTTCAAGGACCTTTCAAGCCTGAAATGTGAATTTTCAAATAAATTTTTCCTAGGACCTTTCAAGCCTTAAACGTGGATTTTTTAAATAAATTTTTCCAGGGACATTTCAAGCCTTAAACGTGGATTTTTAAAATAAATTTTTCCAAGGACCTTTCAAGCCTGAAATGTGAATTTTCAAATAAATTTTTCCTAGGACCTTTCAAGCCTTAAACGTGGATTTTTTAAGTAAATTTTTCCAGGGACATTTCAAGCCTTAAACGTGGATTTTTTAAATAAATTTTTCCAGGGACATTTCAAGCCTTAAACGTGGATTTTTTAAATAAATTTTTCCAGGGACCTTTCAAGCCTTAAACATAGATTTTTTAAAAATACATTTTTCCAGGGACCTTTCAAGCCATAAACGAGGATTTTTTAAATAAATTTTTCCAGGGACCTTTCAAGCCTGAAACGTGGATTTTTTAAATAAATTTTTCCAGCGACCTTTCAAGCCTTAAACGTGGATTTTTTTAATTAATTTTTCCAAGGACCTTTCAAGCCTTAAACGTGGATTTTTAAATAAATTTTTACAAGAACCTTTCAAGCCTCAAACGTAGACTTTTTAAATAAATATTTCAAAGGATTTGTGAATCCTTAAACTTGGATTTTTTAAATAAATTTTTCCAAGGATTTTTGAATCCCTAAACTTGGATTTTTTAAATAAATTTTTCCAGGGACCTTTCAAGCCTTAAACGTGGATTTTTTAAATAAATTTTTCCAGGGACCTTTCAAGCCTTAAACGTGGATTTTTTAAATAAATTTTTCAAGGGACCTTTCAAGCCTTAAACGTGGATTTTTTAAATAAATTTTTCCAGGGACCTTTTAAGCCTTAAACGTGGATTTTTTAAATACATTTTTCCAGGGACCTTTCAAGCCTTAAACGTGGATTTTTTAAATAAATTTTTCCAGGGACCTTTCAAGCCTTAAACGTGGATTTTTTAAATAAATTTTTCCAGGGACCTTTCAAGCCTTAAACGTGGATTTTTTAAATAAATTTTTCCAGGGACCTTTCAAGCCTTAAACGTGGATTTTTTAAATAAATTTTTCCAGGGACCTTTCAAGCCTTAAACGTGGATTTTTTAAATAAATTTTTCCAGGGACCTTTCAAGCCTTAAACGTGGATTTTTTAAATAAATTTTTCCAGGGACCTTTCAAGCCTTAAACGTGGATTTTTTAAATAAATTTTTCCAGGGACCTTTCAAGCCTTAAACGTGGATTTTTTAAATAAATTTTTCCAGGGACCTTTCAAGCCTTAAACGTGGATTTTTTAAATAAATTTTTCCAGGGACCTTTCAAGCCTTAAACGTGGGTTTTTTAAATAAATTTTTCCAGGGACCTTTCAAGCCTTAAACGTGGATTTTTTAAATAAATTTTTCCAGGGACCTTTCAAGCCTTAAACGTGGATTTTTTAAATAAATTTTTCCAGGGACCTTTCAAGCCTTAAACGTGGATTTTTTAAATAAATTTTTCCAGGGACCTTTCAAGCCTTAAACGTGGATTTTTTAAATAAATTTTTCCAGGGACCTTTCAAGCCTTAAACGTGGATTTTTTAAATAAATTTTTCCAGGGACCTTTCAAGCCTTAAACGTGGATTTTTTAAATAAATTTTTCCAGGGACCTTTCAAGCCTTAAACGTGGATTTTTTAAATAAATTTTTCCAGGGACCTTTCAAGCCTTAAACGTGGATTTTTTAAATAAATTTTTCCAGGGACCTTTCAAGCCTTAAACGTGGATTTTTTAAATAAATTTTTCCAGGGACCTTTCAAGCCTTAAACGTGGATTTTTTAAATAAATTTTTCCAGGGACCTTTCAAGCCTTAAACGTGGATTTTTTAAATAAATTTTTCCAGGGACCTTTCAAGCCTTAAACGTGGATTTTTTAAATAAAAAATTTCAAGGACCAGCCAAGCCTTAAACGTGGATTTTTTAAATTAATTTTTCCAGGGACCTTTCAAACTTTAAACGTGGATTTTTTAAATAAATTTTTCCAGGGACTTTTCAAGCCTTAAACGTGGATTTTTTAAATTAATTTTCCAAATAAACTTTTAAGGGTTGAACGTGGATTTTTTAAATTAATTTTCCAAATAAACTTTCAAGGGTTGAACGTGGATTTTTTAAATTAATTTTCCAAATAAACTTTCAAGGGTTGAACGTGGATTTTTTAAATAAATTTTTCCAGGGACCTTCAAGCCTTAAACTTGTATTTTAAAATAATTTTTAAGGACTTTCCAAGCCTTAAACGTGGATTTTAAAATAATTTTTAAGGACTTTCCAAGCCTTAAACGTGGATTTTTTAAATAAATTTTTCCAGGGACCTTCAAGCCTTAAACGTGGATTTTAAAATAATTTTTAAGGACTTTTCAAGCCTTAAACTTGTATTTTAAAATAATTTTTAAGGACCTTGCAAGCCTTAAACGTGGATTTTAAAATAATTTTTAAGGACTTTTCAAGCCTTAAACTTGTATTTTAAAATAATTTTTAAGGACCTTTCAAGCCTTAAACGTGGATTTTAAAATAATTTTTAATGACCTTTCAAGCCTTAAACGTGGTTTTTAAATAAATTTTTCCATGGACCTTTCAAGCCTTAAACGTGGATTTTTTAAATAAATTTTTCCAGGGACCTTTCAAGACTTAAACGTGGATTTTAAAATAATTTTTAAGGACCTTTCAAGACTTAAACGTGGATTTTAAAATAATTTTTAAGGACCTTTCAAGCCTTAAACGTGGATTTTTAAATAAATTTTAAAGACCTTTCAAGCCTTAAACGTAAATTTTTAATAATTTTTAAGGACCATGCAATTTTACTTGAATTGAATTTAATAAAATTATATTTTTACACACCCCGAAAATTTAAAGATTTAATATCTGAATCTTTAAAATATTGACAAACAATCGTCACATACGTACATACATATAATATGACTGCTGGTGGTAATAACAATAAAATTGTATGACACCATTATGGGTATGGCGCAGCATAAATTGACTCAATACAGCGAAGGTAAATACTGTGGCTGTGTGTGTGCGAGTGTGTGATTATATCAAAAGAATACAATTACAACAATTGTAAGGCAACACTCACAACAAAAAATAAAATATGATATACGAGAGCAATATTTAAATTACCTCCTCACATTGACAATTGTTGGCATTTTCTTTTGTCGAACGTCCAAATGGGTGACGGCTGTGGTGATGGCATTGGGGGGACCGCATTGGAAAATGCAGTGACACCAATTTCAATCATAACAATCGATTCAAACGACCAACTTCCAATCAAAAGCCAAGAGCAAAGCCAAACGAAAAGTAATAACAACAGCAACAGCAATTCTTTTAAATAATGAAACTGCTGCGGCTGCCGGCTGCAGCTCGCTCACTCTAGGCTTTGCCATTGAATTGAAATGCTTCCGCTGAATGGATGGTGTTGCTGCTGCAAATAATGACGGTGATGGTGCCCCTCATCGATGTTGTTATTGTTATGACCGATAATATTACTCCTGCTTCGATTTTCATTGGCATATTGGTTCACTTTCTTCTTCTTCTTCTATGGATTTATTATATGGCTGGCTTTTGCCAAAGGATGGACAATAGCATCAATCGGAGAGGAATTGTTTTTGTTAATTTTTTGCTATGAATTGTTATTGGTGCTAAATATCTGATCCATGAAATGTAGAACAAAAAGAGCCAGAGAGAAGTTATTATGGTCTCCAAAGAAATTTATTGAAATCGTTATAATAACAATTTTGATCTATGGTGAAAGACGTGTCATGGTATGCTGTGGAGGAAATATTTAAAAATCCAAGGATCTTTCAAGCCTTAAACTTTTTTTCTATATTTTTTGCTAGGACCATCCAAGCCTTAAACGTGGATTTTTTAAATAAAATTTTTTAAGGACTAGCCAAGCCTTAAACGTGGATTTTTTAAATAAATTTTTCCAGGGACCTTTCAAGCCTTAAACGTGGATTATTTAAATAAATTTTTCCAGGGACCTTTCAAGCCTTAAACGTGGATTTTTTAAATAATTTTTTCCAAGCCACTTTCAAGCCTTAAACGTGGATTTTTAAATAAATTTTTCCAAGCCACTTTCAAGCCTTAAACGTGGATTTTTAAATAAATTTTTCCAATGACTTTTAAGCCTTAAACGTGGATTTTTAAATAAATTTTTCCAATGACTTTTAAGCCTTAAACGTGGATTTTTAAATAAATTTTCCAGAGACCTTTCAAGTCTTAAACGTGAATTTTTATACCCTCAGCCATATGGCTACAGAGGGTATATATCATTTGATACGGTCAAAACGTGCCTAGTCGAAATAACGGTTTTAGACCCTAGGTCTCTTTGGACCAAATCCGTTTCAGAACATTTGGAGTCGATCTACCGATGTCCGTCCGTACGTCCGTCTGTCTGTCTGTCTGTCTGGCTGGCTGGTGCGCACGATAACTCTCGAAGGGAGTATCCGATTTGATCCAAACTTGGTACATCGTAATATTTTTGTCAAACTTAGATCGAGTTCGGAGATGGGCAATATCGGTCCACTCCTTCTGGTACCTCCCACACAAAATGTCAAAATTTTCAAAGAAAATAATTTGTTGCACAGAAAGAGAAAGGATAATCCGATTTTGCTCCAACTTTGCATATACCAATATTTGCGTCCGTGCTAGGTTAGGTGTGAAAATGGACAATATCGGTTCACTCCATCAAGTACCTCCCCCACAAATGGTCAAAATTTTGAATAATTGCAACTCTCATAAAATGTGATGCAAGAGTCCGATTGTCTTCAAATTTCACAGATCTCAATATTTATATTAACCCAAGGTCTGGTGTTAAGATAGAATATATCGGTCCACTCCCTCTGGTACCTCCCCCACAAAAGGTCGAAATTTTCAAAAAAATATTTTTTGCACAGAAAGAGAAAGGATTATCTGATTTTATTCCAACTTTGCATATCCTAATATTTGCGGCCGTGCTAGTTTAGGTGTGAAAATGGACAACATCGGTCCACTCCATCAAGTACCTCCCCCACAAATGGTCAAAATTTTGAATAATTGCAACTCTCATAAAATGTGATGCAAGAGCCCGATTATCTTCAAATTTCACACATCCCAATATTTGTATTAACCCAAGGTCTGGTGTTAAGATGGACAATATCGGTCCACTCCTTCTGGTACCTCCCCCATACAAGGTCAAATTTTTCAAAGAAAAAAAAACAAACAAAAATTATTTTCTGCACAGAAAGAGTACCAGTAATCCGGGTTTGCTCCAACTTTGCAAATCCTAATATTTTCGTCAGTTCTAGGTCTGGTATAAAAATGGATATTATTTGTCCACTCTATCAAGTACCTCCCCCACAAAGGGTAAACATTTTGAATAATTATAATGTGGTGTTAGAATCCGACTGTCTTAAAGTTTCACACATTCCAATATTTTCCTAAATCCAAGATCTGGTGTTAAGATGGAAGATATCGGTCCACTCCTTCTGGTATCTCCCCACAAGGGGTCAAAGTTTGGAATAACCAAAGCATTTATAAAACCCGAAATCTGGTTCTCTTTATATTTAATACATCCCATTATTTCCACTAACAAAAGATCCGTTGTGAAGATGTAATATCGGTCCACTCATTCTGGTACCTCCCCCACAAAGGCTCAAAATTTTGAAAATCTATGAAGCTCATAAAAAGCGAAATTGACATTCGATTCTATTCATGACTTGGTACATCCCAAAATTTAAATTAACACAACACAGTCCAAACTTAGCACGTCGCAATATTTATATCATATTTATTTAGGTCCGACAAGAAGTGGCTAATATTGGCCAATTCCTTCGGAACCAACTGCATAAAGGTTTAAACATTTGATCAATCAAACCAGAAGTCAAAAGATTTTAAAATAATCGAACATTAGCTGAGGGTATACATCTGTCGGCAAAACCGACCGAAACTTTTTAACTTGTTTAAATTAATTTTTTCAGGGACCGTTCAAGCCCTATACGTGGATTTTTTAAATAATTCTTTTCAAGGACCATCAAAGCCCTATACGTGGATTTTTTAAATAATTCTTTTCAAGGACCATCAAAGCCCTATACGTGGATTTTTTAAATAATTCTTTTCAAGGACCATCAAAGCCCTATACGTGGATTTTTTAAATAATTCTTTTCAAGGACCATCAAAGCCCTATACGTGGATTTTTTAAATAATTCTTTTCAAGGACCATCAAAGCCCTATACGTGGATTTTTTAAATAATTCTTTTCAAGGACCATCAAAGCCCTATACGTGGATTTTTTAAATAATTCTTTTCAAGGACCATCAAAGCCCTATACGTGGATTTTTTAAATAATTCTTTTCAAGGACCATCAAAGCCCTATACGTGGATTTTTTAAATAATTCTTTTCAAGGACCATCAAAGCCCTATACGTGGATTTTTTAAATAATTCTTTTCAAGGACCATCAAAGCCCTATACGTGGATTTTTTAAATAATTCTTTTCAAGGACCATCAAAGCCCTATACGTGGATTTTTTAAATAATTCTTTTCAAGGACCATCAAAGCCCTATACGTGGATTTTTTAAATAATTCTTTTCAAGGACCTTTCAAGCCTTAAACGTGGATTTTTAAATAAATTTTTCCAAGGACCTTTCAAGCCTTAAACGTAGATTTTTCAAATCAATTTTCCAAGGATCTTTTAAGCCTAAAACGTGGATTTTTAAATAAATTTTTCCAAGGACCTTTCAAGCCTTAAACGTAGATTTTTCAAATCAATTTTCCAAGGATCTTTTAAGCCTAAAACGTGGATTTTTAAATAAATTTTTCCAAGAACCTTTCAAGCCTTAAACGTGCATTTTTAAACAAATTTTTCCAAGGACCTTTCTAGCCTTAAACGTGGATTTTTAAAAAAAAATTTCCAAGGACCTTTCAAGCCTTAAGCGTGGATTTCTTAAATAATTTCTTTGGAGGTCTTCTATAGACAGAAGACCTTTTGGAGGTCTTCTATAGACAAAGTACCTTTTTGAGGTCTTCTATAGACAGAAGACCGTTTGGAGGTCTTCTATAGACAGAAGATCTTTCGAAGGTCTTATGTAGACAGAAGATCTTTCGGAGGTCTTCTATAGACAGAATATCTTTCGGAGGTCTTCTATAGACAGAAGACCTTTCGGAGGTCTTATATAGACAGAAGCCTTTTGGAAGTCGTCTATAGACAGAAGACCTGTTGGAGGTCGCCTATAGACAGAAGACCTTTTGGAGGTCTTCTATAGACAGAAGACTTGATGGAGGTCATCTATAGACAGAAGGCCTTTTGGAGGTCTTCTATAGACAGAAGACTTGATGGAGGTCATCTATAGACAGAAGGCCTTTTGGAGGTCTTCTATAGACAGAAGACCTTTTGAATATCTTCTATAGGCAGAAGACCTTTTGGAGGTCTTCTATAGACAGACGACCTTTTGGAGGTCTTCTATAAACAGAAGACCTTTTGGAGGTCTTCTGCTTCTCTAAAACTTTTTAAGATTTTGTGTAGATGGAAGACCTCTTGGATTGTATTCTGTAGTATGGTTTTGATTTTTTTTTTAACAAGAAAACCTCTCGAAGGTTTTCTATGGACAGAAGGGCATTTAAAGGTTTTTTTGGTCTTCTAAAGACCGAAACCGAAATTCTACAGAGAAGATCGTTTAAACATCTTATATTATTTAGACAGAAGACCTTTCCCAAAGCACTGTAAACGTTTTCGCATTTAACATGTTTATTCTTGTTTCATTACTCTCCACAAGCACACACCTCATTCCCAGTCACTAATTTCCATTCCTTCGTACAGCCATTCCCATTATGGCAACCCAACACACAAAGGTTAAAGTGTAATCGAATCCATCTCCGTAACACATTAAAAACCGGCGGCATTAATTGGGTTATTGGGTAAGAAGAACCGTTTGTAGTCAGTCAACAGTTGTTGTTTTCCACAAAATCCAACATTTTTTGATGAGTCAGTTGAATGTTGTTTTCTTTGTCGTCTGTTGTCGGTTCGGAGTTATTAACTTGTCTAAAACGAAGTAAACAAGCAACAACCAGCACCTAAACAGATTTAAGGGATTGAGAGTGTGTGACGTTTGTCGTTTGCCACTTGACGCTGACATCGTCTGCCTTTGATGCCTCGGCTATTTGCTGATATGCAATGATATTTTTCTTACGGCAAAGAATGAATTTCAATGGTAATCACTTGGGATATTTTAGTGTTTGGAGTATTTTTTTTTTTGGAAGTATGTGAGGTTTCTTTCTAATGTAACACTGGTTGATATTATACATCACACTTTGTGATGACTTAATTGAGCGGCTTGGGGAGGAAAATAATTTTATGGAAACACTGAATGAAGAAAAAGGGCAACAGGTAAAATCAAATATTTAACTTGAGATAATTTCTGAGAGATACCTCGCAGAAAATTATGTTTAAATTACGTTCATGTTTATTAAATGATAAAAGGCGTTTATTTTGCCAGTAGGCATGTTAAGTTTTTAAATAGACCATGGCGGATTATGTTCTTTTATAGCCGCCAAAAATGCTACTACCCAATATTCGGCATTTTAATGATTTTATCGACATTATTCACCAGACTTTTTTCAAATTTCGTATTCGAAGTTTGTAATGGGTGCTACAGCCTTTGTCAAAAATTTCGTATACAGGTCCACAATTCGTGACGGATTTCAAGCGTGATAGTGCGATTTCTTTATATTTGGCTGGAAAACCACAAGTGGCTATCGTTAGAGCACTCCAGCATTTAAATGTGAATAAATCTATTGTTTCTCGTACCATCGCTCGTTACCGTGATACGGGTAGCGTAGTGGTGAACTGCCGAATTTGGTTTTCTCCGATAGGAAAACATTCGTTGTCCAGCAGTTTGTAAACAAACAAAACCAGTAAAGAAGGTCTTAAAGTCGGACGGGGCCGACTTTATGATACCCTACACCACTTTGTTATGGGAGAATTCAATCATACAAGCTATGATTATAAAGTCTTAAAGTCGGACGGGGCCGACTTTATGATACCCTACACCACTTTGTTATGGGAGAATTCAATCATACAAGCTATGATTATAATTATAATTTAAAGTTTAAAGGACTAAATATGCCGAAGCATTTGTATCTTTTAAATTCGGACTTGTGTTTCCCATTTGATGCACAATTAATTTGAAATCGGATAAAAATATATATGGGGGCTATATCCAAATCTGAACCGATCGCGATAAAATTTGGAAAATATATTTCTGAGCTGTATTTGATATATTTCCCTGAATATCGTTGTTACGGAGTGCATATTACGGCTGTGGGTAACAAATACAAGAAATCGGATGAACAATATGTATGGGAGCTATAGCTATATCTGAACCGATCTTCACCAAATTTGGCATACTAGCTTCCAGACTCAATTCGGTCGCATGTGCCAAATTCCATCCCATTTGGACAAATATTAGACGTTTGGTGTACAATAAAAGGTAAATCGGACGAAGTTATATATGGGAGCTATATCCAAATCTGAACCGATCTCGATAAAATTTAGCAAAGGTATTTCTGAGCTGAAGTTGATATATTTCTCTGAATATCGTTGTTACGGAGTGCATATTGCGGCTGTGGAGAACAAATATAACAAATCGGATGAACGATATATATATGGGAGCTATAGCTATATCTGAACCGATTTCGATCAAATTTGGCATATTTATTTTCAGGTCTAATTTGGTTTTATGTGCAAAATTCCATTCTATTTGCCTGGATATTACACGTTTGGTGCACAATAAAAGACAAATCGGACGAAGATATATATGGGAGCTATATCTAAATTTTGACCGATTATCTCCAATTTTAACAGGGTTCGTCCTTGGGGCTAGCAAATGATTTTTGTTAAATTTTATCTCGATTGGGCAAAAAATGCGACCTGTACGTTGTTTAAAAAAATACATGGACAGACGTACGGACAGGCATACGGACAGGCGGATGGACGGCCGGACATGCATAAATCGACTCAAAATGTGATTCTATGCAGATCATCAAAAGGAACTATGGGCCTATCTCGTTTCCTTTTGCCTGTTACAAACAAAGGCACAAAGACATAATACCATGACTACCTTGTGGTGTAGGGTATAAAAAACGCGTATTCAGGTCCACGTCTTCGTATAGTCCCCATATAACGATACCTTCCGACATTTTATATTTTAACGATTTTAGCAACATTATTAAGCGTACTTAAAGTTCGTAATGTGTACTACAGCATATTGCAATAAAATTTCGTATGCAGGTTCACGCCTTCATATAGCCACCATAAACCGATACTTCCAGATATTCGATATTTTTATTATATTATATTCACCGGAATTGTTTCAAATTTCGTATTTGAAGCTCGTAATGGATGCTTCAACCTATGACAGAAAACTGTATATGCAGGTCCACATCTTGGTATGCCTCACATATAAAGGAACCTCCCTTTATTCGCTATTTTAATGATATTAGCGACGTTATTCACCGGAATTGTTTTAAGTTTCGTATTTGAAAGTCCTAATGGATACTATAGTCCGTGACAACAATATTTAAACAATATTTGTCGATTTTTTTTTTGTTTTTAATGTTTTTTTTGGAAATGTTCGGCCTTAAAGTAGCCGTAGTCCGGCTACTTCTTTCACTTTTTTTTTTGAAAAAGTTGAAATATGCGTGGGGTAGCACATATATGTACCAAGGCATACCACTTCATCTAACACTGATGAAAATATGTTTGAAGAAAATCAGACATGTATAACTAATTTTTTAGGAATTTTTTTTTTGGGGAGGTACGAGGTAAAAATATGCATTTGAAAAGAATCGCCGACTTTGTTATGAGACAAGTTATCAGAGTGAGAGAGGGGGAGAGAGAGAGAGAAGTAAATACCGCAAATTATGAATCCTTGTGGGAGAGGTACCAGAAGGGGTAGGCCGATATCTGTAATTCTCACACCAGAACTTACCTTAGTAAAAATATAAGGACATCTGAAATTTGAAGAGAATCTGTGGGTGACATATTCCATCTTCATGTCTGGTTTGGTGTTGATAGAAATATTAAGAGTTTGAAAGGAATCGAATGCTCATTTCGCGTTTTACGAACTTCATAGCTATTCAAAATTTTGACCTTTTTTGGGGAGGTACCAGAAGGGGTTGATCATTTTTACATCAGAACTTATGTTAGTAATAATTTTAGAACACATTTGAATAAATTTGAGGAGAATTTGAAACTTATTTCGCATTTTATGGAAGATATAATTATTCAAAATTTTGACACGTTGTGTGGGAGGTTCCAGAAGGAATGGTCCGATATATTCCATCTTCATAGTTGGTCATGTGTTTATAGAAATATTGGAGTGTGTGAAATTTTAAAAGAATCGGATGCTTACATCGGAAATTATAAGACATAATTATTTGGATATAATTATTCAGAATGTACACTCTTTGTGGAGGATGTACCAGAAGGAGTGGTCCGATAAGATAAATTCCATCTCCACACCAGGTCTCGAGTTGGTAGAATTATTGGAATATGTGAAATTTGTAGAGAATCGGATGCTTATATCGCATTGTATGAACAATATAATTAATCAAAAATTTAACCCGTTGTGGGGGAGGTTTCAGAAGGAGTGTACCACTATATCCCACCTTCACATCAGATCTTCAGTTAGTAGAAATATCGGGATGTGTGAAATATGTGTCGATAGAAATATTGAAATGCGTGAAACTTAAAGAGAATCTGATGCACATTTTTATGAATTTAATGGTGATTCAAAATTTTGGCTCGTTGTGGAGGTGGTACCAGGAGGAGTG
Organism: Musca domestica; assembly: GCF_030504385.1. Taxonomy (NCBI): domain Eukaryota; kingdom Metazoa; phylum Arthropoda; class Insecta; order Diptera; family Muscidae; genus Musca; species Musca domestica. Next base: position 2,660,902 of record NW_026712388.1, on the reverse strand, counting down.
CACCAATATATCCCACCTTGTGTGAAATTGTGTGAAATTTGTTGTGTGAAATTTGTAGATAATCTGATGCTTATTTCTTATTATTTTATTATTTTAAAAGAGTTATTATTATTCAAAATTTGACCCTTTGTGTGCACCTGACATAGCACTGATACAAATATTGGAGTTTGCAAAATTGAAACTATATTGGATGATCCCTGTTTGTTGAATATGAAAAATTATTTTCTGTGAAAGTGTTGATAGTTTGTGGCGGAGGTACCAGAAGTAGTGGACCTATATTGCCCATTTCCGAACTTGATCTAAATTTGACAATAACATTACAAGGTACCCAAATTTGTATTAGACAAACGGATGGACACTTCTATATCGACTCCAAATGTCCTGAGACGTATTCCGTCTTAAGGGACCTAGGGTTTTAAACCGTTATTTCGATGAAGCATATTTTGACCGTATCAAATGATATATATCCTCTGTAGCCATATGGCTGGGGTATTAAAATTCAACTAAGTTTTTTTTTTACGAATCCTATAAATGGCCCATATAAATATTGAACTCTCTATAGATTTTCTGTAAAATGTTGGATTTTCAAGTAGTCCAACGATCCTTAAATGCCAACCTCTCGCCGGGTCATTCCTGCCAAAAATCTCCATGTCAGAAGATTTGCTTTTTTGAGCATTTTTAATGAACAAAATTTTTTTAGGAGAAAAAATTTAACCCTTTGGGGATAACTTGTGAAGTCGATGTCCTGTGAAGTGATTATATTTTGAAAATATTTGTCTAATCCTTTGATTCCAATAAAAATGATAACTTCTCACAATAACAGGTGTCCGATTTCCCAATAATGTTGGACAAATACAATTTTGTTGACAATTTAATTTTGCCCCAAAAAAAGGTCCTTGCCTTTGAACCCTTTCAAATATTATTTGCAAAATATAATATTTTCATTCCCGTAAATGAGAGTAATAATAAAATCAGAAAAAAATCAGAAAAAAATCGGAGGAATATTTGAAACGTGGTTTGAATAAATTTATTTATCCCTTTCACTTTCCTTCCCCCACCCCCCCATTTATATTCTATGCGAATTGTCACCTGTTAAAACAATATTTTCCATTAATTTATATTTTCATATTTTTTTGCTGTTGTTGTTGTTTTGCTTTTTGGTTTCAAAGATGTGGCTTTTTTTTTTTGCTTTGCTTCTATTCTGGCTAAAAGCAATTTTATTATCATTTTCACAAAATTTCCACAGTTAAAAACCCATTAACCCTATTTGTTTGTTAAGCGGATTCTTATAACCCACTTTGGAATTCTTGGCTGCCACCACCATTAGGTGGTGGTGGTGTTGTTGTTCTTCTTCTTGTTGTCGTTGGAATCTTCTTAAATGTATTAAAATACTTTTGGGTGTTTTTAGATTTATCTCATTATTTGGTCGTTGTTGCTCCTCTTACCCCATTCGCCATCATTACCAACACCTCAACTGGGAATCCATTTTCCGAGTTTGTTGTTGTTTTATTTTTTACAAATGAATTTTTTATGCAAATTCCAAAATATGAAAGAAATGTTAACAATGTCAGACCAGGCAGGCAGTCAGCCAGCCAGCCAACCATTTTTGGTTAAAACAACAGCCATGGCAAGAAGGCCGCACAAAACCCAGGAGCCGGAGGACGAGCAACAAAATGTGTGAGTGTAAATGTGTTTGTGTTGTATTGTGTGTGTAATATTTAATGTGTTTTATTAAAACATATTTTTCATAATGTTGTTGTTGTTGCTTTTGTTGTTGTTGTATTGTCTCAGGCATTCTCATTCAGGAGCAGTGAAAGCAGCAGCAACCGGCCGGCATTCCAACATTTGTTTTATTGTATTCGCTGGCTAATTCCATAACACAATTAGGCAAACAGGCAAAGCGAAGCACGGCAGTGGCTCCTGTGAGCCTTTCTGACTTTTTTTCCGAATTTTCACAGTAACAGCCAGACGGCTTTGTTGCTTTTTGTTAGGATACTTCTCAGCATTGTTGTTTTTGGTGCTATTGTAAACCATTAAAAAGGATTATTATCTAAATGAGCATTGTTATAACTCACGAATGCTGTTTGCGCTTGGGGAACACCAAAGGGATACCAGCAGCAGGACATGCAGACACCATTCAAAAAACCCAAAAAAAAGGACACTCATTTGAGCTTGACCTCAACGTAGAGTAGAGTGCAGGAGAGAGCGAGAGAACTATGGTGGTTACAAAAAGGTGGAAGATTTAAGCCAACCAAACAATCGCCAACCAGCCACGCAGTTGGGAAAAAGGAAAAAAAAATGTAAATCCTCTTTAAGCTGTAGAGGTCGTTGAATATTATATGCAGTCAACAAATGTACGAGGGGTATATGAGAAATTTGGTCATTTATAAAATTTATGGTTTGGAAATATTAGAACAAGTTAAAAATAAGTCAAAAAAGTCCGAAAACTACCACTTAATGGAAAACCGTTATATGGGGACTATACGAAAACGTGGACCTGTATACGAAATTTTCTTGTTACAGGCTGTAGTGCCCATTACGAACTTCAAATAGGAAATTTGAATAATGTCGCAAAAATCATGAAAATACGGAGTATCTGGAGGTACCGAAGACGAGGACCTACACGGGAACTTCCAGTACGAAATTTGAAACAATTCCGTTAAATAATGTCGCTAAAATCGTCAAAATACCGAATATCGAAAGTTACCGTTATATGGGGGCTATACGAAGACGTGGAGTTGCACAGACAATCTTCTGTCTTAGAATGCAGTACCCATTAGGAACTTCCAGTTCGAAATTTGAAATGATTCCGGCGAATAATGATGCTGAAATAATCAAAATACCGAATAATGGGAGGTCCCGTTATATGGGGGCTATACGAAAACGTGGACCGACATGGCCCATTTACGAACTTAACATGCCTACTGGTAAACTATGCATGTATGCTAAATTTTAGCCTTCTACCTCAATTCGTTCGGAAGAGGAGTTACAAACGGAATGATAAAGTTAATATACCCTCCATAGAATGGTGGAGGGTGTAAATAATATATATTCATCAACCGATTTCGATAATCGTGCACCAAATGACTTGAATTTTGGCACATCCAATCGGTTCAGGTATAGCCAAATCCCATCCCATATATATGTTTCATCCGATTTCTCTCACATGCGTAATATGGCACTCCACAACATTGAACTTTGGTACCAGACATCAGATGCAGCTCAGAAATAAGTGCCTAAAGTTTTGTTCAGATTTCAGGTCTATTGTACACCAAATGGCTTATATCAGCCCAAATGGCTAATATCAGCCCAATTTTTGGAGCTCAGAAATAAGTGCCTAAAGTTTTGTTCAGATTTCAGGTCTATTGTACACCAAATGACTTATATCAGCCCAAATGGCAAATATCAGCACAATTTTTGGCACTTCCGACGAAATTCAGCCCAGATGCAAGTACTTCAAATTTTGGTGAACATCAGTTCTGATATACCTATAGCTCCCATATATATGTTTCATTCGATTTGGGGTTTTAAGTCACTCACATGCGTAATATACACTCCACAACAATGATATCTAATACCGGACATCAGATACAGCTCGAAAATACAGGGTGAGATGAAAAAAACTGCAACCAACTTCAGACTGTTGTCATTTCGAAGCCACTCGTCCGACAGCTGTTAAAATTATTCCAGAGACAGCTCATTATATTGTTTACAAGCGTGCAAAAGCATTTTTATGAGCATTTTCCGGAAAAAAAGTTATTCGTGATGGAATTCAAGCGTGATAGTGTGATTTCTTTATATTTGGCTGAAAACCCACAAGTGGCTATAGTTAGAGCTTTCAAGCATTTAAATGTGAATAAATCTTTTGTGTTCCGTATCATCGCTCGTTACCATGATACTGGTAGCGTAGCTCGACGTCAATGAAGTGGACGGAGGAAAACAGCAACATCAGCAGAAATGGTTCGAAAAGTAAAGAAGCGACTTGATCGAAACCCGAGTCGCAGTGGCCGAAAAATGGCTCGTGAACTGAACATATCGCAATATTCCTTTCGGCGGCAAATATTGAAAACTGAGCTCGGGGCAAGGCCATTGAAGTTCCAAAAAGGGCAAGAACTTACACCATAACAGAAAGAAAATAGACTCAAAAGAGCTAAAGAGTTGCTTCGCTTGGCCGAAAATAGTGAACTGCCGAATTTGGTTTTCTCCGATGAGAAAACATTCGTTCTTCAGCAGCTTCTAAACCAACAAACTGCTCGTGTTTACTTGCCAAAGAAGTCAGCTGAAATTGTGCACATTCGGTTGGGCACCAGAACTCAAGCGTCGGCCATGGTGATGGTGTGGGCCGAAGGTCGCTCTCCGCTCGTATTAATCGACCGTGGCATCAGAATTCATGCCGAATATTAAGGCGAAAATATTCTGGAGGGTGTATTAAAGACTTGGGGGCGCAAACATTTTGGCCGCAGACCTTGGATATTCCAACAGGACCCAGCACCATCGCACTCAGCACGCGCCACCCAAGAATGGTTACATAATAAGGTTCCTCGCTTCATTTCCAGCCCACAATGGCCACCAAAATCTCCGGGTACCAATCCGTTGGGCTATTGTGTCTGGAGTATTTTGGAAAGCAAGGTTGGCACTAAAAAATACCAAAGTGTCGATCACGTCAAGCAATCGCTTCGCCGGGAATGGGCCAAAATACCGCAGAGCAGCATTTGGGCAGCGTGTGACGGTTTCATTGACCGTGTGACGGCAATTCCAATGACCAATTCGAACAAATCTAAACTTATTCTAAAATTTGATGCTATTTCCGACATTTTTTTGCTATCATTCAATAGAGTTAAAAAAAAAAAAAACAAGTAAAACGCTGTTAGATTCGGCCGGGCCAAACTTTGAATACTCTCCACCATTTGGAACGAATTTGACAATTTTCAAAAACAATAAAATCCGTTAAAATTTCTGTTAAAATCTTAAAAATACAGAATGTAGCTGTTATATTCGTAGCTGTTAAAATTCGGCATAAGCCATTACAATATTAGAATGCGAAACTTAAGAAAAAAATCGGTGAATAATGTAGCTAAAATCATCAAAATACCGAATATCAAGACGTGCCGTTATATGGGGGCTATACGAAGACGTGGATCTGCACAGACAATTTTCTGTCTTAGGTTGTAGTATCCGTTACGAACTTCAAATATCAAATTTGAAACATTTCCGGTGAATAATGTCGCTTAAATAACCAAAAAAACCGAAAATAGGGAGGTATCGTTATATGGGGGCTATACCAAAACGTGGCCCATTTTCAATATCAAAAGTTCAGAAGACATAATATGAATTTGAGTAAAATTTTATCAATATAGTTAATTTATTTTGGAAGCTAGAGTGATTTCCACCGACGAACAGACGGATAGACGGACGGACATCGACATAGAATTTTATGCTGATCAAGAATATATATTTACTTTGTGGGGTCTAAAATGTTTGTTTCGAGGTGTTACAAAGCGGTCTAACTAACATTCCCTTCTTAGGTATATGAGTTTGTATATATTTTGCTTTATATGCGATACCTTGGTTATGGGCATCAATGTAACGGTCGGAAGCGTCTTTTTCATGTATTTGTGATTTCGCCAGGATTAACAAGTAAAAAAAAACATTAAGTTCGGCCGGGCCAAACTTTTAATACCCTCCACCTTAGGGTAAAAGAAACATTAGAAGAAATGTGGCAAAACCATTAAAATGCTGAATATCGGGAGGTATACGTGAACTTATAATTACAATGTTTCGCCACACGAACTAGGACCCATTATGACCCACAAATACCAATTTTTAGACAAATCAGTGAAAAAATGTGTCAAAAACCATCAAAATAGGAACCGTTATATGGGGGCTATATCAAATCACGGACCCATGCATGCAATGTTTCGCCACCGGAGCTGAAACCCATTATGACAAATTAATACCAATTTTCAGACAAATGCGTGAAAAAATGTGGCAAAAATCATCAAATTACCGAATATCGGGAGGTACCGTTATATGGGGGCTATACCAAATCATGGACCCATACATGCAATGTTTCGCCACCGGAGATGAAAACCATTATAACCCACAAATACCAATTTTTAAAGAAACCGTAAAAAATGTGGCAAAAAACTAAAATACAGAATATCGGGAGGTACCTTTATATGGGGGCTATACCACAACGTGGACCTATACATGAAATGTTTTGCCACACGCTCAGAGAGCCGTTATGACCTACAAATACCAATTTTCAGACAAATCCGTGAAAAAATGTGGCATAAATCATGAAAATACCGAATATCGGGAGGTACCGTTATATGGGGACTATACCAGAACGTGGACCGATATATCTCATTTTCAATACCAACTATCCTAGACACAATGCAAATTGCTCTTCTAAATTTTGGCGCTCTACGTCAAATAATGTGGGCTGTATCGTGATTTCAACAGACAGACAGACGGATATCGTTAAATCGACTTAGAATTTTATGCTGATTATGAATATATATACTTTATGGGGTCTAAGACGAATATTTAAGGATGTTACAAATGGCATGACAAGGTGGAAACTTTCGTTATTGTCGCTAAATATGGTCTGATAACCATCAAAATTGGGTGGGCTTCTGCCCAGCCCTAAATTCTAACTGCGTGCAAAATTCAGCGTCGATTGGTCTATATTTATCAAGAATTTTTTTCTGTTTTTGGTACATTTGTACCCCTAAATATTTATTTATATGGGAATTGTATCAAAAATTGGGTGTATATTTTAGTTTTTTTTTTTTTTTTTTTTTTGTTTGCGTGGAGTTAATTTCCAATGAGAAGCTAAAATATGAAATTATAATGGAATTGGTGGGAAATTGGCATCAAAACCTTTGATATTTCGAAAGTCGACAGGAATAGTTTTATGGGGCCTATACTAAAATCGGATTTACGTTGACTATTTTTACAAAGAGTTAAACTACCAACTAAGACTGAGAATCCCATATTACTTCCCATTTGGATGGAATGACTTATTTTTATAAATGTATTTTGGAAAATTGTTACCTCTACTTTGATTCGGAGACGGATGGACTTGGCCAAGTCGCTACTGACATTTATGCTGATTATTTAAATATATTCATTATGGGGTCTCTCACGAATTTTCCGAGGTATAGCAAACGAAATAACAAATGTAATATATTATCCATTGTATGGAGGAGGATATAAACAAATTAACCAGACTTCCTGCTAGAATCCTCTTTGATATCCTTATCAAAACAGAGAGAAAAAACAAAACTAAACAACAGCTTTTTATCATAAGGACTTGTGAGAAAAACAAAACAGGACATGTTTTTCGTTTTTTTTTTTTTTTTTTTTTTTTTTTGGAAATTAATGAATTTGAAGTAAAAACCGACTACAATTATCACACAAAACCCCAATATGATTAGCAAATTCACAAACACGTTCGGCGAACGAGGGGGGCCAATAACAAACAAAATCGAAAACGAAGGCCAAACAAGGACACCTAAAAAAAGGGTCAAATTCTTTGAACAACATATGAAAATTATGTGCCGGCCTCTGTCTGTGCCACTGCAGAGGAGACGGGGTGTATTTATTATATTCGATGGTCGATGCGGATAATGAACAACAAATATGCAACAACTGTCACTTTGGACCAAAGTGGAAATAAAGTATCCAAAATAAACATCTTTTTTTTTTGGTGGCCATGGTGTTTATACCATCGACGACGACGATAATGGTGATGATGATGATGCTGCTGATGAGGTCGGTGATTAAGATGAGGATGGCGGACGGGCTGGTCGTTTACCACAGTAGAAACAACAAATGTATGTATGAAAACGCTCTTATCACAAAATACAAATCAAACAAATGTATCCTTAACAATTTTTGTTCACTTTCATTTCCGACCTTTGTATTAGACACACACACACACACACAGGCGAAGAAAGACAGCCGGAATCTACACATTCCAGCACATACGTGGGCTGGCAGAAGGGAATACGAAAAAAAGAACAAAATAAGTAGAGAAAATGTGATACAGTGGCGCTAGAGGATAGACGGCAGAGAGGGGGGAGGAGGCTTATTATCAGCACGTACAATATACATAATTTTCATTTTTATGTTAGACAAAGAGGGCGGGTGAGGGGAGGGGTAGCGCTCAGTTATATTTTTGTGGCATTTCTTGGTTGAGGCTCTTCCTCCTCCACCTTCACATCCCCACACACAGCCTTCAAATATCTAGGGACCTCAGATCCAAGAGAGTAGCTCGCCCATGTTCTGTAATAACAAAACAAAACAAAAAAATATATAAATAAAATTGTGTAATATTATGCAAAGGGGAATACACAATAGAGCCTGCAGCCTATCGCAACAATGAAGTCATGAATTTTATTTTGGGATTTTTCATTTCTGGTAACTGTTTCCGGTCTAACTAACACCCTTTTCTCCATTTTTCCAGCAAATCTTGTGGGAACTCGTTAAAGTTGCAACAGATAATTGATGAATGTTTTTATGTTAATTTGATATTGTGAGAAGATTTTCAGGATACATGTCATATTTATTTGGTCCTTGAAAAAAATATTTATTTAAAAAATCCACGTTTAAGGCTTAAAAGGTCCTTGGAAAAAATTATTTAAAAAATCTACTTTTAAATCCTGAAAGGCCCTTGGAAAAATTTACTAAAAAATCCACGTTTAAGGCTTAAAAGGTCCTTGGAAAAAATTATTTAAAAAATCTACTTTTAAATCCTGAAAGGCCCTTGGAAAAATTTACTAAAAAATCCACGTTTAAGGCTTGAAAGGTGCCTGGAAAAAATTAATTTAAAAAATCCACATTTAAGGCTTGAAAGGTCCTTGGAAAAAATTATTTAAAAAATCCACGTTCAAGTTCTGAAAGGTCCCAGAAAAATTTATTTAAAAAATCCACGTTTAAGGCTTGAAAGGTCCCTGGAAAAATTAATTTAAAAAAATGCACGTTCAAGTTCTGAAAGGTCCCAGAAAAATTTATTTAAAAAATCCACGTTTAAGGCTTGAAAGGTCCCTGGAAAAATTAATTTAAAAAAATGCACGTTTAAATCCTGAAAGGTCCCTGGAAAAATGTATTTAAAAAATCCACGTTTAAGTCCCGAAAGGTCCCTGAAAAAAATTATTTAAAAAATCCACGTTTAAGGCTTGAAAGGTCCCTGGGAAACTTTATTTAAAAATCCACGTTTAAGACTTAAAAGGTCCCTGGAAAAATGTATTTAAAAAATCCACGTTTAAGGCTTGAAAGGTCCCTGGGAAACTTTATTTAAAAAATCCACGTTTAAGGCTTGAAAGGTCCCTGGGAAACTTTATTTAAAAATCCACGTTTAAGACTTAAAAGGTCCCTGGAAAAATTTGTTTAAAAAATCGACGTTTAAGTCCCGAAAGGTCCCTGAAAAAAATTATTTAAAAAATCCACGTTTAAGGCTTGAAAGGTCCCTGGAAAAATTTATTTAAAAAATCCACGTTTAAGTCCCGAAAGGTCCCTGAAAAAAATTATTTAAAAAATCCACGTTTAAGGCTTGAAAGGTCCCTGGGAAACTTTATTTAAAAATCCACGTTTAAGACTTAAAAGGTCCCTGGAAAAATGTATTTAAAAAATCCACGTTTAAGTCCCGAAAGGTCCCTGAAAAAAATTATTTAAAAAATCCACGTTTAAGGCTTGAAAGGTCCCTGGGAAACTTTATTTAAAAATCCACGTTTAAGACTTAAAAGGTCCCTGGGAAACTTTATTTAAAAATCCACGTTTAAGGCTTGAAAGGTCTCGGGAAAAATTTATCTAAAAAATCCACGTTTAAGGCTTGAAAGGTTTTTGGAAAAATTTATTTAAAAAATCCACATTTAAGGCTTGAAAAATCGCTGGAAAAATTTATTTAAAAAATCCACATTTAAGGCTTGAAAGGTCCCTGGAAAATTTTATTTAAAAAATCCACGTTTAAGGCTTGAAAGGTCCCTGGAAAATTTTATTTAAAAAATCCACGTTTAAGGTTTGAAAGGTCTCGGGTAAAATTTATTTAAAAAATCCACGTTTAAGGTTTGAAAGGTCTCGGGAAAAATTTATTTAAAAAATCCACGTTTAAGGCTTGAAAGGTCCCTGGACAAATTTATTTAAAAAATCCACGTTTAAGGCTTGAAAGGTCCCTCGAAAAATTTATTTAAAAAATCCACGTTTAAGGCTTGGCAGGTCGTTGGAAATTTTTTTTTAAAAAATCTAGGTTTGAGGCTTGAAACGTCCTTGGAAAAATTTATTTAAAAATCCACGTTTAAGGCTTGAAAGGCCCCTGGAAAAATTTATTTAAAAAATCCAAGTTTAAAGATTGAAAGGTCCCTGGAAAAATGCATTTAAAAAATCCACGTTTAAGGCTCTGATGCTGCTTGAAAATTTTTATTTAAAAAATCCACGTTTAAGGCTCTGATGCTGCTTGAAAATTTTTATTTAAAAAATCCACGTTTAAGGCTCTAGGGCTGCCTGAAAAAATTATTTAAAAAATCCACGTTTAAGGCTCTGATGCTGCTTGAAAAAATTTATTTAAAAAAATCCCATGCCCTTTGTGGCTGGATCACTTCATTCAAAAATGACCGTTGGCTGAACTCTACTACCACTTCATTACAAAACTCTCCTCCTCCTCCTTTATGATGGTCATAACACTGCTCCATGCTTTTAATAAGACTTTATAACATCGTTTTAAAGTTGTGAATGGAAGGAAACGACATGGAGACAGAAGACAAGAAGTGTCAATGCCATCCACCACCCCGACTAACAGTGGCAACAAATCACCTTTACTTTAATGTCTTTGGAAAAATTCCCCCATGCAACATTAACACGACTGAATGTGCAGCAGTGACGTGAAGAACACATAGAAAAAAATATATTTTTTTTAATAAAACCTTTTAATTATTTCGAAATAAAAAACAACTACAAAATACAGCAACATGTCCCCCGAAATACGAGCAAAGAATCCTCAATTTACCAAAGCGAAAAAAACGCATAAAAACCACTCATATATCATATCTGGTTGAAAACAAAATGAAAATAATAAAAAAAAATTTCGAAACGAAAAAAAACGCACAACCGTATTCAAAATGCGAATCGCCGCACCACACATGAAATAAAAACTTGTTAAATTCGGTTTGAAATCCCTCGAATAATAAAAAACCAACAACCACAACAAGAAGGTAAACAGTTTTTTGTTGCTGTTGTTTGTGGAAAAATTCAGCAACACAACAACATTAACGGATATTACTTTCATTTCATTTACACACAAACACACACACAGACAAACAACAATTTCAGTTCAGCTGCAAATATGAATGGATTTATGGATATTCCTTTTCTCCCCCTCCCACCAACCGAATAAAAAAAAATAAAATCAAATATGAACTCAAAGTGAATGCAAATAGTGAATACAAAAGGAAGATATCGGTGTGTGTGTGTGTGAGTGTATTGGTATTTTCCAACATCCGCAATCAGATTTCCTTCCCCTTTCGAATAATAAATTCAATAGATTTTCACTTATTTACCAAGTGGAGAAAATATACTATTTATAGCCTATAGCTGGATGAGGTAGTTTTTTCAATGCAGTGCAGGACCTACAATTTGACCCTGGAATAATATCGTTTTTTTAAAGGAAGAGGTTTCCATTGAATTTGTCATTATTTTCATCTGCGTATTCGAACAAGTATGCCAAGCCAAACCGTTGGGCGCCACCGCCAACGATCCTAATAATTATAGCGTGGTATTTAACGAATATAGAAAATATTGGAATAGAGGGTTGGTTGGTTAATTTGGTGGCCAAAATCTAATAAGAGCCTAAAAAACTGTGAACAATGCGAAAATGGAAAATATCGGTCCACTCCATCAAATACCTCCCGCACAAGGGGTCAATATTTTGATTAATTATAATTCTTATAAAATGTAATGTATGGGTCCGATTGTCTCTAAATTACACAGATCACAATATTTTTTATTAACCCAAGGTCTGGTGTGAAGATAGAATATATCGATGTCCTTTTGGTACGGAAAATGTTAACCTTTTAGACCGAATTGTCTTCAAAATCTTTCAGTTTGCCAGGGAGAATATTAGCAAAACAATGGGCCCACTTTTAATTTTTCTGTTTAAAACTATTTTAAGGTCTGGGTTTACATCCTAGAAACCAACAGTGACCTCAATATCAAACTTCAGGCTTTCATCTCTAATCCTTCACGCAATACCAAATTTAGTAACGTTTAGTACGCATATCCAAAACAATCTACATCTCTCCAGCCTAGACACCAACAATGATCCAAATTTAGTACTTTTTAGTAATCTTCATACCATTATAGTACATATTTCCAAAACTACCTCTATATCTTAATTTCAAATACCAACAGGGACCTCAATATCAAATTTTGGGATTTCAGTTATATCCCTTCAAACTATATCCAATTTAGTGACACTTAGTAGGCATCTCGAAACCAATTCCATATCTCAAGAAAAGACACCAACAGTGCCATTTACATCAAATTTCAGGATTTCATCTCTATTCCTTCACCCCATATCAAAGTCAGTACTTTTCGTACAATTATAGTATATGTTTTCAAAACTACCTCTATATCTCAATTTCAGATACCAATAGAATTCTCAATATCAAATTTGAGGATACCAAACCTATACCCTCACCCAATACCAAACTTAGTGTCATTTTGTACTTTTGGTACAAAAGCAGGGCAGGATTACCAAACCACCGCCAAATACCATCGGTAATCTTTTTTTTTTTTTTTTTTTTTTTTTTTTTATTACAATTCTCTTTATTTGCGATCTGTTTACAAGCAAAACAATAAGCAAATATAAAAAAAAAATACTTAAGAATAACAGATGTGTTAAATTCCAACGAACTCAACATCTCATACATATTTCATTGTCGATTTTATTAGTTATTGTTATCTACATAAAAGGGAGATCTAAAATGTGATTTCTTTTTAATCGTTTAGTTTCATTTGTATCATCTAACAGATTTATAGCTAATACATTAGGATGATAACTTAATCTGCTAAGATAGCTCTGGCTAATGCTTTTAATAACATTTTTAACTTTGGGAATTTTGAGGTCATTGTGAATTGAATTATTATTAACATACCAAGGTGCATCAGTTATTTGTCTTAGCGTTTTCGACTGATATCGCTGTAAAATTTCAATATTTGAGTTACTAGCCGTTCCCCATAGTTGTATGCCATAAGTCCAAATGGGCTTTAGAATGGTTTTGTATAAAATTAGTTTATTGTTCAAGCTTAGCTTAGATTTCGAACCGAGTAACCAATACATTCTTTTAGTTTTTACGTTCAGTTGTTGCCTCTTGGAGGTTATATGTTTTTTCCAATTTAGTTTCTTGTCAAGTGTAAGACCTAGGTACTTTACAGAATCAGCGGATGGGATAACACACCCATTTAGAGTTGGGGAAGGGCATTCTCCCCTCCTTAAAGTAAATGTGACGTGTGTTGATTTTTCTGTGTTAATTTTTATATTCCATTTGTTCAACCATTTTTCTGTCAGATTCAATTGTGATTGAATCAACTGTGAAGCAGATGAGGTACTCCTATTTGTGGCAAGAATTGCTGTATCATCTGCATAAGTTGCTACTGTAACATCCTCCGTTACTGGCATGTCGGCTGTAAATATTGTGTATAGTACTGGACCCAGCACACTTCCCTGTGGTACACCAGCTTTTATTGATCCATTAATTGAAACTTCGCCATCCACATTTACATAAAAAGTTCTTTTATATAGATACGATTTTAATAACAAATAAAATGGGGTAGGAAGTAGATGTTTAAGTTTGTACAACAATCCTTGATGCCAAACTTTATCAAAAGCTTGTTTTACGTCCAGAAAAACAGCAGAGCAAAATTTTTTACTTTCCAAACTTTCCCTTATTACTTTTACTAATCTGTGGCATTGTTCTGGTGTGCCGTGTTTTTCACGAAATCCAAACTGATAATCAGGTATGATGTTTATTTCTTGAAGTATCGGAAGTAGTCGTTTTTTAAACAATTTTTCAAATAGTTTGGAGCAGACAGGCAATAAGCTAATAGGTCTGTATGAAGATACACTATTTTCTGGTTTACCTGGTTTAGGTATCATCGTAATTTTACCATGTTTCCATTGCCTAGGAAAGTGTGAAAGTCTAATCATCGAGTTAAAGATAAGGGTCAAGAATACTACTCCCTTTTTCGGTAAAGCTTTAATAACTTTGTAATCTATCATGTCGTACCCTGGAGTTTTCTTGTTTAGTTGTTTTATCTCTTTCATTACTTCTTGATAAGTAAAAGGTTTTATTGGCCGACACATTTGGCACGGGATGTCTAGGAATTCCTTTATGTTTCTATCTTGGTCGCTATCACACAACTCAAATGGCGTAAAAGTGAGTTCAAGGTAACGCCTAAACTCCTCGGCCTTTTCTTCCTTTGTTCTACACCAAGATCCATCAGCTTTCTGAATTGGAACGTTTCTTTTCTTAGGCTTTTTGAGATATTTAGTAGCTCTCCATAAGCTGTGCTCATTATTTTCGACAGGATTCAGATTGATTAAAAAGTTTCCAATTGATTCATTTTTATACTCCATAAGTCGTAATTTTAATTGATTAGTTGCTCGGTTAAACATTGTTTTATCGGAGGGTTGCCTTGTTGTTTGCATTACTTTACGTAAACGCCTTTTTTCTCTAATAAGTCTTCTTATTTCGCAGGTAATGTGAAAACCAGACTGATACATATCAACTCGTTTCGGAGTGCTTAATTTTGCCGCATGATGTGTTGTATTAATAAAATTTTCTATAGCATCTTCAATATCCTTACAATTTTTAATCGATATATTGAGGTCTATATTGTCGTGAATGTATTTTTGAAATATGCTGATATCAGTACGAGAAGTGATTAGCTGTTGATTCTCATGTTTTTCTAAATTTGTGGTTCTAAAATTTGCTATGATTGGAGTGTGATCAGAATTTAGATCATCACATGTATTTATAGTTAACATCGAATGACAGATTCCAGTAAAAACAAAGAAATCCAAAAGGTCTGGGATTTTATGAACATCTGTTGGCCAGTATGTAGGACTACCAGTAGTTAATATATTGTATTGATTTCCTGAAATACATTTATAGAGCTCTCGTCCCTTCGGATTTGAAAGTCGAGAGCCCCACCATATATGCTTGGCATTGAAGTCGCCGCCGACTATAAATTTATTTCCGAGGCTTTTGAAAAAATTTTCATATTGGTTACATTTAATGTTATATTTTGGAGGAAAGTAAACGGAGTAGATGGAAATGTTTGAATTTTCACATACAATATTAATACCAGCAGCTTGTAAGTAAGGTTCAGTTATTGACTGTTTTTCTTTGTATTTGATTTTTGATCTAATTATAATTGCTGCTCCACCATGAGCGCGATCGTCAGGGTGATTGGCAATTAGTACATCGTAATCTTTTATTTGGAAGAATGATTTACTGGTAAAATGGGTCTCAGATATTAAAAGAATGTCTACGTAGTTATTGTGTAGAAAAAGCTCAATTTCATTTCTGTGGTTTGATACACCATTGGCATTCCATTCAGCAATTACAAGATCTATTTGCATAATTTAGTCATAAGAAGCGACATCATATTAATTAAAGAATTTGTTAACTCAATCTGTTTTGCCATCATAGCTTCTATTTTGCTGAGTACACTTACTTCTGTCGAATCTTCTCCTCGTACCATCTAAGCATAAGACATTCCAGTATCTGGGTTCTGTACAGTATTGACATTATTTTCGGTGAACCCGAAATTTCTCTTGTGGGTAAGATTTGATTTTTTCTGTATAAGTTTTTGATATACGGGACATCCTTTATAACTAGATGTGTGCATATTTAAACAATGTACACATCTTGGTGGTGTGTCTGCAGGTTTTTTGCATTCAGAAGTAGGATGACCCAGACCACACTTACCACATTTATAGGGCTTCCTGCAATAGGATTTAGTATGTCCGAAATCCTGACATCGAAGACAACGTACTAGATCATTGAAACGTTTAGGAGGCTCGATAGTAATGTTGTTGTTGTATATTGAACGAATATCATATATATCTTTATTGTTATGTTTGGGATCCAAGTCCACGAAAAACATTGGCAAGGGCAACTTAGTTATTCGACTAATAATATTTCTCACACTTCTAACCTCATGACCTTTACTCATTAAAAATGCTTTAACATCAGAAATGTCAGTAGAATGATGTAACCCTTTAATAACTATTCTAAATGCTCTTTCCGTTTTAATCTGATATGTATGGTATGAGATGTTATGTTCTTCAAAGTATTTAATAATTTTACGAAATGACTCTACGTTTTTGATCATCAGGCGGACTTCGCCTCTAAGTAATGCCTTAAAATTAAAATGTTCCACTGGGATAACTTTACTTAGATTGTCCATCATTTTGCTAACATTATTCACATTAGGTATGAAAATTGGCGGAGGTTTTGGTATTGTTTGTGTTTCTGTGCCCTTGGTGTTATCAGTTTCACTACTCGTAAGAACGCTAAATCGGTTTGATGTCGATGGCTGGTTGTCTTCAAATTGTTTTCTTTTTGGTGAGTTGCCTAAAGGTGTTCCTGGCATTTTTCGTTTACTAACAACAACTTGCCAATTGTCATCGTCGTCATCATCTTCACTGGACCCAAGAGAACGACCATCGGTAGTTGTTGGTTTTGCTTTAAAACTCATAGTGATAATAGAAGTGGTTTATTGCTTGGTCTTTGAAAGAAATGTTTAAGCACTGCATGCAATGCAGGCAGTGCAAGCACAATATTTTGTTGCTGGATTTATTTATTACGGTTTTGGGTAAATGTTGTGTTGTAAATTGTTTCAAAATTGTTTTTATGATCTTAAGAAAAAAAAAGAATTGGATTTTTTTTTTTTTTTTTTTTTTTTTTTTTTTTGCGGTACCACGTCTATTCAATAACACAGTTGAACAACGACTGATCGGTAATCTAAATACAAATTTCAGAATTTTAACTGATCAGTGAACAGCGACCTTATACTACATTTCAGATTTCAAGCACTAACTACGGGTGAGATAAAAAAACTGCAACAAAGTCAAACGCCCTAATTTTTAGATTTTTTTTTCTAAATTTTGTTAAATGAGAGCAACAAATTTTGGAAATAGCCTGAAATTTTAGAATAAGTTTAGATTTGTTCGAATTGGTAACCTTTGGCACGAATTATGGCCTTCAAACAGCCAATGAAACCGTCACACCCTGCCCGAATCTTGCTCTGCTGCATTTTGGCCGATTCCCGTTGAAGCGCTTGCTTGAGGTGATCGACACTTTGGTATTTTTTAGTGCAAACTTTGCTTTCCAAATTACTCCAGACACAATAGTCCAACGAATTGGTATCTGGAGATTTTTTTTGGCAATTGTGCGCTGGAAATGAAGCGAGGAACCTCATTTTGTAACTATTCTTGGGTGGCGCGTGCTGAATGCGATGGTGCTGAGTCCTGTTGGAATGTCCAAGGTCTGCGAACAAAATGTTTACGTGTCCAAGGCTTTAATACACCCTGCAGAATATTTTTGAGATAATATTCGGCATTTATTCTGATGCCACGGTCGATTAATACCAGCGGAGAGCGACAATCGGCTGTTATGGCGGCCCACACAATCACTATGGCCGGCGCTTCAGTTCAGGTGGCCAACCGAATGTGCACATTTTCAGCTGACCTCTTTGGCAAGTAAACACGATCATTTTGTTCGTTTACAAACTGCTGGACAACGAATTTTTTCTCATCGGAAAAAAACCAAATTCGGCAGTTCACTATTTTCGGCCAAGCGAAGCAACTCTTTAGCTCTTTTGAGTCTATTTTTTTCCTGTTGCGGTGTAAGTTCTTGCACCTTTTGGAATTTCAATGGCTTTACCCCGAGCTTATTTTTCAATATTTGCCGAATGGAATATTGCGACATGTTCAGCTCACGAGCCATTTTTCTTTCACTGCGACGCGGGTTTCGATCAAGTCGCTTGTTTACTTTTGGAACAATTTCTGCTGATGTTGCTCTTTTTTCCGACCACTTTCTTGACGTCGGGCTACGCTACCAGTATCACGGTAACGAGCGATGATACGAGACACAAACGATTTATTCACATTTAGATGCTGGAGTGCTCTAACGATAGCCACTTGTGGTTTTCCTGCCAAATATAAATAAATCACACTATCACGCTTCAATTCCATGTCGAATAACTTTTTTTCTGGAAAATTCTCACCAAAATGCATTTGTACGCTTGTAAACAATATAATGAGCTGTCACTGGAATAATTTTAACAGCTGTCGGACGAGTGGCTTAGAAATGACAGCAGTCTGAAGTTGATACGGCCAAAATGTGTCTCGTCGAAATAATGGTTTTAGACTCTAGGTTTCTTTGAACCAAATCCATTACAGAACGTATGGAGTCTGTCCGTCAGTCCGCCTGTCTGTTCACGAAATTAATATTCGATTCCCTTAAGACTTGGCATATCTCAATATTTCCATCATCACAAGATCTGTTATAAAGATGATAGAGATTGAATCATTCCTTCTAGTACTTCTCCCACAAAGGTTCAAAGTTTTGAATAACGAAAACGATCATAAAATCCGGAATAACAATCCGCTTCTCTTCAAATTACACACATCAGAATATTCTTATTACCCCAGGTTCTGGTGTGAAATTGGAATATATTGGTCCACTCCTTCTGGTACCTACCCCACAAAGGGTCAAATTTTTCAATATCCATGAAGCTCATAAATCGTTATCGATACAAGTTCTGTTATAAAGATTGGGGGATCGGACCATTTTATTTGGTACATGCCCGAGATTTTGAAAAACTCTTCAAATGTCACAGATACAAACATTTTTGCTGAAACAAGATATGTTGTAAAGATGATATATATCTGCGAACCCATTTTGGTACCACACCAACAGAGGATCACAATTTTCAATAATATAATTTATTATTTCCCATAAATTGGATATAAATCTTCAATTTTCTTGTAATTTTTCTCATACCAAAATTTTTTAATCTATTTCAGATGAAGTATCAACGTGGAATACTTCGGTCGGCTATGTCTGGTATCTCTCACGCATTTACAGTTTCTAAGAAATATCGCATATCTCATATAAAGTGAAGGAAGTAAGCAATATAGTCCAAACCTGGCACGTCGCGATATTTGTATCATATTTATTGAGGTCCGCTACGAGATGGATAATATTGGTCCTATCCTTCGGAACCAACTCTATAGAGAGACAACAATTTGAATAATTATAGTAGAAGTCAAAATATATAAAATATTCGAACATTGGCTGATGGTGTACATCTGTCGGCAAAACCAACTAATACTTTTTAACTTGTTTTTTTTACGACAATATACTTCGGATTTCTGTCGGTAATATTGACGAAGACATTGTCAATCAAAAATCCATGGATTTCGATGAATCTTAACTTTGCAAAAATGGGTTAAACTTCCCAGCCTTATTTTGCCGGATGTAAACGTTCAAAATACCGATATACATCACTCATATTTTTATACCCTCCACCATACATAGTATGGAGGGTATGTTAAGTTCGTCATTCCGTTTGTAACTCATCGAAATAACCATTTTAGACCCAACAAAGTATATATATTCTTGATCAGCGTAAAATTCTAAAACGATTTAGCCCTGTCCGTCCATCTGTCCGTCTGTTGTAATCACGCTACAGTCTAATCGAATTAAAATAGGAAGCTAAAATTTTGCACAGATCTCTTTTGTCTGCAGGCAGGTCAAGTTCGAAGATGGGCTATATCGGTCGACGATATCGTATAACTGTACCCCCCGATATTCGGTGTTTTGATGATGTTAGCCACATTTTTCAACGGAATTGTCTGAAAATCCATACAAGGAGTTCCTTATGGGTACTTTATACCTCAGCACAGAATTATCTATATAGGTCCACGATATCGTCTATCCCCCATATAACGGTACCCCAGATATTCGGTATTTTGATAACTTTACCCACATTTTTCAACGGAATTTTCTGAAAATCCACACAAGGAGTTTCATGTGGGTATTTTATATCTCAGCAGAGAATTATCTATAAAGGTTCACGATATCGTATATCCCCCATATAACGGTACCCCCCGATATTCTGTATTTTGATGATTTTACTCACATTTTCTCAACGGAATTGTCTGAAAATCCACACGAGGAGTTCCTTGTGGTAACTTTATACCTCGGCGGAGAATTATCTATATAGGTTCACGATATCGTATAGCCCCCATATAACGGTACCATCGATATTCGGTATTTTGATGGTTTTAAGACGAGGGTTTTTTGTGAGCACTTTACCCCCCGACAGAGAATTCTTTATATAGGTTAATGATATCGTATAGCACCCATATAACGGTACCCCCGATATTCGGTATTTTGATGATTTTAGCCACATTTTCAAATCGTATTGTTTGAAAATCCACTCAAGGAGTTTTTTGTGAGTATTTTAAACCCAGACATAGATTTGTCTTAATAGGTCCACAATATCATATATACCCCAATATATCGGCACCTTTCTATATTAGATATTGCAAAGATTTAAAAAAAAAATTAATGGATTTTATTTTTTAAAAAATTTTCTAATTCGTTCCAAATGGTGGAGGGTGTTCAAAGTTCGGCCCGGTCAAACTTACTGATTTTTTACTTGTTTGATTTACTTATTTAATCTAATCATCTTATTTAATTAATCATCTAATTATTTTGTGTAATTTTTTTTAAATCTTTATGCTTCATTAAAAACTTATAATATTTTTGAATTAATACATTTTTCAAATTCTAAAAACTAAATTTTTAATACTCTTAAGCTTTGACCTGGTTATCAAAAGCATTATGGTATTAGTGTAAGTCCTGGTGGGGAAGTATGCAAAATATATGAAAATAAAATGTTAAGCTTTGCTTTTCTAAATTCAAATATATCAAATATTCGTACGTAACTTTGTAAAATAATTTGTAAAGCTACAGTGAATCGAGGACTAATGGGAAACAAAAATTTAAAAAAATTTTCACCTTCGAATACAAATTGCAATCATTCGCAATATGTGATTTTCGATGCAGGTTCCAATTGTTTTTCAAAAATTTTCCCTTTAAGCTGTTCCACTGTATCTGAGAAAAATTCACACAATACTTGAGATACTTTCTCCCATTGGATAGTCCATTGTATTGTTGATGTTTGATAATGATGTGGATGTGGTTGTGGATGATGATGACGATGATGAGTATTCAATGGAAATTCATTTTGAATAAAAACCAAGTATCACTCTCTCTCCACATTGCCAGCATGCATGTGGATATGTGTATGTAAATTTGTTTGTGATTTCGAATTCAACATTATTATAGATTTTTTTTTCAACGTTTGATTCGAAGTGTTTCTCTGGGTTACAAACAACATGGGCGGCACACTTCACATTACCTTTTTTTGTATTATTCAACAAAGTCATAACGCGCACACACACACACACACTCTTCCACATGCACAGAAATATGAAGCAAAAAATTGTATTTGATATCTTCATAATGCACATATGAATGGTAGGACAGACAGACGGACTGCATGAATTGTAGGGGATAGGTGGTTGGATGGATGGATGCATGGTAGTTCGAATGGATATCATCAATCCCCACACACTTCATTTGCAATGGATTTTATTTTAACTGTATCTAGTGGGGTACACCAACCAAATAACCGAACATCCGAACAACAAATGAGAAAAAAATAGTATAACTTTACATGAAAGTTCATATGTACATACAAAGCTACAGGGTGAGATGAAAAAACTGCAACCAACTTCAGACTGATGTCATTTCCAAGCCACTTGTCCGACAGCTGTTAAAATTATTCCAGTGACAGCTCATTATATTGTTCACAAGCATACAAAAGCATTTTGAGGAGAATTTTCCAGAAAAAAAGTTATAAGTGATGGAATTCAAGCGTGATAGTGTGACTTCTATACTCCAGCATTTAAATGTGAATAAATCTTTTGTGTCTCGTACCATCGCCCGTTATCGTGATACTGGTAACGTAGCCCGACGTCAAGGAAGTGGACGAGGGAAGAAAACAGCAACATCAGCAGAAATGGTTCGAAAAGTAAAGAAGCGATTTGATCGAAACCCGCGTCGCAGTGGCTGACAAATGGCTCGTGAGCTAAACATATCGCAATATTCCATTCGGAAAATATTGAAGAATGAGCTTGGGGTATTCCACAGAAATTCCAAAAAGTGCAAGAACTTACACCGCAACAAAAAGAAAATAGACTCAAACGAGCTAAAGAGTTGCTTCGCTTGGCCTGCGGAATTTTGTGGTGAACTGGAATTGTGTTTTCTCCGATAAGAAGACATCGGCAGAAATGGTTCGGAAAGTAAAGAAGCGACTTGATCGAAACCCGAGTCGCAGTGGCCTAAAAATGGCTCGTGAGCTGAACATATCGCAATATTCCATTCGGCAAATATTGAAAAATGAGCTCGGGTTAGAGCAATTGAAATTCTAAAAAGTGTAAGAACTTACACCGCAACGGAAAGAAAATGGACTCAAAAGAGCTAAAAAGTTGCTTCGCTTGGCCGAAAGAGGTGAACTGCCCAAATTGGTTTTCTCCGATGAGAAAACATTCGTTGTCCGGCAGTTTGTAAACATTGAAAATGATAGTGTTTAATTGCCAAAGACGTCAGCTGAAAATTTGCACCTTCGGTTGGCCACTAGAACTCAAGCGCCGGCCATGGTGATGGTGTGGGCCGCTATGACAGCCGATGGTCGCTCTCCTCTCTTATTAATCCACCTGAATAAATGATCGACATCGGAATAAATGCCGCATATTACCCCGAAAATATTCTGGAGGGCGTATTAAAGCCTTGGGCACGCAAACATTTAGGCCGTAGACCTTGAACATTCCAACGGAACTCAACAAAATGAGGTCCCTCGCTTCATTTCCAGCGCACAATGGCCACCAAAATCTCCGGATACCAATCTGTTGGACAATAGTGTCTGGAGCATTTTGGAAAGTAAGGTTGGCACTAAAAATATCAAAATGTCGATCACCTCAAGCAAGCGTTTCGCCGGGAACAACATTCGGGCAGCGTGAGTCGGTTTCATTGACCGTTTGAAGGTCATAATTCGTGCCAAAGGTGACAAATTCCAACAAATCTAAACTTATTCTAAAATATGATGATATTTCCGACATTTTTTGCTTTCATTCAAAAAAAATTAAAAAACATTAAGTTCGCCTGGGCCGAACCTTTAATACCCTCCACCTTAGGGCAAAGACACATTTGACCCACAAAAATACCAATTTTTAGACATATTCTTCGGAAAATGTGGCAAAAATCATCAAAATTCCGAATATCGGGAGGTACCGCTATATGGGGCTAACAAAAACGTGGACCTAACCATACAATGTTTCGCCAATGAAGCTATAACCCATTAGTACCCACAAATACCAACTTTTAGACAAATGCGCGAAGAAATATGGCAAAAATCATCAAAATACCGAATATCGGGAGGTACCGCTATATGGGGACTATACAAAAACCTATATATACAATGTTTCGCCACCGAAGCTAGAACCCATTATGAACAACAAATGCCAATTTTCAGACAAATTCGTGAAAAAGAATTGACAAAAACCATAAAAATATCGAATATCGGAAGCTACCGTTATATGGGGACTATACAAAAACGTGGACCTAACCATACAATGTTTCGCCAATGAAGCTATAACCCATTAGTACCTACAAATACCAACTTTTAGACAAATGCGCGGAGAAATATGACAAAAATCATCAGAATTCCGAATATCGGGAGGTACCGCTATATGGGGCTATACGAAAACCTATATATACAATGTTTCGCCACCGGAGCTAGAACCTATTATGACCAACAAATACCAATTTTCAGACAAATCCGTGAAAAAAATTGACTAAAACCATCAAAATATCGAATATCGGGAGGTACCGTTATATGGAGGCTATACCAAAACGTAGACCTGTACATACAACGTTTCTCCATACGAACTAGGACCCATTACGACCTAAAAATACTAATTTTCAGACAAATCCGTGAAAAAGGTGACCAAAACCATCAAAATACCGAATATCGGGAGGTACCGTTATATGGGGGTTATACCAAAACGTGGACCTATACATACAATGTTTCGCCATACGAACTAGGGCCCATTACGACCTACAATTAACAATTTTCAGACAAATCCGTGAAAAAATGTGGTAAAAATCATGAAAATACCGAATATCGGGAGGTACCGTTATATGGGGACTATACCAGAACGTGGACCTATGTATACAATGTTTCGCCATACGAACTAGGACCCATTACGACTTACAATTAACAATTTTCAGACAAATCCGTGAAAAAATGTGGCAAAAACCATAAAAATACCGAATATCTGGAGGTACCGTAATATGGGGGCTATACCAAAACGTGGACCTATACATAAAATGTTTCGCAATACGAACTAAGACCCATTACGACCTACAAATACCAATTTTCAGACAAATCCGTGAAAAAATGTGGTAAAAATCATGAAAATACCGAATATCGGCAGGTATTGTTATATGGGGACTATACCAAAACGATATATCCGATATATCTCATTTTCAATACCAACCGTACTAGACACAATACAAATCGTTCTGCTAAATTTTAACACTCTACGTCAAATAACATGGGGTGTATCGTGATTTCAACAGACAAACGGATAGACAGATAGGACAGATAGACGGACAGTGTTAAATCGACTTAGAATTTTATGCTAATTATGAATATATATACCTTATGGGGTCTACGACGAATATTTAGGGATATTACAAACCGAATGACAAAGTTAATATACCCTCCTTCCCAAGGTAGAGGGTATAAAAATGTAAAAAAATTATGGCTTTTAACTTTTTTGCATTTTTTTATCTCCACCCTGTACAAACACAGCTATATGCAACCGTCCTCTTGGCTGTCTGTCATTTTGACTTTACTCTTACATTTGTAGAGTGCATTTTTGTTCGGTAGATAGGTAGGTTGGTTGGAATAAAAATGAAATACTCATATTATGGATTTTATTTCATCATCACCCCGAAAAAGGTAAATATGTACGAAGTATGTACGAAGTACGTACGTCTGTATGTATGTCTGTCTGTCTGTCTGTGTATTTGTTCATATCATGTAATATTGCATTGAAAGCGGCAAAAGTTTAAAAAAGAGTATTTCATGTATTTTTCAAATATTATCAATTTGTTGTTGCCATTGTTTGGTGTTGTTGTTGCTGCTGCTGTTGTTGCTGTGTGTTATATGACAAGTACATTCTCTCTCTCTCTTGATTTTTTTATAAGTTGTTGTATTTTTCAATTTTTTTTCTGGGAATTCGATTTTTATTTTGTGTTGTTGTGTGTTATTTAAGTTGCCATCCGACAGGCACTGTTGTTGATGGGTTACTTTTCAATTTCGTAGAATTCAACAACAAAAAAACCCAAAAAAGCAAAAAATGTCATTTTTTTTTTTGGAAAACAAATTTGAAACTTTAAATTCATTGCATGTTAACATGCCACAATTATTGTTGCAACAACAACAGCGACAACAATTGCTTAGAATCCTGAAAAAATTGAGTTTTTTTTTGTAGCTAAAATTTCGGGGAAATAAATTCATTGGAAAAAAACTTCTATGCAAATTAGACGATGCAAAAAAGTTGAATGACAGAGACTCATTAAAAATAACTTTTTCAAGGACTGTCGGAGCTAAACGAATTGATTTTTTAATGTAATTTTTAACAGGGTCTTACTTATGTGATAGTTTTCTGGATTGGGGGAGATAATTTACAGCGGATCAGATCCAATATATATCTTTATCCGATATTAGAAAATTTTACCGAGATCGGATCAGTTTTAGATATTGCTCCCATATATATCATTATCCGATATCAGGGTTATTGTGCACCAAATGGCGAATATCAGCCCAAATGAACTGAATCTTGGATATTCCGACTGAATTCATCCTAGAAACAAATGCTTCAAATTTAGTGAAAATAAGTCCAGATATGGCCAAGATTTGTTCCGATCCGAATAAAGCAAATAACATTGCTGTATAGCGCATGATAAGACTTCGATAAGAATTATATAAAAAAAAATGAGGAATAGATATCCCGGACCGAGTATGTACCCAATATCTATATTTAAGAATATTTTTGGAGGACTATAGGACCAAGAGTCGTTAATTTAAAAATAATTGAAGAACTCTCAGTCTAAGAAACGTATATTTTAAAAGAATATTTTTTGAAGGACTCTCCAGTCAAGAATCGTGGATTTTTAAAGAATATTTTTTGAAGGACTAGAACCGTTAATTTAAAAAAAAATGGAGGACTAGCAGACCAAGAATATTTTTTGGAGGACTATCGCAGCAAGAATATATAATAATAATAATATAATATCAGAGGGATATGCGTGGATTTTTAAGGAATATTTTTTTCAAGGACTATCAGACCAAGAATCTTAGATTTTTAAAGAATATTTTTCAAGGATTCTCAGACCAAGAATAGTACATTTTTAAAGAATATTTTTCAAGGAAAAATCGTGGATTTTTAAAGAATATTTTTCGAAGGATTTTCAGACCCAAAATCGAGGAATTTTGAAAAATATTTTTTGAAGGAATCTCAGACCAAAAATCGTGGATTTTTAAAGAATATTTTTCGAAGGACTCTCAGACCAAAAATAGTAGATTTTTAACGAATCTTTTTTGAGAACTATCAGAGATATATGAGAGGATTTTTAAAGAATATTTTTTGGAGAACTATCAGAGCTATAAAGATGGATTTCTAAAGAATAAGTTTTGTGGACTATCAGAGAAAGAATCGTGGATTTTCAGAGAATGTCTTTGAAGGATTATCAGCCATTAATGTGAATTTTTGAAGAACATTTTTCAAAGTACTATCAGAGCTATAAACGTTATTTTTGTAAAGAATGTTTTTTGAAGTACTATTGGAGCTATAAGGTGATTTTGCAAAGAATATTTTTTCAAGGACTATCAGAGACATAGGGGTGGATTTTTAAAGAATATTTGTTCAGGGACTATCAGAGCAAGAACCGTGAATTTTTAAAGAATATTTTCTTAAGAATTATCAGAGTTATGGACATGAATTTTTAAAGAATATTTTTAAATAACTATCATATCAAGAATCGCGGATTGTTACAGAATATAATATGAAAAATATTTTGGAGGACTTTCGGAAATATAAACGTGGATTTTAAAAGAACATTTTTTAGGCTATCAAAGCAAAAATTTTGTATTTTTAAAACTTATTTTATTGAATATTTTTTCAAGGACTCAGGGCTATAAACAGGGAATTTTTAAAAACATTTTTTCTTTAAAAATTGGAAAAACTTTGAATCGCGAACCAAAAATTGGAAAAACTTTGAAAATAACCAAGGCTACTTAAAAGGAGTATCAAATTTACCATTAACTGGTTCGCGTAGCCGATGTTGGACATACACAGAGGACAAAATCTCAAGCCTCAGCAAAGGACGGCTACTAAAAAATGGATCGATTTTAGAAATATTTTAGATCGCGTAGCCCGTGTTGAAGATACCCAGAGGAGTAAATCCTCGGCCGGTTTCCTTAAACAGCATGAAATATAAAAAAACTAATCAGAATCGGAAAAAATCTAAAAAAAAAGAAAAAAACCAGTTAAATAGTATCAGTCTGTTTTTCCGACAGATGTGCACCCCCAGCCATGAGTTATGATTATTCAAACTATTGACCCTTTTATTGGGTAGTTTCCGAACCGTTGGTGTCCAGAAGATCTCTACGATCTGTATAACAGATCTTGTGTTCATGGAATTATTGAGATGTGTCAGGCCTGAAAGTTTTATGAGCTTTATGGATATTCAAAATTTTGACCCTTTGTGAGGAAAGTACCAGAAGGAGTGGGCCGATATTATTCCATCTTCACACCAGACCGTGGGTTGATAAAAATATTGTGATGTGTGTAATTTGAAGAGAACCGAATGCTTACTTTGGATTTAATGATAGTTTTCGTTATTCCAAACTTTGACCCTTTGTTGGGGAAGTATCAGGAGGAATGGTCCTATCTCTACAATCTTTAAAACAGTTCTTGCGTTAATAGTCTGAATGGAATCGGATGTTAATTTCGTGTTTTATGAGCTTCATGCATATTCAAAATGTTGACCTCTTGTGAGCAAGGTACCAGAATGAGTGGAGCGATATATTCCATCTTTACATCAGACCGCGGGTTGATAAAAATATTGTGATATGTGTAATTTGAAGAGAACCGAATGCTTATTTCGGTTTTTATGATAGATTTGGTTATTCCAAACTTTGATCCTTTGTGGGAGAGGTACCAGAGGAATGGTACGATCTCTACCATCTTTATAACGGACCTAGTGTTCAGGAAAATATTGAGATGTGAAAAGTCAGAATGGAATCGGATGTTACTTTCGTATTGTATGAGCTTCATCAATATTCAAAATTTTGGCACTTTGTGAAGGACGTACTTGATGGAGTGGACCGACATATCCCATCTTCGCAGATCTTGTGTTAGTAGAAATAATGGGATGTGTGAAATATAAAGAGAACCGGATGCTTATCTCGGATTTAGTAAACGTTTCGGTTATTCGAAACTTTGACCCTTTGTGGGGGGAGAAACCCGAAAGAATGGCCCGATCTCTAACATCCTTATAAAAGATTTTGCGTCGATAGAAATAATGAAATGTGCCAAGTCTGAATAGAATCGGGTGTTAATATCGGGTTATATGACCTTCATGCAAATTCAAAATATTAACCCGTTGTGGGAAAGGTACCAGAAGGAGTGAACCGATACATTCTATATTCACACCAGACCTTGGAATAATAATTGATGTGTGTACAGAATGAGATAAAAAAACAGCAACAATGTCAAACGACATAATTTTTTTCTATTTTTTTTTTTTAAATGTTATTGAATATAAGCAGAAAATGTCGGAAATAGCATCAAATTTTAGAATAAGTTTAGATTTGTTCGAATTTGTGACCTTCGGTACAAATTATGGTCTTCAAACGGCCAATGAAACGGTCACACGCTGACCGAATGTTGTTCTGCAGCATTTTGGCCCATTCCCGGCGAAGAGCTTACTTGAGGTGATCGACACTTTGGTATTTTTTAGTGTCAACCTTGCTTTCCAAAATACTCCAGACACAATAGTCCAATGGAAGATTTTGTTGGACATTGTGAGCTGGAAATGAAGCGAGAAACCTCATTTTGTAAACATTCTTGGGTAGCGCGTGCTGACTCCTGTTGGAATGTCCAAGGTCTGCGGCCAAAATGTTTGCGTGCCCAAGACTTTAAGACACCCTCCAGAATATTTTCGCGATAATAATCGACATTTATTCTGATGCCACGGTCGATTAATACGAAAGGAGAGCGACAATCGGCTGTTTTGGCGGTCTACACCATCACCATGGCCGTCGCATGATTTCTGGTGGCCAAACGAAGGTGCACATTTTCAGCTGACCTCTTTGGCAAGTAAACACGATCATTCTGTTTGTTTACAAACTGCTGGACAACGATGAGAAAACATCGGAGTAAACCAAATTCGGCAGTTCATCCCTTTCGGCCAAGCGAAGCAAATCTTCAGCTCTTTTGAGTCTATTTTCTTTCTGTTGCGGTGTAAGTTCTTGCACTTTTTGGAAATTCAATGGGTTTACCCCAAGCTCATTTTTTCAATATTTGCCGAATGGAATATTGGGATATGTTTAGCTCACGAGCCATTTTTCGGTCACTGCGACGCAGGTTTCGATCAAGTCGCTTCTTTACTTTTCGAATTATTTCTGCTGATGTCTTCTCATCGGAGAAAACCAAATTCGCCAGTTCACCACTTTCGGCCAAGCGAAGCAACTCTAGCTCTTTTGAGTCTATTTTCTTTCTGCTGCGGTGTAAGTTCTTGCATTTTTTGGAATTTCAATGGCTTTAACCCGATCTCATTTTTTCAATATTTGCCGAATGGAATATTGTGATATGTTCAACTCACGAGCCATTTTTCGGCCACTTTACTTTTGGAACCATTTCCGGTGATGTTGCTGTTTCCTTCTGTCCACTTCCTTGACGTCGGGTTAGGCTACCAGTATCGCGGTAACGAGCGATGGTACGAGACACAAAAGATTTATTCACATTTAAATGCTTGAGTGCTCTAACGATAGCCAATTGTGGTTTTCCAGCCAAATATAAAAAATCAGACTATCACGCTTGAATTCCATCACGAATAACTTTTTTTCTGGAAAATTCTCACCAAAATGCTTTTGTACGCTAGTAAACAATATAATGAGCTTTCAGTGGAATAATTTTAATAGCTGTCGGACAAGTGGCTTAGAAATGAGAGCAGTATGTAGGATGTTACAGTTTTTTGATGTCACCCTGTATGTAGATGGTCCGCTCCTTCTGGCGCCAAAGGTACAAAAGGTCATAAATTTGGCTTAGAAAAATGAGAAAACTAATAATTTGCAAAAACGTGAAATTAGTGTTCGATTTTGTTCAAACTTCGCACATCTCAATATTTCTAGTAAAGGCATATCATATATTGAGGTATATATCTGTCGGAAAACCGACTGATATTTTAAAGCAACATATTGCTCTGAATCCATTACTGGAGGCCATTTGAACGAGTTTTTAGTAAGGACTATCTAAGAATGAATAAACCTGAACTGCAAATTAATCGATATATTGGTTTTGAGGAGAGAAGGTTTTTTATACTCTTAAAATACCCAATTTGGACCTCCTACATTTTCCTTCCGGTCCACATAATATTGACTTTATTTTTAGAAACTAAAGGACAAGAGCAGACAGCCAATTGAAAGGAAAATTATTTTCAAATAGAATTTATCAAATTTAACAAAAACTCAACGTCCAGAATGTAAGCCGATAAAAAACGGACAAACACACACACACATCCTTAAAAAACTGTTACAAAACGGCCAAGGAAATCCAGCAGCAGCAACAACAACAACACACGTCAACGATACTTGGAAGCATTTACTTTTGATTTTCATGCGGTTTAAGGTCTAAACTTTACCAAAAATTCCAAATATCAAATTGAAGAGGACGAGGAAGATTGATTGGCATTTGAATTTTAAGTGAAACGTTCTCGGAATGCTTACAAGTCATGTTGTTGTTGTGGGGAGTTACATGTGTGTAGGTGTGTGTGTGTGTTGTTGAGTGGAGTGAAGCAGCTGCGGCATAGTTGGCTATGAATGGTTGGCTGGCTGGCTGTCTATTCATACCAAGTTAGATTTTTTTTCATTTCTATTGTCGTTGACTGGATCGATGGGTGGATAAGTTTCCAGGGCAGTTTACATCTTGGGCTTTACAACCAAAGCGGGTAATACCTGTACCAAACTGCCACCAGTTCCATGAATATATTGCGGACTGGAGAGGGATTTTCATGAGTTTTTTTCGTTCTGTAGTTTTTTTTTGCGAGCGAGAGAGAGGAGAGCTTAAGGAGTTTGGTTGCTTTGCTGGTTGACTGATTTTGGCCAAGAGCATTGACGATAATATTGATGACGACGATGTTGATGATGTAGTCGTCGTTGCCGTTTGGTGTGGTGTGAAGATGTTGTTGATGAGGATGACGACGACGACTAGGGGGTTCCGATGGAAATTGTACTGATTTTATGTATGAGGCAACTTGAGATGTTGGAGAGGGCGGATTGTTTTGAAATACCTTACGGGTTTGGAATGGATGTATTTTTTCTTGATTTTATTTTAGCTAAATAAAATCTTTTGGGAGGCTTTTTTTATCATTTTCTCCTCCTCTTTGTTGCTTTCGGCCGGACAGGAATAGAAGAATTTTAAATCGGCTTCAAATAAAAGAAGTCGAAACTATGTTACAAAGACGAAAATTGTTGGTGGCAGGAAGTCAATTGTATAAATCGATAGCGACTGACTTTTAAAACATACCAACCACTTTTATTTTCCCTTTTCATTTCGTTTTTGTGACATTTTTATGGCATTCATGCTCATCTGATATACCTGACAGCAATTCCAATGATAATTCAGGCATACATATATGGACGTTACAAGGCGAAGTAAACACACAGGTTGAACAGTGTTTGGAGGATTGCACAGGGCAATAGGAATAAAAAGAGGACTTAAATTAGAAATACTTTTGAATAATTTTTTTCAAGGACCAGCCAAGCCTTAAACATGGATTTTTTAAATCATTTTTTTCAAATACATCACAGGCCCTGCGCGTGGATTTTTTAAATATTTTTTTTTCAAGGACCTCACACGCCTTAGTCGTGGATTTTTTAAATTATTTTCTTCAAGGACCCCACAGGACCAACACGTAAATTTTTTAAATAATTTTTTTTTGGACCTCACACGACCTAAGCGTGGATTTTTTAAATAATTATTTTCAAGGACCTCACACGACCTAAGCGTGGATTTTTTAAATAATTATTTTCAAGGACCTCACACGACCTAAGCGTGGATTTTTTAAATAATTATTTTCAAGGACCATCCTAGGCTCAAACGTGGATTTTGTATATTTTTTTTCAAGGACCATCCTAGGCTCAAACGTGGATTTTTTATATTTTTTTTCAAGGACCATCCTAAGATTAGACATGGATTTCTTAAATAAATTTTTTCAAGGACCATCGAAGCTTTATACGTGAATTTTTTAAATAATTTGTTGAAGGACCTGGCTAGCCCTAAACCTGATTTTTTTTTTAAATATTTTTTGCAATATTAAGCGTTGATTTTTTAAATATTTTTTAAGGACCTTACGAGACACAAACGTGGATTTTTTAAATATTTTTTCAAGGACAATATAAACCTTAAACGTGGATTATTATGTAACAATTTTTTAAGGACAATATAAACCTTAAACGTGGATTATTATGCAATAATTTTCAAGGACAATATAAACCTTAAACGTGGATTATTATGTAACAATTTTTTAAGGACAATATAAACCTTAAACGTGGATTATTATGTAACAATTTTCAAGGACCAGCCAAGCCTTGAATGTGAATTTTTTTAATAATTTTTTAAAGGACGTTACAAGATATAAACATGGATTTAAAAAAAAATTCAAGGAGCAGCTAAGCCTTAAACGTGGATTTTTCAAATAATTTTTTTCAAGGACCTTACAAGCCCCAAAACGTGGATTTTTAAAATAATTTTTTTCAAGGACCTTACAAGCCCTAAACGTGGATTTTTTAAATAATTTTTTTTCAAGGACCTTACAAGCCCTAAACGTGGATTTTTTAAATATTTTTTTTCAAGGACCTTACAAGCCCTAAACGTGGATTTTTTAAATAATTTTTTTCAAGGACCTTGCCCTAAACGTGGTTTTTTTAAATAATTTTTTTCAAGGACCTTACAAGCCCTAAACGTGGATTTTTTAAATAATTTTTTTCAAGGACCTTACAAGCCCTAAACGTGGATTTTTTAAATAATTTTTTTCAAGGACCTTGCCCTAAACGTGGTTTTTTTAAATAATTTTTTCAAGGACCTTACAAGCCCTAAACGTGGATTTTTTAAATAATTTTTTTCAAGGACCTTACAAGCCCTAAACGTGGTTTTTTTAAATATTTTTTTTCAAGGACCTTACAAGCCCTAAACGTGGATTTTTTACATCATTTTTTTCAAAGACATTACAAGCACTAAACGTGGATTTTTTAAATAATTTTTTTCAAAGACTTTACAAGCCCTAAACGTGGATTTTTTAAATAATTTTTTTCCAAGGAGCTTACAAGCCCTAAACGTGGATTTTTTAAATAATTTTTTTCCAAGGAGCTTACAAGGCCTAAACGTGATTTTTTAAATAATTTTTTTCCAGGACCTTACAAGCCCTAAACGTGGATTTTTTAAATATTTTTTTTCCAAGGAGCTTACAAGGCCTAAACGTGATTTTTTAAATAATTTTTTTCAAGGACCTTACAAGCCCTAAACGTGGATTTTTTAAATAATTTTTTTCAAAGACCTTACAAGCCCTAAGCGTGGTTTTTTTAAATAAATTTTTCAGGGACCTTTCAAGCCCTAAGCCTGTTTTTTTATATATTTTTTTCAAAGACCTTACAAGCCCTAAACGTGGATTTTTTAAATAATTTTTTTCAAAAACCTTACAAGCCCTAAACGTGGATTTTTTAAATAATTTTTTTCAAAAACCTTACAAGCCCTAAACGTAGATTTTTTAAATAATTTTTTTCAAAGACCTTACAAGGCTAAGCAAAAAGATCGATCGACATGAATTTTAAAATAATTTTTCTAATGAGCTTTCAAGTCTTAAACATGAATTTTAAAATAATTTTTCTAATGACCTTTCAAGCCCTAAACTTGAATTTTTACAAATTATTTACAAAATCGACGCAGTGCACTGAAGATCCCCGAAAAGACAATTATTTGAAAAATTCAAGCATTTACCACAGAAGGCCCTTTGTAACACAAAATGTCCTGTGGGTTTTTAAATATTTGTTTAAAAGACCACCCAAGCTCAAGCTTTTTCAAGTATCATCTAATCCTTAATTCACGTAAGTACCGCATAAGGTCCTTGAAAAAATTATTTAGAAATTTTTGCATTTATACCTCAGTAGGTACTTAAAATGTAGTTCAAAAATCCACGTTTGTGCCACAGAAGTTCATTGAAAATTTTATTTAAAAAATCCACGTTTTTACAAAAGAAGGTCCTTCAAAATAATTAATTTAAAAATCCTCGTTATAATATTCCTAAAATAGCTACTAACATTTTTCATTTCTCGGTGATTTTTATAGATTTTTTTGAAAGAAAAAAACCACAGTTACTTGTTCTGTTGCTGATTGCCTCCAGTTTTCAGGGAATACCACAAATCCCCACCGCCGAGGTTCCATTTCCTCATCTGCTTGCATGTTGAAACACTAATTTGCCAGTTGTCGTATTTTTTTTTTTTCTGTTCTTTTGAATAAATTGGCGAAATGGATAAGGGCGTAATTTGCAGTGTGTGTGTGTGTTTGTCATTGCCCAACGTCCTTAAATATCCTGTGCATAATACATAAGCTGAAAATTTGCATACTAAATGAGTCGATGTCAGAGTAATATATGACCCTATTTCATAATGTTGTCATACTGGAAATTACGGAGTGCTTGACTGACAAACTAACTGCCTGACTAGCTCAAAGGCACTGCAAATAAGTATCAACGAAAACAACAACAACAACGGTAATAACAAAAAGGTATCCATCCAATCCTACAAAAAATGGTAAGGGACAACAATTGAATTATTGATTGGCCATGATGGACAAAGGATAAAGCTTTTCAAAATCGATGTAACAAAGCAAAAAATCCCAACCTGCCAGCTAGCTACCTACCTAGGCTAGTTGATCATTGCAAAGTCGAAATGAAAAGTGAAAGAGAAAAAGGAAAACACGAAAGCAAATAAATCTCCTTAAAATTTTACGTGCCACAAAAAAAGGCCCAGATTTGTCAAGGACTTGGAAAAAGAATCACAAAGAAAAGGAAAGCTGGACAAAAATCAACAAAAGTTAAATCCCAGTAAAAATCATCAACTGATTTAAAGTTTCATTTCATATTCGGGGGATGGCAACAAAAAGGCAATTAATTTTGCCTCAAAAAAATTGACAGATTTTCAATTTTTGTTTAGAAATCGAAACTAAACTGGCTTTAAACTTACCAGCACCACCGGTTGATTGTCAGAAGTTTGGGGGGTGTTCCAAAAGGGTGGTTAAACAGTTTCCAACATGTTTGAGTTGTAATGTGTGGTTATGTGTGTGGGGGAGGTGGCATTGTGAGGTTTGGCTGGTTATTTGGCCAAATGACAATTTGAATTGAAAATTGCAAAATTTTTCAAAATCTCAGGCAATCTATTGCTCCGTGTGTGTGTGTGTGAACATTGTCATTTGCAGCATAGCATCCATATGAATGCTGTTAGTTCGTTAAAGGTATAGAGAGAGAGAGATACAATTTAAACCATAAATCATTATTTTGTACAATTTCCGTATGTTTACTGTTTGTTCGTCCAACACCTTTGGCACCAAAGGTACCCCACCGCCCATCCCACAGCACGCTATTTCCATTGACAGTAACTGTAATAGCATCACTGGTTATAGATTCAAATAAACCAGCATCAGTTACGGTATGCCTCACAAATAACACACACATATATATGTACATATGTATGCGAGAATAGCCCATCAATAATAATGATGCCGATGCTGCTGCAGCTTCTGCTGTTGTGTGTCGTGATGATGATTACGTAGCTGCTGCTGCTACTGCTTCTGGTAGATGATGCCAATACACTGGGCTTAGGTGTAGTACTAGAGATCCCTGACCAATGATGATGCTTTGATGTGAAGTAGCTGTTGTGCTCCAAAAACCAAAAACTTAACAACACATGGACAAAGGGCAGCTATTCAATGCAATATCACGCAAATGAAAAGGGGGGTGGTATGATAATTAGGTCACATGAAAAAAAAATATATATATTCAAAAAATGCACGCTTAAGCCTCTAATTGTCCTTTAGAAAATTAATTTAAAAAATTCACGTTTAGGGCTCTAAATGTCCTTTAGAAAATTAATTTAAAAAATTCACGTTTAGGGCTCTAAATGTCCTTAAGAAAATTAATTTAAAAATCCACGTTTAGGGCTCTAAATGCCCTTTAGAAAATTAAATTAAAAAATCCACGTTTAGGGCTCTAAATGTCCTTTAGAAAATTAATTAAAAAAATCCACGTTTAAGGCACCAATTGTCCTTTAGAAAATGTATTATAAAATCCACGTTTAACGCTCCATTTGTCCTTTAGAAAATTAATTTAAAAAATTCACGTTTAGGGCTCTAAATGTCCTTTAGAAAATTAATTTAAAAAATCCACGTTTAGGGCTC
Organism: Musca domestica; assembly: GCF_030504385.1. Lineage (NCBI taxonomy): Eukaryota > Metazoa > Arthropoda > Insecta > Diptera > Muscidae > Musca > Musca domestica. The sequence goes on along the minus strand of NW_026712388.1, from coordinate 2,623,956 downwards.
TAAATGTCCTTTAGAAAATTTATTTAAAAAATCCACATTTAGGGCTGTAAATGTCCTTTAGAAAATTAAATTAAAAAATCCACGTTTAGGGCTCTATATGTCCTTTAGAAAATTAATTTAAACAATCCACGTTTAAGGCTCCAATTGTCCTTTAGAAAATTAATTTAAAAAATCCACGTTTAGGGCTCTAAATGTCCTTTATAAAATTAATTTAAAAAATCCACGTTTAAGGCACCAATTGTCCTTTAGAAAATTTATTATAAAATCCACGTTTAAGGCTCCATTTGTCCTTTAGAAAATTTATTTAAAAAATTCACGTTTAGGGCTCTAAATGTCCTTTAGAAAATTAATTTAAAAAATCCACGTTTAGGGCTCTAAATGTCCTTTAGAAAATTTATTTAAAAAATCCACATTTAGGGCTGTAAATGTCCTTTAGAAAATTAAATTAAAAAATCCACGTTTAGGGCTCTATATGTCCTTTAGAAAATTAATTTAAACAATCCACGTTTAAGGCTCCAATTGTCCTTTAGAAAATTAATTTAAAAAATCCACGTTTAGGGCTCTAAATGTCCTTTAGAAAATTAATTTAAACCAGTAAAGAAAGTCTTCAAGTCGGGCGGGGCCGACTTTATGATACCCTACACCACTTTGCTAATTAAGTAGAGCTCCACATAACAATTAAAAGTTTTTATGGGAGAATTCAATCATACACGCTATGATTAAATTTATAATTTAAAGTTCAAAGGACTAAATATGCCGAAGCATTTGTATCTTTTATATTCGGAATTGTATTGCCCATTTGGTGCACAATTAATTTGAAATCGGATAAAGATATATGTGGGAGCTATATCCAAATCTGAACCGATCTCGATAAAATTTGGCAAAGATATTTCTGAGCTGTATTTGATATATTTCCCTGAATATCGTTGTTACGGGGTGCATATTACGGCTGTGGGTAACAAAAATAACAAACCGGATGAAAAATATATATGGGAGCTATAGCTATATCTGAACCGATTTCGATCAAATTTGGCATACATATTTTCAGGCCTAATTTGGGTGTATATGCAAAATTCCATACAATTCGGGCTGATATTACACGTTTGGTGCACAATAAAAGGCAAATCGAACGAAGATATATATGGGAGCTATATCTAAATTTTTACCGATTATCTCCAATTTCAATAGGGTTCGTCCTTGGGCCAAACAAAAGATCTTTGCAAAATTTCATCTGGATCGGGCAATAAATGCGACCTGTACTTTGTTTACAAAAATACATGGACAGACGGACGGACGGACGGACGGACATGCATAAATCGACTCAGAATGTGATTCTATGCAGATCATCAAACTATGGGTCTATCTCGTTTCCTTCTGCCTGTTACAAACAAATGCACAAAGACATAATACCCTAACCACTTTGTGGTGTAGGGTATAAAAATCCACGTTTAGGTCTCTAAATGTCCTTTAGAAAATTAATTTAAAAATCCACGTTTAGGGCTCCAAATGTAATTTAGAAAATTAATTTAAAAAATCCACGTTTAGGGCTATAAATGTCCTTTAGAAAATTAATTTAAAAAATCCACGTTTAGGGCTCTAAATGTCTTTTAGAAAATTTATTTAAAAAATCCATGTTTAAGGCTCTAATTGTCCTTTAGAAAATTTATTTTAAAATCCACCTTTTAGGCTCTAATTGTCCTTTAGAAAATTTATTTAAAAAATTCACGTTTAGGGCTCTAAATGTCCTTTAGAAAATTAATTTAAAAAATTCAAGTTTAGGGCTCTAAATGTCCTTTAGAAAATTAATTTAAAAAATCCACGTTTAGGGCTCTAAATGTTCATTAGAAAATTAATTTAAAAAATCCACGTTTAGGGCTCTAAATGTCCTTTAGAAAATTAATTTAAAAAATCCACGTTTTAGGCTCTAATAGTTCTTTAGAACATTTATTAAAAAAAATCCACGTTTAAGGCTCCAATTGTCCGTTAGAAAATTTATTTAAAAAATCCACGTTTAGGGCTCCAATTGTCGTTTAGAAAATTTATTTAAAAAATCCACGTTTAAGACTCTAATTTTGCTTTAGAAAATTTATTTAAAAAATCCAAGCTTAAGGCTCTGCTACTCCTTCAAAAAAAAAAAAAAAATATTAAAAAAATCCTTTGACATTTTTATTTATTGTTTTTCTCGCCTCATTATTCTTACCTCTCTCTCTTTGATTGTAAATGAAATCTGTATATCTGTTTGATTGTCTGTGTTTCGGGGGAAATTAATGCCTAGTTGTGGTAACATCCATGGTTGGGGTCAATATGCCTTCGATAAATGAATGAATGAATAGTTTGTTACAGTTTTTGGTTGACTAAATATTGAATGGCCTTTGCAAAACAGGAAAGCCTCTAAAAACCCCAAACATCAGCATCAAACAAATGTGCCCCGACCTCCACTCCCTCCTCTCTAACTACTATATACCTACATTAAAATTGACACATATGGACATATGGAATCACTGGAATTGCATAGAACTTGTGTGATTTACACACACACACAGACACGCACATACAGAAGTGCAAACAATGACTAGGAATTCAAATCTCTCCATAAAATCGGGTCCATTCGAGGCTATGGGCGAATAGACAACAAATAACCACACCGTAAGCAGGAAATAAAAATGAAATGCAGTTTTTGGTTGAATGAAAAATCTGTGAAAAACTGTAATAGTATTTCAATCATTCAATCTGAGGGACAATTGGATATGGGGGACCTTATTAGGGCAGATGAAGCTAAGAGAGTACCCTACTCGAGTTAATTTTTGTTTTTGAGGAATTAAATGGATGTATTGAACATTTAGAACCTATACATGATTAGATGTAAAAACTGCAGCCAACTTCATACTGCTGTCATTTCTAAGCCACTCGTCCGACAGCTGTTAAAATTATTCCAAGGACAGCTTATTATATTGTTTACAAGCGATCAAAACCATTTTCGTGAGGATTTTCCGGAAAAAAAGTTATTCGTGATGGAAATCAAGCGTGATAGTGTGATTTGGCTGGAAAGCCACAACTGGCTATCGTTAGAGCACTCCAGCTTTTACATGTGAATAAATCTTTTGTGTCCCGTACCATCGCTCGTTACGGTGATACTGGTAGCGTAGCCCGACGTCAAGGAAGTGGACGGAAGAAAACAGCAGCATCAGCAGAAATTGTTTGAAAAGTAAAAAAGCGACTTCATCGAATTTCGCGAAGCAGTGGCTGAAAAATGGCTCGTGAGCTGAACATATCGCAATATATCATTCGGCAAATATTGAAAAATGAGCTCGGAGTTCAGCCATTGAAATTCCAAAAAGTGCAAGAACTTACACCGCAACAGAAAAAAATAGACTCAACAGAGCTTGGCCGAAAGTTTTGAGCTGCCGAATTTGGTTTTCTCCGATGAGAAAACATTTGTTGCTGGACAACAAATGTTGTTTGTAAACAAACAAAATTATCGTCGGTTACTTGCCAAAGAGGTCAGCTGAAAATGTGTTCCACCTTCGGTTGGCCACCAGAACTCAAGCGCCGGCCATGGTGATGGTGTGGGCCGCCAAAACAGCCGATACTAGCTCTCCGCTCGTATTTATCGACCGTGTGGCATCAGAATAAATGCCGAATATTATCGCGAAATTATTCTGGAGGGTATATTAAAACCTTGGGGCGCGCAAAAAATTTGGCCGCAGACCTTGGACAATCCAACAGGACTCAGCAGCATCGCACTCAGCACGTGCCTCCCAAGAATGTTTACAAAATGAGGTTCCTCGCTTTGTTTCCAGCGCACAATGGCCACCAAAATCTCCGCACACAAATCCATTCGACTATTGTTTCTGGAGTATTTGGGAAAGCAAGATTGGCAATAAAAATACCAAAGTGTCGATCACCTAAAGCAAGCGCTTCGCTGGGAATGGGCCAAAATAACGAAAAGCAACATTCGGGCAACGAGTGACGGTTTCATTGGTCGTTTGAAGGCCATAATTCGTGCCAAAAGTGACATATTCGAACAAATCTAAATTTATTCTAAAATTTGATGCTATTTCCGACATTTTTTGCTTTCATTCAAAAAAAAAATGACGTTTGACTTGGCTTTTTCAAGGATCATCCTTGCAGTTTGTTTATCTCACCCTGTTTATTTTCCATATTGGAGTTGATTTTCTGTAAAGGTTTGAGTCCTTGCTAAGGACATTCGGCATCTCTCATTTCGACTTCGAGCACGAACATAGGAATCCTTTTAGGAAAATATGAGAAAAGACCTTTTTTAGAGGAATTCACATTTACAGGATAACTGCACAGGACCAATCCATGACACAATTGAACCTACTTCCCTCAATGGTTGTAGGGCATAGTAAAGTAGTAGTTTGACACAGAGTATTTTGCCATTACAATGTTCGGCAGCTGGACTAATAACTAATTCAGGATAATTGTGGTTTGGTGTGAAGTATTACAAAATTGTATTTCATGGAAAATTTCAATTTCAATGCAATGTCCTTAACTAGGATTTGTGAGGAGTGATGGTGATGATGGCTGCATTTACATTGAGACATCTATCAATTTGATTTATTTTTTGAATTTTAGGTAATTACCTTTAAAAACTACCATTACAAAGATTTTAATTAAACTAATTTGTAGATGAGCAAAGAGGTATTCCGACGAAAAAGGATAATGAAAAAATTACCTGTTTTCCCAAACAAAATTGCTAAATATTTACTAGCATCAGTGATTTGAAAACTTTTCAATTAGGATAATAACGATGGCCTTTTTAAAAACAAAAATTGATTTTGAAATCAGATACGAATTTCTAACAAACTATTTACTTCTCTCTCGCTCTACCTCTCTCTCCCAAGTCTTAGAAAAAGTCCTTAAAATTATTATCACTTGTACAATGTGATTTATGATGTATTCCAAGGAAATTTGCTCCTTTTTGTTTTTCGGATTTATTGAATTGCAAAAAAGTCAACAAGAGAAAAAGTAATGGATTTTCCCTCTCCATCTCTCTCCCACCCACTACCTCTCTTGACTTCAAAACGACATTGATAAATACAATACATAGTATTTTGCATTGTAATTATAATAAATTGTATATTTTATATACTTGTTTTATGTTCTGTCATATCCTTAGGATGTGACCTTTGCAGAGATTTAAAATTCAATACTCTTTGGTTGTGACAGTACATAAATACTGGGATTATTTTTATGGAACAAAAAAACCAAACAAAAAAAACAAATTTATTTTTAGAAATTTATATTTCTCTAGATGGAAATATTACTTAATGGATTTCATACATATAAATGAAAAAAAAAAAGTAGATGGACGTTTTCTCAATTTTTTAGGGAAGGTTCTTAATAAATTGTTTCAAGGACTATCCAGGCCTTTGACCTGGAGTTTTTATAATTTTTTTTACAAATACGATTAGAGGCTTTAACTTGGAGCTTTTAAACAATTTTTTCAAGGACCTTCCAGGGCTTAAGCGTGGGTTTTTAAATGAGTTTTTCAAGGACCTTCAGAGGGTTAAACGTGGATCTTAAATAAATTTTGCCAAAGATGTTCCCAGGCTAAAATGTGGATTTTAGCAATATATTTTCTAAAGGACCATCCTAGCCTTAAACTTGGATTCTTGAAACAAAAGTACTCAAGAACCCTACAAGCCTTAAACGTATTTTCAAGCCTTAAACGTGGATTTTTTACATCAATTTTTTTCAGGGACCATCCAAACCTTAAAATAGAATATTTTTAATCAATTTTTTTAAGGGCCATCCTAGCCTTAAACGAGGATTTTTGAAATATTTTTTCCCAACGACAATTAGAGGTTTGAACGTGGATTTTTTAAAAAATTGTTTTAAGGACGTTTAGAGGCTTAGACGTGTATTTTTTAAATAATTGTTTTAAGGGCGTTTAGAGGATTAGACGTGGATTTTTTAAATCATTGTTTTAAGGACGTTTAGAGGCTTCGACGTTGATTTTTTAAATAAATTTTCTCAGGGAACTTCCAAGCCTTAAATGTGGATTTTTAAATACATTCTTCCAAGGACCTTTCGAGCCTTAAATCTGGATTTTGTAAATAATTTTTTCCAAAGAACGTGGATTTTAAGCGTGTATTTTTAAAATACATCTTTCCAAGGACCGTTCAAGCCTTAAATCTGGATTTTGTAAATATTTTTTTCCAAAGAACGTGGATTTTAAGCGTGGATTTTTAAAATACATTTTTCCAAGGACTTTTCAAGCCTTAAATGTAGATTTTTTAAATAATTCTTTCCAAAGACTAGATGCATAAACGTGGATACTTTAAATACATTTTTGCAGCGACCTTTCAAGCCTTAAATGTGGATTTTTTAAATACATTTTTCCAAGGACCTTTCAAGCATTAAATGTGGATTTTTTAAATAATTTTTTTCAAGCAGCATCAGAGCCTTAAACTTGGATTTTTTAAATATTTTTTTTCAAGCAGCATCAGAGCCTTAAACGTGGTTTTTTTAAATAATTTTTTTTAAGCAGCATCAGAGCCTTAAACTTGGATTTTTTAAATAATTTTTTTTCAAGCAGCATCAGAGTCTTAAACGTGGATTTTTTAAATACTTTTTTCAAGCAGCATCAGAGTCTTAAACGTGAATTTTTTAAATATTTTTTTCAAGCAGCATCAGAGCCTTAAACGTGGATTTTTTAAATAAATTGTCTAGAGGACCATCGGAACCTGAAAGGTGGGTTTTTTAAATAAATTTTTTCAAGGATCATCGGAGCCTTAAACGTGTTTTTTTTAAATAAATTTTTCCAAGGACAATTAGTGCCTTAAACGTGGATTTTTTAAATAAATTGTCTAGAGGACCATCGGAATCGTAAACGTGTTTTTTTTAAATAAATTTTTCCAAGGACAATTAGAGCCTTAAACGTGGATTTTTAAAATAAATTTTTTCAAGGACAATTAGAGCCTTCAACGTGGATTTTTAAAATAAATTTTTCCAAGGACAATTAGAGCCTTAAACGTGGATTTTTAAAATAATTTTTTCTAAGGACAATTAGAGCCTTAAACGTGGATTTTTAAAATAAATTTTTCCAAGGACAATTAGAGGCTCAAACAGGATTATTTAAAAAATTATTTCCGAAGAAAATTAGAGAGTCAAACAGGATTTTTTAAATAATTTTTTCAAAGGAAGATTAGAGGTTTAAAATTGGATTTTTTAAATAATTTTTTCAAAGGACGATTAGAGCTTTAAAATTGGATTTTTTAAATAACCTTTTCCAAGGACAATTAGGGGCTTATAAGTGGATTTTTTAAATAATTTTTTCAAAGGACGATTAGAGGCTTAAAAGTGGATTTTTAAAAAACTTTTTCCAAGGACAATTAGGGGATTATACGTCGATTTTTTAAATAGCTTTTAAGGAAAATTGGAGGCTCAAACGTTAATTTTGTAAATCTTTATTTCCAAGGACAATTAGAGGCTCAAACGAGGATTTTTTGAATAAATTTTATCAAGGATCATCCATGTTTTAAACATCGATTTATAAATAGTTTTTTGAGGGACTATCCAAGCCTTGAATGTAAATTTTTTAAATCAATTTTAAGAGGACAATCCAAACCTTCACCAAGCGTTATCAGAGCCTTAAACGTGAATTTTTTAAATAAATATTCTCAAAGAACATCAATGCTTTAAACGTGTATTGTTTAAACAAATGTGCGCAAGGACCATCAGAACCTCAAACTTGGATTTTTTAAATAATTTTTTCAAGACCATCAAGGCTTAAGCGTAGATTTTTTAAATAAATTTTCTCTAGGACCACTCAAGTTTTAAATTTGGATTCTTTACATACATTTTTTTAATGACCATTTAAGCCTTCAACGTAGATTTTTTTAAATATCTTTTCCATAGTAATGTAACAATTTTTATTAACTATGAAACTACAATCCAACAAACACCTCTGACCCTCCAAATATTAACTGAGATATCCACATCAAAAACACATATATATATAAATATACGATTGTAGTGGTGGTGTTGTATTTTGAGCAACAAATAATTTGATTTTATTTTTACAAAGTAACAATTCATAATTCCTCGATAGCTTATCCTAAATTGAAATAAAAAAAATCTCTATTGATATCAAATACATATACATTTGCAATTCCAAAGCGAACGAAAAAAAACAGCTGAAGCTCGGCGTATTTTACAAGCAAATAATTGGGATTACAACCAACATTCAGATATGAATATTTTGTTGAAAAATGATATTTATTTACACAAGGTAATCTCTTCAAATTTTCACTGATATTTTATTGTTCGGTTTTTCACGTGGGTGAGTAAGTGTCGGTGTGTGTGTGTGTTTGTATGTTTGAGTTGTTGTTGTTGTTGCTATTGTTACAAACAAATATTGTAAATTGTATATTGTTATGAAAAATGGTGGGCAATTACAGGTATTTGAACTATTCGAAAAACCCCTCTCCGAATCAAAAAAAAAACGGCAAGAGGATTGCACAGCTCATGTAAGTACCCTAAAGCCATGTAAAAAATTCAGTTCAAATTTCATTGAAGTATTTAAATTTCTATCAGATGGAAAAAAAAAAGAAAATGGAAAACAAAAATAACAACAACAAACATCAACTGGAAAATAAAAATATTTCAATTTTTCCCTGGCCTTTTTCAAATGGGGGTGTATGTTCGTATGAGGTTGTGTGTGTGTTATGGGCCATCGTTAGCCATTGAATGCATGCATAAGGCAGCAATGTGAATGTATGAATGAATGTAAAATCCACAAGGGAAAAATAATAGACTTATTTCCTCCCATTTCATTTGCCATTCTATTTAAATAAATAAAAAATTGAGCTATAAAAACAGTGTTTCCTCTATAAAAAAACACACACACACACACACCACCATACACACTCGCTTAACAGAATATAGTGCAAAAAATAAATAAATAAAAACTCATCAAAACTCACAAAAAAACTATATATCGGCCAAGGCAATATAGTTCTGCCCGCCTGAATGCCTGACAAGACAAAAAAAAAAAAAAAACAAGAACGTACGAACGGACAGAACATGAGCTGTTAAATTGAAAATTCAAATAAAAGCGAATCGAGCATTAACAACCATTGGCCAAAATGGACGGACGGACGGACAGGCAGACAGTCGAAGGTACCATTTGTTATTGATTTTCTGTTTATTTGAAATCACACCGAAAATGGCACACGCAAAAAGGAAGAAGAGGAACGAATAAAAATAAAAACTGGACAAAATAGTTAATATTAAACACAATGGGTCACAAAAAAGGATATGCTTGTCCTTCGGAAAAAGTTATAAATGGAAAATTGAGAAAGGCGAATATTCTGGAATATTTTCAAATGATCAAATAAAAGGTATTTGGCCAAAGGCCAATATAGCCACTCATAAGGATTTTAAGGATAAATTTGGCACGGCCTCAATTAAACTTGGATCTTTTTAATATATTTTTTCAAGTATCATCCCTAAACGTGGATTTTTAAATAAATTATTTCAAGGGCCGTCATTCAAGCCTGAATCGTGGATTTTTTAAATAATTTTTTTGACGACCATTCAAGCCTAAAACGTGGATTTTTTAAATAATTTTTTCAAAGGACCATTCAAGCCTAAAACGTAGATTTTTTAAATAATTTTTTTCAAAGGACAGTCCAAGCCTTCAACTTGGATATTTTAAATAAATTTTTTCAAAGACCAGCCAAGACTTAAACGTGGCTTTTTTAAATCATTTCTTTCAAGGACCATCCAAGCCTTAAACGTGGATTTTTTAAATAAATTTTCCAGGGACATTTCAAGCCTTGAACGTTGATTTTTAAAAAAAAAATTTCAAGACCATCCAAGTCTCATTCGTGGATTTTTTAAATAAATTTTTCCAGAGACCTTTCAAGCCTTAAATTTGGATTTTTTAAATAAATTTTTTCGAGGACCGACGAAGCCTAAAACGTGGATTTTTTAAATGACCATCCAAGCCTTAAACGTGGATTTTTTAAATGACCATCCAAGCCTTAAACGTGGATTTTTTAAATAAATTTTTCCAGGGACCTTTCAAGCCTTGAACTTGGATTTTTTAAAAAAAAATTTTCAAGACCATCCAAGTCTCATTCGTGGATTTTTTAAATAAGTTTTTTCCAGGGACCTTTCAAGCCTTGAACTTGGATTTTTAAAAAAAAAAAAATTTCAAGACCATCCAAGTCTCATTCGTGGATTTTTTTAAATAAGTTTTTTCCAGGGACCTTTCAAGCCTTAAACGTGGATTTTTAAATAAAGATTTTTAAGGACCAGCCAAGCCTTAAAATCTGATTTTTTTAATAAAAAATTTCAAGGACCAGCCAAGCCTTAAACGAGGATTTTCTAAATCAATATTTTCAAGGACCAGCCAAAACTTAAATGAGGATTTTTATATCAATTTTTCAAGGACCTGCCAAGACTTAAACGTGAATTTTTTAAATAAATTTATTACAAGGATCTGCCAAGACTTAAAACTGGATTTTTTAAATAAATTTATTTCAAGGATCTGCCGAGACTTAAACGTGGATTTTTTAAATAAATTTATTTCAAGGATCTGCTAAGACTTAAACATGGATTTTTTAAATAAATTTTTTCAAGGACCATCCAAGCCTTAAACGTGGATTTTTTAAATAAATTTTTTCAAGGACCATCCAAGCCTTAAAGGTGGATTTTTTAAATAAAAATATTCAAGGACCAACCAAGCCTTAAAAGTGGATTTTTTAAATAAATTTTTTCAAGGACCAACCAAGCCTTAACAGTGGATTTTTTAAATAAATTTTTTTCACCGACCTTTCAAGCTTTAAACGTGGATTTTTTAAATAAACTTTTTCACCGACCTTTCAAGCCTTAAACGTGGATTTTTTAAATAAATTTTTTCACCGACCTTTCAAGCCTTAAACGTGGATTTTTTAAATAAATTTTTGCAAGGACCATCCAAGCCTTAAACGTGGATTTTTTAAATAAATTTTTTCAAGAACCATCCAAGCCTTAAACGTGGATTTTTTAAATCAAATTTTTCAAGGACCTGCCATTACTTAAACGTGGATTTTTTAAAGAATTTTTTTTCAAGGACCATCAAAGTCTTAAACGAGGAATTTTAAAGAAATTTTTTCAAGGACCATCAAAGCTTTTTAAGGACCAGCCAAGCCTTAAAATCTGATTTTTTTAATAAAAAATTTCAAGGACCAGCCAAGCCTTAAACGAGGATTTTCTAAATCAATATTTTCAAGGACCAGCCAAAACTTAAATGAGGATTTTTATATCAATTTTTCAAGGACCTGCCAAGACTTAAACGTGAATTTTTTAAATAAATTTATTACAAGGATCTGCCAAGACTTAAACGTGGATTTTTTAAATAAATTTATTTCAAGGATCTGCCGAGACTTAAACGTGGATTTTTTAAATAAATTTATTTCAAGGATCTGCTAAGACTTAAACATGGATTTTTTAAATAAATTTTTTCAAGGACCATCCAAGCCTTAAACGAGGATTTTTTAAATAAATTTTTTCAAGGACCATCCAAGCCTTAAACGTGGAATTTTTAAATATATTTTTTCAAGCAGCATCAAAGCCTTAGACGTGGATTTTTTAAATACATTTTTTCAAGCAGCATCAAAGCCTTAGACGTGAATTTTTTAAATACATTTTTTCAAGCAGCATCAAAGCCTTAAACGTGGATTTTTTAAATAAATTTTTCAAGCAGCATCAGAGCCTTAAACGTGGATTTTTTAAATAAATTTTTTAAGCAGCATTAGAGCCTTAAACGTGGATTTTTTAAATAAAAATTTTCAAGGACCAACCAAGCCTTAAAAGTGGATTTTTTAAATAAATTTTTTCAAGGACCAACCAAGCCTTAAAAGTGGATTTTTTAAATAAATTTTTTCAAGGACCAACCAAGCCTTAAAAGTGGATTTTTTAAATAAATTTTTTCAAGGACCAACCAAGCCTTAAAAGTGGATTTTTTAAATAAATTTTTTCACCGACCTTTCAAGCTTTAAACGTGGATTTTTTAAATAAATTTTTCCACCGACCTTTCAAGCCTTAAACGTGGATTTTTTAAATAAATTTTTGCAAGGACCATCCAAGCCTTAAACGTGGATTTTTTAAATAAATTTTTTCATTTTCTCAGAGCCTTTCTCAGAGCCTTTAAATTTCTCAGAGCCTTAAACGTGGATTTTTTAAATAATTTTTTTCAAGCAGCATCAGAGCCTTAGACGTGGATTTTTTAAATAAATTTTTTCAAGCAGCATCAGAGCCTTAAACGTGGATTTTTTAAATAATTTTTTTCAAGCAGCATCAGAGCCTTAGACGTGGATTTTTTAAATACATTTTTTCAAGCAGCATCAAAGCCTTAAACGTGGATTTTTTAAATAAAATTTTTCACCGACCTTTCAAGCTTTAAACGTGGATTTTTTATATAAATTTATTCGAGGACCATCCAAGCCTTAAACTTGAATTTTTTAAATAAATTTTTTCAAGAACCATCCAAGCCTTAAACTTGAATTTTTTAAATAAATTTTTTCAAGAACCATCCAAGCCTTAAACGTGGATTTTTTAAATCAAATTTTTCAAGGACCTGCCATTACTTAAACGTGGATTTTTTAAAGAATTTTTTTTCAAGGACCATCAAAGTCTTAAACGAGGAATTTTAAAGAAATTTTTTCAAGGACCATCAAAGCCTTAAACGTGGATTTTTTAAAGAAAAATTTTCAAGGACCATCAAAGCCTTAAACGTGGATTTTTTTAAAGAAATTTTTTCAAGGACCATCAAAGCCTTAAACGTGGATTTTTTAAATAAATTTTTTCAAGGACCATCCAAGACTTAAACGTGTTTTTTTAAATAATTTTTTCCAAGACCATCCAACCCTAATTTTTTTTTAAATACATTTTTTCAAGGATCATCCAAACTTTAAAAAAAGGATTTTTTAAATAAATTTTTTCAAGGACCATCCAAACTTTAAAAAAAGGATTTTTTAAATAAATTTTTTCAAAGACCATCCAAGCTTTAAACGTGGATTTTTTAAATAAATTTATTTTAAGGACCTGCCAAGACTTAAATGTGGATTTTTTAAATAAATTTATTTCAAGGACCATCGAAACCTTAGACGTGGATTTTTTAAATTAATTTTTTCGAGGACCCTCCAAGCCTTAAACGTGGATTTTTTTAAATAAATTTTTCCAAGGACCATCCAAGCCTTAAACGTGAATTTTTTAAGAATTTTTTTCAAGGACCATCAAAGCCATAAAGGTGGATTTTTAAAATAAATTTTCTCAAGGACCACCTAAGCCTTAAACATGGATTTTTAAAATTATTTTTTCGTAGACTATCAAAGCCTTAAATGTGGATTTTTAAAACAATTTTTTCAGAGACTATCCAAGCCTTTAACTTGGATTTTTGAAGTAATTTTTTGTTTTTCAGAGACTATCCTTTAACGTGGATTTTTAAAATGAACAAAATAATGTTTAAAATAAAAAAAAAATGACAAATATGGTCAATTTTTTGGACATATCCAAAAGATCTCTTTGAGGCGTCAACTCGAAAGGTCCGAAACAATTTTTATAAAACAAATAATAATAGATTTTTGATCTTTTGTGATATATATATTGATATATCTTTGTTGGAGATTTTTGCACAAAATATAAAGATATAGTTCAGGTGTCAAATAAACAATATTTGTCCACTCCTTTGGTACCTCCCCTAACAATGTTTAAAGAAATATTGTTTTTTTTTGTTAATTTTTCCCATTGTGCCATTTTCTCTGTGTCATGACGATGCAAGGACGAGAAGAGAAAAATAAAACAAACAGAACAAGCTAACCGAATGTAAAACACGACAGGAGCGAAAAATAAATTAAATAAAATCGTGTTAGTATTTTTAATAGCATTAAACGAAAGAACGAAAGCGTGAAATGAAATTGACATGAAACGCGAAACAAAAGCGGGGAACCGGAGAGAAAAAAAGAAATCTATAAAAACAAACAGAAACTGAATGCAGAAAACAAGAAAAAAAAACATGGCCGATATTCGCTGCTGTAGCCGGGTTGTTAGGGCAAGTGTGAGAGTGAAGAACAAGAGCTTGAATAGGAGCCAGCCATCAGGGCAAATGGCCAGCTCACGCAATAAATCGCTACAACGAAAAAAAACAGCCAAACAAAACTTTATGTCGAGTGTTAATGGCCAGCCAAGTTTTCCAACTTTTTTTCTCGCCTTGCCTACCCTACCGATTTAGTCCTTCCGACTCGTGTCAAACCATCGACTGCGACTGAGGAATAGCGAAATGATAATATTTATTATTTTAATTGGAGCGCATCATTTTGCTTTTATTGATACATGAATATTTTTGTGTCCTTCTTCCTTATGAATGAATGAATGAATGGCGGCATGCCTCCCAGGCCGCTCGTTCAGGTTGGCCTTCCTGCTGCTTGCTTAATGCATAGCTGCCAATCCGTGGGAATTTTTTCGACACACTGACCATTCTGACCATATGTGAGAGTATTAAGTGAATTTAAATAATTAATTTAAAACTCTCATCGGATGTTGTTGTTTCAATGGAAAATTATTGAAATGTAGTTTTACAGTTTTCACTATGGCAAATGGCAGGGCAAGGCTGGTTTGGGAGACGAGATAATTAAAATATGGGTTTTTGGGGGTTCTCTGGAGTATACAATGACACAATTTATAATTTTTTGGGATTTTTTTTTTTCATTTTCACTTTTGTTAATGTTATTTAATTGTAATTTAGGCGGTATAATTTGTATTGAACAAAAGAGGGTTTTTTAAACTTACGTGTACTGTTGTCAAATTAAATGTGAGCTTACCTGAAAAGAAATGAGAATTTATTCAAATTTGTATCAGAAAATAGTTTAGTAAATGACAATAAAAAACTTAAATAAAATACAGTTTAAAATATAATAAATATAATAGCATTAAAATTAGTTTAAAAAGAATTTCACCACGAGAAAACAGTTTTTTATTGGATACGAGTAAAAAAACGTTAATTTCGGCAGTGCCGAAATGTGAAAAATTAAATTATGACAAAATCGGTTGTCCTTAAAATCTTTGAAATATGGCGTTGGTGTAACTAATTGTAAATATCGATAATTTTTAAGAGATATTTTTCTACCGATCACGAGCTTCAAATAAAAAATTGTAGCCCATGCATTAAAAAAATGTTATTAGGAGCTTCAAATAACCAATAATATGGAGATGTCGTTTTATGCGAACTATTTTAAAAATAAGGGCCTATACTAAACTGCTTTTATCTATTAAAATTTAAAATAGCTGCCACTTCGTTTGCAAGATGTGAAAAGGAAATCCGAATAACAAATTTTCAAATTAAAGCCAATTCTGTTTAAAATTGGATGCGGATCCTTCGAAATAGTAATTATTGAAAAATACTAACAAAAGTAGGAAAAGCTCAAATGCACGGTCAAAAAACAAAAAAAAAAAAAAAAAATAAATAAATAAATAAATAAATAAATAAATAGGAAGCTTCAAAAATTAGGATGAAATTCCAAAAAATGCAAGAACTTACAAATAAGTTAAAAAGCCGAACTTCCAATACCCTCCGCCATTTGGAACGAATTTGGAAATAAAATCTTTAAAAAATTCTGTTAAAATTTTAAAAATGCCGAATATAGCCGTTATATTGGTGTCTATACGACGTGGACCTACATGGGCATTGTTTGCCACAATGACTTATATTATATTTAAATTCGAAACTTGAAATAAACGGTGAAAAATCATCAAAATATCGTATATAGGGAGGTAGCGTTATATTGGATCTGTGCGAAGATCTGAACTAGCATAGACAATTTTCTGCCATAGGCTGCAGCATCCATTACAAACTACAAATACGACATTTCAAGCAATTTCGGTGAGTATTGTACCTAAACTCGTAAAAATACCGAATATAGGGAGGTACTGGTGTATAGGGCCTAGACCTGCATAGACAATTTTCTGTCACAGACTGGAGTTTCCATTACGAACTCTAAATGCGTAATTTGAAAAAATTTTCGTGTATAAAGACGCTAAAATCATGAAAATACCGAATATAGGGAGGTACCGTTATATGAGGACTATACGAAGACGTGGACCCGCACAGACAATTTTCTGTCTTAGGCTGTACTATCCACTACGAACTTCAAATACCAAATTTGAAACAATTTCGGTGGATAATAACGCTAAAATAATCAAAATACCGAAAAAAGGGAGGTACCGTTATATGGAGGCTATATGAAAACGTGGACCTACATTTACGAACCATTTACGAACTTAACCTGCCTAAACATGTGTCCAAAATTTTAGCCTTCTTTCTCAATTCGTTCGAAAGATAGCGTGATTACAACAGACGGACATGGCTAAATCGACAAGGCTAAATCGACTTACGCTAATCTAGAATATATATATATTTTGTTGCGTCTGACATGAGTATTTCGAAGAGTTACAAACGGATTTACAAGGTTAATATACCCTACATAGTATGGTGGAGGGTATAAAAATAGCTAAAGAGTTGCTTCGATTGGCCGAAAGTGGTGAACTGCCGAATTTTCTTTTCACTGATGAGAAAACATTTGTTGTCCAGCAGCAAATAAACAAAGTGATGGTGTTCACTTGTCAAAGAGGTCAGCTGAAAATGTGCACCTACGGTTGGCCACCAGAACTTAAAACGCCGGCCATGGTGATGGTGTGGGCCGCCATAACAGCCGATGGTCGTTCTCCGTCAGTATAAATCGACCGTGGCATCAGAATATTATCGCGAAAATATTCTGGAGGGTGTATTAAAGCCTTGGGCACGCAAACATTTTGGTCGCAGACCTTGGACATTCCAACAGGACTCAGCACGCGCACCCAAGAATGTTTACAAAATGAGGTTCTTTAATTAGTACAAATCTAAACTTATTCTAAAATTTGATGCAATTTCCGACATTTGTTGCTTTCATTCAATAAATTTTTTTTAAAAAAATTAAAAATTATATCACCTCAGGAGGAAATGGCTCATCTCATAATTTCATACATTTCGTTTAGGACAATAATTCAACCTCATCCTTTTATTGATAATAAATTTCGAGAAATTTGTTTTTATTTCTCAAGAAAAGAGGGAAAATATTATTTTTTCATTTTATGCCGTTTTTTTTTTGTATTTTTACTTTTTTCAAATTCGATATAGAAAAAAGGAATCGGTTGCAACAAGGACCAGGAAATTTTTATTCTGAACCACCATGTGAGATAGGCGTTCAAAACGGGCATACATTTTGAGCCGCATAGTGTTCTAAATTTATTATAAAAAAAAACTTTAATATACATATTTTTAATTTAAATTCGCCGAAAATTGAAATAATCATGCCATAAAATTATTTTTATAATTTACTTTAGCATTAGTTTAAAAAATCGAACTTTAATTCTTTTAAACTCAATTTTTAAAAATAAGCTTATTGAACTCTCGCGTTCTAACAAAACGATTTCTATTTTGGAACCTGCAGTCCTTTTCACCTTTTCTTAAATTTTAAGCATGGTTTCGGTAAGTCTATGTCACAGAGTTTTGGAAATAAACTCACGTTAAACAAGAGCTGTAATTTTTTTTAAAATCTCAGCAATAAATGGTTATATGGACTTTTAAAACCACCTAGAATAATATATATTTTTGAAACAATTCTTTATTTTTAAACATATATATGTTTTTAGTTTCTTATAAAAATATAAATATATTTTTTTCACGAGAAATTAAATATTTGGAAACTTGCAGTGAGCAGCTAAACAAATATCACACATTTCGAATTATCGGGTATGTTGTAATATTTATTTTATGTTAAAAATTTAGGTTTTTTTTTCGCTCTCCAATATTAATTATAAAAAATTTAAAAAAAGTTTATAAATTAAGCGCTTAAATTATCTTTGTCGAAGACACATTTACACATTATTCCCTGAAAGCAAGAACTATTTTTTAATACTTCATTTTAATTAACAATTTATTTAATAACTAATAGTATTTTGTCAGCTAATATGTTGTCGATGTTTTTTGCTCTCTCCCTCTTTGTTGTCAATGTTCATAAATAAAATTGCTAATGAATTTTTATATATGTCAGTGAGTGTGAATGTAATGTGCAATATTTTTATACAAAGTAATCACTTATATTTACACTGCATCTAGTTTTTGTTGTCACTGTTGTTGTTGTTTAGTTGTTTTTTTTTGCTCAGTTCTTCTCCGGCTTGTTTCATAAATGTATTGTTAACCCAATTTCGATAAATTGATTACATGGCCGTAGGACAATGTAATGCAAATGAAAATTCATCGAGAGCTGATTTAACAAAAATAAAATCAGCAAAAAACAAAAAAATGAGATACGGACACAAAAAGCCTTATGAATCTTATATAACTTAATTTATATTTTGTACCTTGAGGGTAGTGTTTCTGTGGAAGTGACACTAGTTTACGGGTTTGATGTGGTAACAACACCAAGACCACCGCTGGTGTTCCATTAAGAAGACCTGTTGATATTTTATAGAGAGAAGACCAAGTTCTGGTATACCATGGCAACAAAAAACAAACTTCAGGTCTTCTATGCAGAAGACGATTTTATGGTCTTCTATGGCAGAAGACCACCTTCTGGTCTTCTATGGCAGAAGACCACCTTCTGGTCTTGTATGGCAGAAGACCACCTTCTGGTCTTGTATGGCAGAAGACCACCTTCTGGTCTTCTATGGCAGAAGACCACCTTCTGGTCTTCTATGGCAGAAGACCACCTTCTGGTCTTCTATGGCAGAAGACCACCTTCTGGTCTTCTATGGCAGAAGACCACCTTCTGGTCTTCTATGGCAGAAGACCGCCTTCTGGTCTTCTATGGAAGAAGACTATCTTCTGCTCCTCTAAGGCAGAAGATCACATTCTTGTCCTCTATGGAAAAGACCACCTGTTGGTCTTCTATGGCAGAAGAAGACCACCTTCTGGTTTTCTATGGCAGAAGAAGACCACCTTCTGGTCTTCTATGGCAGAAGATCACAACAAAACAGACAGACAGAAGACCACCTTCTGGTCTTCTATGGCAGAAGACCACCGGCTGGTCTTCTACGGCAGAATACCATCTTATGGTCTTCTATGGAAGAAGACTATTTTCTGCTCCTCTAAGGCAGAAGATCACATTCTTGTCCTCTATGGAAAAGGTCAACACCAAAAGATAGTCTTCTGCCATAGAAGACCATCTTTTGGTCTTCTATGGTAGAAGACCACCTTTTGGTCTTCTAAGGCAGAAGACCACGTGCTAGTCTTCTATGGCAGAAGACCACGTGCTGGTCTTCTATGGCAGAAGACCACGTGCTGGTCTTCTATGGCAGAAGACCACGTGCTGGTCTTCTATGGCAGAAGACCACGTGCTGGTCTTCTATGGCCGAAGACCACGTGCTGGTCTTCTATGGCAGAAGACCACGTGCTGGTCTTCTATGGCAGAAGACCACCTGCTGGACTTCTATGGCAGAAGACCACCTGCTAGTCTTCTATCGCAGAAGAAGACCACCTTCTGGCCTACTATGGCAGAAGACCATATTATGGTCTTCTAGGGCAGAAGACCACCTTATGGCAGAAGACCACCTGCTGGTCTTCAATGGAAGAAGACCAGCTTATGGCCTACTATGGAAGATGACCATCTTATGGTCTTCTATGATGGAAGACCATCTTATGGTCTTCTATGATGGAAGACCACCTTCTAGTCTTCTATGGCAGAAGACCACCTTTTGGTCTTCTATGGCAGAAGACCACCTTTTGGTCTTCTTTGACATGACACCTTCGACTCGAAAAATTCCTGTAATCTTGTGTCGCTTTAAAAAATTGCTACAAAATATTACAAAAACAATCTCGTATAACAACACTAGATAATAAATAAATCTCCATCACTTACAACAATGGCAACAAAGTGTTTAATATCTCGCAACCCAACCGGCGTTCGCATTTATCTGCAATCAAAATAGTAGCAGTCGCAGTTATGTGTCATTTGTTGAATATGAACAAGAAAATGATAAATTACACACAGCGAGAATGACAGTGGGACGGACACCCAGAAAGGGAGGTCGGGTCGGAAGGGGGCTAAAATGAAATACAACCACGTAGGAATTAAGTTTCAATAAACACGTGTATAAGTCATGGGAAATAAATAAAATGAATAAAGGCGAAAAAAAAAAAAACAAACAAACAAATATTCTTTATGAGCCTCTATCTGCCACATACTGGAACTGAAATCGCAAATGGAACCTACACACACATATATACACACATTCATGTGTATATTAATTATAGTCATAAATATTGATATTATTTTGACATTTATACACATTCATATTGTATACCTGTAAATTGTTCATAAATTTCGGTGCAAATGGAATTGAAATTTCAGGGCATTCTGAATTAAAGCTATGCTGGTAGGAAAAGAGTTAGGGTGGGTGCTTGAAAACAAGTGTCATAAATAAACTTAGGAAAAATTGTCGTAAGACACGAGTGTAGGTCCTAAATTCTAATAGATAATTTAAGAAAAGAACACCACTGAAGGTTCTTCAAAAATCTCAAAAAATTCCATTCTATTCTGAGCTCCTTCTCCCAAAAAAAACCTTCAACTTAGAAGTGTAGGACATTGAAAATTTTGGACAATTTCGGACATTAAAAAAATTGGCACCAAATCCAGAAGTGTAAACATGTAGCCTTTTTCCAAAATTCCTATAAGAACTCACAAAAAACGCATTGTAGTTCAAAATACTCTGCTAAGGGTCTGCAGTTCATTGGAAAAAATTGTAAACAAAAAATTCACAACTATAGCTTTGATAAACGAATTTATCTTCACAGACTCTGGGGTTATTTAAAGGCTTTCGGCTATAGTTTCAAAGATCTATAAAAAACATGTCCTAAATATCCCACTGGTATTGTTTGATGGACGTTGAAAAAATCTTATAAACACACTGGCATAAGTTCAAACAAAAGTATAAAGAAAATAAACTTTAAAATATCCACTGGTATATGTCTGAAAGTGCTTGAAAAAACTGTTGGTCTGAAATTTTAATTTAAAAAAGTTCACTATTATTAGTCTGAAATACTTCAAAACGTATCTAGTAAATCTCGGTGTACAGACTCCCTTAAAATTTCAAAAGAATAGGACTAGAGACACTTGAAAAAAAGTCTATAAAAATCCAAGAGGCCCTCACAAAAATTCTGGAGCATATACCGGAAAGTCGTCGAAAAAAATCCTAAAAAAATCAAAACGTTATAGGTCTTCGAAAAAAATTTCCCTAAGGTCTGAAAGTTCTGGGAAAAGACTTCTTAAATTATTCTCAAGATCCGCGAACAATTAATTTAAAAATAAGGTTTTTAAAATCGTTCCTTAAAAAATCCACGAGTTTAGGTCTGAGGGGTCAAAAAATCCATAAAAAAGCCCAGAGTATAGGTCTGAAGATCTTTAAAGCAAATCCTTAGAAATCCAAGATTAAAAGTCTGAGCAACCTCAAAAAAAAAAAAAAAATTCACAAAAATCTCGAAAGTAAATTCCTTTAAAAATTAATGACGACTGCAAAGAGTATCCTTGAAACAATTCCTTACGAAATCCACGGTCGGTCGGCCTTAAAAATCATTATTTCAACAAGTAAAAAAATTATAAGTTCGTCCGGGGCAAACTTTGAATACTTTCCACCATTTGGAACGAATTTGGAAATTTTCAAAAAAATTAAATCCGTTAAAAATTTGTTTAAAATCTTAAAAATACCGAATGGAGCCGTTATATTAAGGTCTAAACGACGACGTGCATCAACAAAATACCGAATATCGGGAGGTACCGTTATATGGGGGCTATACGAAGACGTGGACCTGCACAGACAATTTTCTGTTATAGGCTGTAGTATCCACTACGAACTTCAAATACCAAATTTTAGGCAATTCCGGTGAATAATGTTGCTAAAATCATCAAAATACCAGATCTCGGGAAGTACTCGGGAAGTATGGGGGATATACCAAAACGTGGACCTACAATACAATACCAAAATTCCTGCAGACATAATATACATTTGAGTAAAATTTTATCAACCATTTTCATTTCGTTCGGAAGCCAGAGTGATTTCCATAAACGGACAGACGGACGGTCATCGCTAAATCGACATAGAATTTTATTTAAGATGTGGTCCTTGAAAAATTAAAATTAAAATCCGCATTTAAGGCTTGGATGACCCTTGACAAAATTTTATTTAAAAAATCCACGTTTAAGGCTTGCCTGGTCCCTGACAAATTTTATTTTAAAAAAAATCCACGTTTAAGGCTTGCCTGGTCCCTGACAAATTTTATTTTAAAAAAATCCACGTTTAAGGCTTGTCCGGCCCTTAAAAATGTTATTTGAAGAAACCAACTTTAAGGCTTGTCCGGCCCTTAAAAATGTTATTTGAAAAATCCACGTTTAAGCCTAGGATGGTCCTTGACAAATTTTATTTAAAAAATCCACTTTTAAGGCTTGCCTGGTCCTTGAAAAATATATTTAAGAAATCCACGTTTAATGCTTGGCTGGTCCTTGAAAATTTTTATTTAAGAAATCCATGTTTAAGGCTTGGCTGGCTCTTGAAAATTTTTCTTTAAAAAATCCACGTTAAAGGCTTGGCTGGTCCTTGAAAAATTTTATTTAAAAAATCCACTTTTAAGACTTGGATAGTCCTTGAAAAATATATATTTAAGAAATCTACGTTTAAAGCTTGACTGTTCCTTGAAAACATTTATTAAAAAACTTCACGTTTAAGGTTTGGTTGGTCCTTGAGAAAATTTATTAAAAAAATCTACGTTTAAGGCTTGGATGGTCCTTGAGAAAATTTATTAAAACAAATTCACGTTAAAGGCTTGGATCGTCCTTGAGAAAATTTATTTAAAAAATCTGCGTTTAAGGCTTAGAGGGTCCTTGAAAATTTTTATTTAAAAAATCCACGTTTAAGGCTTGGCTGGTCCTTGAAAATTTTTAATTAAAAAATCTTCGTTTAAGTCTGGGATGTTCCTTGAAAATTTTTATTTAAAAAATTCACGTTTAGGGCTTGGATTGTTCTTAAAAAAATGTATTTAAAAAATCTACGCTTAAGGCTTCGCTGGTACTTGAAAAAAAATATTTAAAAAATCCACGTTTAAGGCTTGGATGGTCCGTGAAAAATTTATTAAAAAATTCACGTTTAGGGCTTGGATTGTTCTTAAAAAAATGTATTTAAAAAATCTACGCTTAAGGCTTCGCTGGTACTTGAAAAAAAATATTTAAAAAATCCACGTTTAAGGCTTGGATGGTCCGTGAAAAATTGATTAAAAAATCCACGTTTAAGCCTTGGCTGGTAGTTGAAAAAATTACTTTAAAAAATCCAAGTTTACGGCTTGGCTAGTCCTTGAAAATTGTTATTTAAAAATTCCACGTTTAGGGCTCGGCTGGTCCGTGTAAAAATTAATTTAAAAATTTCCAAAAAAACCAACTTTGATTTTTTTTAATTCCATGTCTGTTATTCTATTTCTTAGAAATATTATTAATTTTAAATATTTTAATTTAAATTTCTTCCACAGAATTTAATTCTCATTAAAAGAGCCATATTTCACATCTTCTAAGTGCACTTCAAATCTGTCAGGTAAATAAAGTGCTGTTGTTGTTTATAACCCAACATTCACAATTAAATATTTCTCACATTTATTAACCGACACTTAACATTCGAGTTGGCAACGAAAGAACAATTAAACAAGCTTAACTTCAGTTAAGTACTTTGGAGGAAAAGCCAATAATTCATAAGTAACTGGCTGGCTAACGGCCCACATTAAACCAAGACCTATGAACAGAGAGGCAGACAAACAGACTTACCTTAGTAGTTACCTAACTACATACCGATCATTGCCATTATCAACACACAAGCGAAGCGAACAACTCATTGCCTGTTCTTCGTTTTCGTCTTCCTCTTCATCTATTTTCTTAATTTCAAACATTTTCTTTTTTAATTACTGTTTGTTGGAAATTTATTGCAGTTTTTAGTTGAAATTACTTCTTTAGTTATTTCGTTTGGATTGGGAGTTGGGCCATTGGATGGTTGGTAATTCCGTTGCAGGGATAAGAAAAAAAAATCCAAAACAAAAAACAGGAAAAAAACCAAACCGTTTAAATGAAAATCGTTTTGTGTTACTCCCATGGCCACCGCCATCATCACCAGCAGCAGTCATCTTCTGAGCTTGCTTTGGCAGCAGCAACAACACCAACAACTCCAAATGCGAATCGCTATGCGATATTAACGCCGCAGATATTAGGTCACCGTTAAAATCCTACGCGTGGTATTTAGTTTATGACCATTCTCTCTCTCCGACATTCAAACATTAATTTCCTCGAAAAAAAAATAGCATAACAGGGATTAACAACGCCAACATGAGAAGGAGAGCATGGCAATCCAATGATGGTGGCACGGGATGTGTGGGGTGTTGTCTTTAGATTTAATATTAGAACATAAAAACATATACATCCACACACACACACACATACGAACATGCAAACATTGGCCATAACCATAATTCTTGGTATTATTTATCAACATTCAGAGAAAGCACGCAAATGTAATGAACTCCCAGGAATCTTATAATGACACGCAGGACACAGTGCATTGGCACTGGATAACGTTTTGGGGAAGGTTAGGAAGAAGATACTATGGGGAAGTGAGGATAGGTTAGGGAACGGCCAGGCCTAAATCGTGGATTTTTAAAATAAATTTTCTCCAGGACCAGCCAAGCCTTAAACGTGGATTTTTAAAATAAATTTTCTCCAGGACCAGCCAAGCCTTAAACGTGGATTTTTAAAATAAATTTTCTCCAGGACAAGCCAAGCCTTAAAGGTGGATTTTTAAAATAAATTTTCTCCAGGACCATCCAAGCCTTAAATGTGGATTTTTTAAATAAAAATTTTCAAGGACCATCTAAGTCTTAAACGTGGATTTTTAAAATAAATTTTCTCCAGGACAAGCCAAGCCTTAAACGTGGATTTTTAAAATAAATTTTCTCCAGGACAAGCCAAGCCTTAAACGTGGATTTTTAAAATAAATTTTCTCCAGGACAAGCCAAGCCTTAAACGTGGATTTTTAAAATAAATTTTCTCCACGACCAGCCAAGCCGTAAAAGTGGATTTTTTTAATAAATTTTCTCAAGGACCATCTAAGCCCTAAACGTGGATTTTTTAAATAAATTTTCTCAAGGACCATCTAAGCCCTAAACGTGGATTTTTTAAATAAATTTTCTCAAGGACCATCTAAGCCCTAAACGTGGATTTTTTAAATAAATTTTCTCAAGGACCATCTAAGCCCTAAACGTGGATTTTTTAAATAAATTTTCTCAAGGACCATCTAAGCCCTAAACGTGAATTTTTTAAATAAATTTTCTCAAGGACCATCTAAGCCCTAAACGTGGATTTTTTAAATAAATTTTCTCAAGGACCATCTAAGCCCTAAACGTGGATTTTTTAAATAAATTTTCTCAAGGACCATCTAAGCCTTAAACGTGGATTTTTTAAATAAATTTTCTCAAGGACCATCTAAGCCTTAAACGTGGATTTTTTAAATAAATTTTCTCAAGGACCATCTAAGCCTTAAACGTGGATTTTTTAAATAAATTTTCTCAAGGACCATCTAAGCCTTAAACGTGGATTTTTTAAATAAATTTTCTCAAGGACCATCTAAGCCTTAAACGTGGATTTTTTAAATAAATTTTCTCAAGGACCATCTAAGCCTTAAACGTGGATTTTTTAAATAAATTTTCTCAAGGACCATCTAAGCCTTAAACGTGGATTTTTTAAATAAATTTTCTCAAGGACCATCTAAGCCTTAAACGTGGATTTTTAAAATAAATTTTCTCCAGGACCAGCCAAGCCTTAAACGTGGATTTTTAAAATAAATTTTCTCCAGGACCAGCTAAGCCTTAAATGTGGATTTTTAAAAAAAAATTCTCCAGGGACAGCCAAGCCTTAAATGTGGATTTTTAAAATAAATTTTCTCCAGGACCAGCCAAGCCTTAAATGTGGATTTTTAAAATAAATTTTCTCCAGGACCAGCCAAGCCTTAAACGTGGATTTTTTAAATAAATTTTCTCCAGGACCAGCCAAGCCTTAAACGTGGATTTTTTAACTAAATTTTCTCCAGGACCAGCCAAGCCTTAAACGTGGATTTTTTAAATAAATTTTCTCCAGGACCAGCCAAGCCTTAAACGTGGATTTTTTAACTAAATTTTCTCCAGGACCAGCCAAGCCTTAAACGTGGATTTTTTAAATAAATTTTCTCCAGGACCAGCCAAGCCTTAAACGTGGATTTTTTAAATAAATTTTCTCCAGGACCAGCCAAGCCATAAACGTGGATTTTTTAAATAAATTTTCTCAAGGACCATCTAAGCCTTAAACGTGAATTTTTTAAATAAATTTTCTCAAGGACCATCTAAGCCTTAAACGTGAATTTTTGAAATAAATTTTCTCAAGGACCATCTAAGCCTTAAACGTGGATTTTTTAAATAAATTTTCTCAAGGACCATCTAAGCCTTAAACGTGGATTTTTTAAATAACTTTTGTCAAGGACCATCTACGCCTTAAACGTGGATTTTTTAAATAAATTTTCTCCACGACCAGCCAAGCCGTAAACGTGGATTTTTTAAATAACTTTTGTCAAGGACCATCTACGCCTTAAACGTGGATTTTTTAAATTAATTTTTTCAAGAACCCTCCTAGGCTTAAAAGTGGATTTTTAAATTAATTTTTTCAAGAACCCTCCTAGGCTTAAACGTGGATTTTTAAATTAATTTTTTCAAGAACCCTCCTAGGCTTAAACGTGGATTTTTTAAATAAATTTTGTCAAGGACCATCTAAGCCTCAAACGTGGATTTTTAAATTAATTTTTTCAAGAACCCTCCTAGGCTTAAACGTGGATTTTTTAAATAAATTTTGTCAAAGACCATCTAAGACTTAAATGTGGATTTTTTAAATTAATTTTTTCAAGAACCCTCCTAGGCTTAAACTTGGATTTTTTAAATAAATTTTGTCAAGGACCATCTAAGCCTCAAACGTGGATTTTTAAATTAATTTTTTCAAGAACCCTCCTAGGCTTAAACTCGGATTTTTTAAATAAATTTTGTCAAGGACCATCTAAGCCTCAAACGTGGATTTTTAAATTAATTTTTTCAAGGACCATCTAAGCCTCAAACGTGGGTTTTTTAAATAAATTTTCTCCAGGACCAGCCAAGCCATAAACGTGGATTTTTTAAATAAATTTTCTCAAGGACCATCTAAGCCTTAAACGTGAATTTTTTAAATAAATTTTCTCAAGGACCATCTAAGCCTTAAACGTGAATTTTTTAAATAAATTTTCTCAAGGACCATCTAAGCCTTAAACGTGGATTTTTTAAATAAATTTTCTCAAGGACCATCTAAGCCTTAAACGTGGATTTTTTAAATAACTTTTGTCAAGGACCATCTACGCCTTAAACGTGGATTTTTTAAATAAATTTTCTCCACGACCAGCCAAGCCGTAAACGTGGATTTTTTAAATAACTTTTGTCAAGGACCATCTACGCCTTAAACGTGGATTTTTTAAATTAATTTTTTCAAGAACCCTCCTAGGCTTAAAAGTGGATTTTTAAATTAATTTTTTCAAGAACCCTCCTAGGCTTAAACGTGGATTTTTAAATTAATTTTTTCAAGAACCCTCCTAGGCTTAAACGTGGATTTTTTAAATAAATTTTTTCAAGAACCCTCCTAGGCTTAAACGTGGATTTTTTAAATAAATTTTGTGAAGGACCATCTAAGCCTCAAACGTGGATTTTTAAATTAATTTTTTCAAGAACCCTCCTAGGCTTAAACGTGGATTTTTTAAATAAATTTTGTCAAAGACCATCTAAGCCTTAAATGTGGATTTTTTAAATTAATTTTTTCAAGAACCCTCCTAGGCTTAAACTTGGATTTTTTAAATAAATTTTGTCAAGGACCATCTAAGCCTCAAACGTGGATTTTTAAATTAATTTTTTCAAGAACCCTCCTAGGCTTAAACTCGGATTTTTTAAATAAATTTTGTCAAGAACCATCTAAGCCTCAAACGTGGATTTTTAAATTAACTTTTTCAAGGACCATCTAAGCCTCAAACGTGGGTTTTTAAATTAATTTTTTCAAGAACCCTCCTAGGCTTAAACGTGGATTTTTTAAATAAATTTTGTCAAGGACCATCTAAGCCTCAAACGTGGATTTTTAAATTAATTTTTTCAAGGACCATCTAAGCCGCAAACGTGGATTTTTAAATTAATTTTTTCAAGGACCATCTAAGCCTCAAACGTGGATTTTTAAATTAATTGTTACAAGGACCATCTAAGCCTCAAACGTGGGTTTTTAAATTAATTTTTTCAAGAACCCTCCTAGGCTTAAACGTGGATTTTTAAATTAATTTTTTCAAGAACCCTCCTAGGCTTAAACGTGGATTTTTTAAATAAATTTTGTCAAGGACCATCTAAGCCTCAAACGTGGATTTTTAAATTAATTTTGTCAAGGACCATCTAAGCCTCAAACGTGGATTTTTAAATTAATTTTTTCAAGAACCCTCCTAGGCTTAAACGTGGATTTTTTAAATAAATTTTGTCAAGGACCATCTAAGCCTCAAACGTGGATTTTTAAATTAATTTTTTCCAGGACCATCTAAGCCTCAAACGTGGATTTTTAAATTAATTTTTTCAAGGACCATCTAAGCCTCAAACGTGGATTTTTAAATTAATTTTTTCCAGGACCATCTAAGCCTCAAACGTGGATTTTTAAATTAATTTTTTCAAGGACCATCTAAGCCTCAAACGTTGGTTTTTAAATTAATTTTTTCAAGAACCCTCCTAGGCTTTAACGTGGATTTTTTAAATAAATTTTGCCAAGTATTTAAAAAAAAAAAGTATTTAAAAAAATCCAAGGACCCTCTTAGTCTTAAACGTGATTTTTTAAATTAATTTTTTGAAGGACCCTCCTAGGCTTAAACTTAAATTTTTTAGATAAATCGTTTTAAAGGTACCCTCGAAACACTGTGCTCTTGTATTAGAACCACATTCATTCACAATACGAAATATTAAATATATGTTAAATGAGCGGAGCGGGATAGCTAATCGTAACTCAAAGCAAAAATATATTAAAAACTTTTCAAATGATACTTGGGAATAAGAAGCCGACAAACCGTGGGGAATGGGAAAACCAATAAAAATCCAATATTAAACGGTGGCCACAAGGAAAACAAGAACAGAGCGGTGGTAACGGCGGGTAAGCGTGAGCAGGTTAAGAAATAACAAGAAAAACTAAGGCAACAAATTACAACAAGAGCTAGCGGCATCAACAAAAATGGTAAAGATATTTAGAAGAAAATTACCAACAAATATTGTGGCGGCTAAGCCGCGATGGTGGCGTGTCGTCGTAAACTGGAGGCAAAGGCAATGGAAATGGAAACCCAATGACGAAGACGTCGACGACAATTGAATGTTGGCGGTGGGGTTTTCTTCATTAATTTTTTTTTACCCACCACAAAGACAATTGTCTAATCGTAATAACTTAAGAAATTAACAGCGACTAGAAATGAAATGAACAAAGACAACAATCTTGGCAAAGAAGGAGAAGATACCACCACAGAAAAAACAAAGACATAACTAAAGAAACAACTAATCCATAAGTAATGAAAAAAAAAAAACAAAAGCAAAAAAAATAAAAACAATCATCTAAGGCTACTCCAAACGGACATGAAACACGCATCAGCCACAGATTCCAAGCAATTCCACCAAATGAGTGGTGGTAGAGTTCACATCGTCACTAAGGCAGCAGCAGTAGCATCGCCACGATTTCACTCATCATGCGCTGCAACAATATGAAGATGAGTTCGGGAAATTCTTAGATGCGAATGATGATGATGTTGATGACGATGATGGAAATGGATTTTCTGTGTGATGTGATTTGGTGAGAAGAAGACGAGGAAAGCCAAGAATATCTTCGTCCATAATTAGTCAATGCAATGCAATGTTGGACTGCCAAGTTTTATGGTTTAGAACCAGACAAATTACAAAACGAAACAATTCACGCGGATAGGAGGGAAGGGGGTAAGATAGGCATTGACAACAACAACAATATGATGATGCTGGATGCGAAATTTCAAAGAAATCTAACCGACGAGAAGAGCTCATTCAGAAGCTATTTGAGTGGTATAAAGCCTGGATTTAAGAGCTAATGGACAGCAGATTTTCAAGAAAATCGATGGGAAGAGGGATGATTTGGAAAAATTGAAGGCACATCGTTGCTAAAAATGTATAATTTTTAACAACATTTTTCAAAGGGTCATTACAATATTAAACGGATTTTAGGTCTAGATTAATGATATTTTTTAGATAATATCAGCGATATGTTCGGGAAATTTTCCTAAGGGTCTGTAAGAGCACTAAACGTGGTAAATTTGAAGTATATACCTTAAGGACCATCCAAACAGGAAACGAAGATTTTTAAGAATATTTTTTGATTGCTGCTGACAGGTGTATGTAAGGAAACATTATTCTGAGCGATCATCAGAACAATGAACAAGGAATTCCACAGAATATATCAATTGGGGGCAATCGGTGATATTGGTAGCTAATTTTCGGAGGGGCCACCGAAAATAGGACTGGTTGATTAGCAAAGGTTCTTTGGAGGAATATTGAAGGATTTTTTATAAACATATAAATGAAGAATTTTTATATTATATATTTTTTGAGAGACCATTTGACACTGGATTTTTTACGATTTTTTTACAAATGACCATAACTGGATATTTTTATTTTTTTCTTTTGAAAATTTTGCTGAGGCACCCATACATACAAATTTGTTTAGACATCCATACTAAAAAAAAATAAATAAATAATAAAAATTAAAAAACAACATACATGTAAACGTATTTATTTTTTTTAGATTATTAACATGTGACATTTTCACAATGACACTGGCTTTTCAAAAATATTGAAAAGTATAGGAGGGCCAAACAATTTTTAAATATTTTACAGTTTTTCTCAAGACCTGATGTGGATTTTTGGCATCTTTTTTCGAATTTTATGCGTTGAATTTAAAAAATATATATTCTTCAGGAACCCTTAAGGGCAATAATAAAAGTTAAAATCTGGAATTGTTAAAAAAATAGTTCTTTCGTGGAGTTTTGGAGATATGAAGGATAAATATAAATATACAAATGGGAAATTTATAGAATATTTTTAAAAGACCATTATTGAAAATAAAAAGTTGAATTTTAATAAGTATTTTTTAATGACAATAAAAGTTGTTCTAAGGACCAAATAACGCAGAATTTTAATGAATATTATTAAATGTGTATTTGACCTGTAAACATCCTTTTTACACGCAATTTTTTGGTATATTTTTTCATGAAATCTAAAACGGGGATTTTTAAGAACTTTTTTCAAGTATCGTAGTCGTGTTCATCTTCAAAGGGTTTAGGCCTTTTAATTTTTTTCAATATTTTTCCTGGTTGTACAATCAATTTTTAATTTTTTAATTTTTAGTACATTGTAGTACTTTTCGTACCCTAATGACGATTTTCCAAAAACTCAACCTACGCACCAAGACTGGCCCTCGAACAAAATTATAAGATTCTGGCTTCAGTCAGTTATTTCACTTTTTCGGTTGCCATATGACTGAGGGTATAAAAACGTTTAATGCTTGGATAGTCCTTGAAAAATTTTATTTAAAAATTCACATTTTTTTTTTGTTTGGATCGTCCCAAAAAAAAAACTAATTTAAAAAAATCCAAGTTTTGGATGGTCCTTAAATTGTTATTTTAAAAGTCCACATTAAAGGCTTGGTTGATCCAAAAAAAAAAAATCGTTTAAAAATAATTAAATTAATAAATTAAGTTAAATAATTTATAAGGCTTGGGTGGGCCTTGGATGGAAAAAAATCAATCTAAAAAATCCATGTTTCGGGCTTGGATTGTCCCTGAAATGTTTTCAAAAAAATCTAGGTTTAATGGTTGGATGGCCCTTGTAATTTTTTATTTAAAAAAATCTACGTTGGCCCTTGGCTGGTGCTTGAATTTTTTTAAATCTATTTTTAATGCTTTTATGGTCCTTGAAATTATTTTTTTTTTAATTAACGTTTAAGACTTGGATTCTATTTTATTAATTTGTTTTTATTTAAACAAGCTTTTTATTTTTATTAAAACAAGTTAAAAAAAATATCAGTAGGTTTTGCCGACAGATGTATAACCTCAGCCGATTATTTAAATATATTTTAACTTCTGTTATGATTATTCAACTTGTTGACCCTCTATGAAGTGGGTTCCGAAGGAATGGGCCAATATTGGCCATTTCGTATTGGACCTTAATAAATATGATGTAAATAATGCGATATGCCAGGCTTGGACTATATCGAATACTTCCTTCACTTTACATGAGATATTTGATAATTTAAAAAAAAAAATGTTAAAATGTGCGTTTGGTGATATAAGCGACCGAAGTATTCCATTTTCATACCTCATCTAATACAGATAAAAATGTGGGTATGGACAGAATTACAAGAAAATCCAAAACTAATATCTAATATTATGCGAAATCATAAATTCCATATTCATCTCAGGTTTCTGGTTGAGAGACATATTTAGACATAGCATGTTGTAAAGAATCGCCGATTTGTTTCGAAAGTTATAATAGATAAAATTATTGAAAATTGTGTGGTACCAGAAGGGGTTCGCAGATATATACGATCTTCACCAGTGTTAGCATACTTGTTTGTATGTGTGAAATTTGAAGATATTTGGATGCTTTCATGAATATTCAAAATGTTGACCCTTTGCGGTGGAGGTGTCAGAAGGAGTGGACCGATATATTCCATCTTCACACCAGACCTTGGATTAATAAAAATATTGTGATGTGTGTAATTTGAAGACAATAGGAGACTTACATCACATTTTATAAGAGTTAAAATTATACAAAATGTTGACCCTTTGTGGGGAAGTTACTTGATGGACCAATATTGTCAATTTTCTAACCTGACCTAACACTGATGCAAATATTAGGATTTACAAAGTTGGAGAGAAATCGGATTATCCTTTCCCTCTCTGTGCAGTAAGATATATATTTTTTTTTTTTTTTTTTTTTTGGAAAATTTCGACTTTTGATTTAAGTTTGATAATATTATTACGATGTACCAAGTTTGGACCAAATCGGTTACTCCCTTCGAGAAAAATCTGTTTCAGGACATTTGGTATCGATCTAGGGTTGTCCGTCTGTGTCTAGTTGGCTGGTGGACACGATATCTCTCGATTTGGTCCAATATCGTCAAATTATTGTCAAACTTATAACAATTTGGGAGATTGGTAACATCGGTCCACTCCTTCTGGTACCTCTCTCACAATAGCTCAACATAATTAATGAATATATTTTCTGCATAAAACAAGAAGGGATCAAATTCATTTTGTTCAAATTTTATGAACCCCAATATTTGCATTAGTCACGCAGCTCAAACACAAAGGGTCAGCATTTTGAATAATTATAACTCTTATAAAATATGAAATAAGCATCCGAATCTCTTCAAATTTCACACATACCAGTATTTTTATTAACACAAGAACTGGTGTAAAGATGAGATATATCGGTCCACTCCTTCTGGAATAACTATAAAGCTCATACAACTTCTCAATACTTCTAACGACACATATTTATTAAGGTGTAAAGATTGAATATATCAGACAACTCCTTCTGGTACCTTCCTCGTAACGGGTCAACATAGTACATAATAATATTTCTGCCAAGAAAAGATATGTTAAGAAGACATGTTAAGAATTATTGGCATAAACTTCGAAATAATGCTAATCGCAATATTGTTTTCATTGAATACTTCGTTTCACTATATCTGATATCTTCATAAATATTCAAAATGATGACCCTTCGAAGAAGTAGTGGTCACCCCCAGATCTACTCCAAATGTCCTGAAACGGACCTATGGCATATACCCCATATTTCGATTAGGCTCGTTTTGGCCATATCAAATTATATACCCATATGCCTAAAATACCTAGAATCGTAGGAGCCATTAAAATAAAACACGGTGCAACCAACACGTAAACCTATTGGATATGTGCTCAAAACTTTTGAAAATATCTGAAATTTTGCATTGTCTTTATATTGGGGCTGTGTCCAAACAGAACATTCAATGAGATCTCCAAATAGAATAATATATATAATTTTGTTGGAAAAGTGTAAAGGTCTTAAAATACCCAAAATCAGATGTTAGCGTGTTAAGAGATAGCGTGTTTTGAAGTCAGTCTTCAAGAAATTTCAATTCTGTTTAAAATAATTTCCGTAATACAGAGTCTAAAGAAAAATTTAGTTAGAAAATGTGGCTTAAGTCCTCAAAATACCGAATATCGAGAGGTACTGTTATATGGGGATAGATTTCGACGTGCTGTGAGCGGAATAATTTACAAAAAGTACCCTCAATTACATGGTAAAGGGTTTCAAATGAAAGCCAGATAAAGGCCACACTGTAACGATCCTTTCCGTTACCTGGGATTTCCATATGATATATATACGTAGTCACACTAGTAAACCGAATGCACTGAATACAGCGGTCCCAAATTTTCTTTTTATACCCTCCGCTGTTGTAACACCTAGACCCCGCAAAGTATATATATTCTTGATCAGCATAAAATTCTTTGTCGATATTACGATTGCCGTCCGTCTGAATAGAAGCAGATTTTACTCAAATATGTTTGCAGGTTTGCAGAACTTTTGGTATTGAAAATTAGCTATATAGGTCTACGTTAAGGGATAGTCCCCATATAACTGTACCTCTCTATATTCGGTATTTTGCTATGATAGAGAATTGTATAGCCCCCATACATCGGTACCTCCCGATATTCGGTATTTTGATGATTTTAGCGACATTATTCACCGGAATTGTTACATATTTCGTATTTGAACTTTGAAATGGGTACAACAGAATGTAACAGGAAATTGCCTTTGCAGGTCCACGACTTCGTATAGAACCTAAAATAACCGTAATTCCTTATATTCGATATTTTTAAGAATTTTTAACGAATTAGACGTTTTATTTATTTATTAATTAATTTTTTTATTGAAAATTAACGAAATTTGTTCCAAATGGTGGAGGGCATTCAAAGTTCGGCAAAGATTACTGTCACAACTTCCCAAACCACCCCTCGCTGAAAAACGCTTCAAAGTGATTTGTTAAGGTCCATAATTCTTTATTGTCTCTTTCTTAGATATTTCGCAATAATTTCACAAAGATTGTCTTCCACGGTGTTCGCATGCAACTCGTGCCGGGTAGGTTTCCCCTCAGCTCTACCTCTACCATCACATCCATGGCATCCATCTATACATCTATTGACTGTAGAATATTTATTGTTTTAGATGATAGCGGAACAAATCGATGGATTTAAAATGCTCATTTACAGACAATCACAGACAAGGGGCACACAAAGAGGCAATGAACGTACAAAATAAGAAGACGGAAAATACTAATAAAAAAATCGTAAGAATTATAATGAAAGCAAAAAAATGCTACGGATATTAGATTGATAATGAATCATAACAATCGTCCGTCGTTCAAGTGTTTCCAAGAGTCGTCTGCCAGTGGGGACAATGGTGTGCCCAACAAACACTTTAAGGTAGAGTGCAATAAAATACAACAACAACGACAATGACATTCAATTGAACAACAACAACAACGAGAAGAGGAAGAAGAGCAAGTGGATTGGTAGCAATTTTTTAATGTGGATAAAAATTGCTATGGACATGGGTTATTCGGGAAGTAATCAGCCATCGCAAGGCAACATCTCAAATATGTTTAACCATCGTCAGTTAGTCTATCTGTCGGTCCTTTCATATTGAACTCTCATATTGAACTCGCTCGCCAAAGCTTAAAAGCTCATTAAACAGCATTAATTACGTGCTTCTACTCAATTATCAAGGATTGCTGGTCTTTTTTTTTCATTCCATTTCTTTGTCAGTTTTTCATTGGAAAAAATGGACTCACAACACTCCTCCT
This sequence comes from Musca domestica, assembly GCF_030504385.1. NCBI lineage: Eukaryota > Metazoa > Arthropoda > Insecta > Diptera > Muscidae > Musca > Musca domestica. The sequence continues at coordinate 2,587,906 of NW_026712388.1, read as the reverse complement.
TGCTGGAACTTTAATCATTTTCTTAATGCAATTTACTTTGTCTTTGTTGTTGTTGTCGTCGTTGTAAAATTTTCTTCTTCTGCTTCGGCTTTCTTCACATTTCTTCCACAGAAATGGCAGGGGGTAATGCCGTTTTTCTTTCATTGGATTTTAAGTAAATTTTATTTAATTAAATTTCATATAAATCTTATTGACTTAAGAACACGCTTAATAACATAACAGTAATTCAGAGTTGAAGAAAGCAAAAAAAATAGGAAAAAAAAACATGCCACTCATCTCTGCAAGTATGTGGTGTAATTGAAATAAAATGCCAATTACTTTTTATGGAAGCGAGAAGCGGAGGCAGGAGTTAATTTTCTTAATAATGGACAAGAGATTTCAGAGTGGGAAATATAATAAAAAAATTAAAAAAAAAATAATAATATTAATAAAATTAAATGGACTTAAAAATGAAATCTGAGGGGGAGTTAATGTGGATAAAAGTTGAAGACAACAAACCAGAAGTTTTTAAATCAAAGACCACCCTAGGATAAAACATGGAATTTTTAAATAATTATTTTGCTAAAGGATTTTTTAAATCAAAAATTTAAAGGAACGTCCTAGGCTTAAACGTGAATTGTTTAAATAATTTTTTTCAAGGACCTTCTTAGCCTTAAACTTGGATTTTTTAAATAAATTTTGTCAAGAACCATCTAAGCCTTATACGTGGATTTTTAAAATAAATTTTGTCAAGGACCATCTAACCCCTAAACGTGGATTTTTTAAATAAATTTTGCCAAGGACAATCTAAGCCCTAAACCTGGATTTATAAAATAAATTTTGCCAAGCCCTAAACCTGGATTTTTTAAATAAATTTTCTCAAGGACCATCTAAGCCCTAAACGTGGATTTTTTAAATAAATTTTCTCAAGGACCATCTAAGCCCCAAACGTGGATTTTTTAAATAAATTTTGTCAAGGGCCATCTAAGCCTTAAACGTAGATTTTTTAAAATAAATTTTTTTAAGGACCATCTAAGCCTTAAACGTGGATTTTTTAAATAAATTTGGTCAAGGACCATCTTAGCCCTAAACGCGGATTTTTTAAATAAATTTTCTCAAGGACCATCTAAGTCCTATACGTGGATTTTTAAAATTAATTTTCTCAGGGACCATCTAAGCCCTAAACTTGGATTTTTTAAATAAATTTTGTCAAGGGCCATCTAAGCCTTAAACGTGGATTTTTTAAATAAATTTTGTCAAGGGCCATATAAGCCTTAAACGTGGATTTTTTAAATAAATTTTGTCAAGGGCCATCTAAGCCTTAAACTTGGATTTTTTAAATAAATTTTTTCAAGGACCATCCCTTAACGTGGATTTTTTAAGTAAATTTTTTCAAGGACCATCTAAGCCCTAAACGTGGATTTTTTAAATTAATTTTCTCAAGGACCATCCATGCCCTAAACGTGGATTTTTTAAATTAATTTTCTCAAGGACCATCCAAGCCCTAAACGTGGATTTTTTAAATTAATTTTTCTCAAGGACCATCTATGCCCTAAACATGGATTTTTTAAATAAAAATTTTCAAGAACCATCTAAGCCCTAAACGTGGATTTTTTAAATAAATTTTGTCAAGGACCATCTAAGCCCTAAACGTGGATTTTTTAAATAAATTTTCTCAAGAACCATCTAAGCCCTAAACTTGGATTTTTTAAATAAATTTTCTCAAGAACCATCTAAGCCCTAAACGTGGATTTTTTAAATAAATTTTCTCAAGAACCATCTAAGCCCTAAACGTGGATTTTTTAAAGAAATTTTCTCAAGAACCATCTAAGCCCTAAACGTGGATTTTTTAAAGAAATTTTCTCAAGGACCATCGAAGCCCTAAAGGTGGATTTTTTAAATAAATTTTCTCAAGGACCATCTATGCCCTAAACGTGGATTTTTTAAATAAATTTTCTCAAGGACCATCGAAGCCCTAAACGTGGATTTTTTAAATAAATTTTCTCAAGGACCATCTATGCCCTAAACGTGGATTTTTTAAATAAATTTTCTCAAGGATTTTTTAAATCAAAAATTTGAAGGAACGTCCTAGGCTTAAACGTGGATTTTTTAAATAAATTTTCTCATGAACCATCCAATGCTTAAAAGTGGATTTTTTAAATAAATTTTGTCAAGGACCATCTAAGCCCTAAACGTGGATTTTTTAAATTAGTTTTCTCAAGGATTTTTTAAATCAAACATTTGAAGGAACGTCCTAGGCTTAAACGTGGATTTTTAAAATCCAAAATTGAAAGGAGCACCCTAGGCTGAAACGTGGATTTTTAAATAAATTTCTTTAGGGACAATTCACTTTTTAAATAAGGATTTCTTTAATAAATATGTTGAAGGACCATCCTGGACTTAAAACTGGACTTTTGAAGAAATTTTCTTAAGGGCCATCCCAGGCTTAAACCTGTAATTTTTAAATAAATTTTTTTCAGACAGTATCCTAAACTTAAGCATGGATTCTTAATATCTTCTTTTGGAAACAATTTCTTAATAAGATCGCCCATCTTAAGGTAGGGTGCCTATTTGTAAATAGTATTACATATGCATAAAACTTCCTACACAACCAAGTTTAATGATTCTGAATTTTATTGCCTTTTTTAATAAAATCTAGTTAACCCAGTTAACATGCTGTGTTAATTTTTTAAATATTTTCAAATTTAAAATATTTAACAAGAATTAAGCTCGTAAAAATATGGCCGCAATTTAGTCATAACATCTAAACTACTCAATCAATAACCGAGATTGTAACCTCATTTCGAATATGAAATCCCAAGAAAACAAAATGATAACTCATTCATAATCAATGACAAACCCAGCGGGTATTTGAATAGTTCCAAGGTATTTCCATGTTTAAGATTGTAGGCTTTATGGGATATTGGTATTCAAAGTTGTGATAAAAATTTGTTTTTTTTTTTTTTTCAAACTTCTCAGCACGACAATTTTGGTTTTGAAACAAACACTATGAGCTGTTGTATTTCTCATTGACTTTGCCATGTCATATGACACAAAAAAAAATAAAATTTGATCGATTTCAGCTAAACTTTCTTTTAACAAGACACATTTATGTCGTCGTCTCGCCTCATTTCAAAATAAAATGTCTTGCTTCACCCCCAGCCAGAGCGACAGTCAGTCTATCCGTCAGCCGACCGACCACTTTGCAGGAACACTTAATGTAACCAATTAATTTTCCACATTCAAAAATTCATCCATTCGGAGACAAATTGAATAGTCTTGTCGCGAGGTTTCAATGGTTAATAGCTGGAATGTAGCAATCGTATGAATAAACCCCTCCCCACCTTCTACGAAAATAGAAATTTGTCTTGTCATACTACTTGTCATCTATTAGTTCTGCCCAAGTGGCCTATTTATATGTGTACGTGTGTAAATGTTATGTAAAATTAAAGTGCTATGAATTATTAAGGTTGGGCGAACTTCGGCCCGGCCGAACTTACTGCTTTTAAACTTGTTGTTTTTTTTGCTGTAAGTCAATTCCGACGAAATCACTAAGACACAAAAGTTGCACATCTGACCTTTACATTGATGATTTCGTAGAGTTATTTGTTTAAGAAGCCCCATTATTCATCCTAATATCTTGAGAGATTTGTTTATGTCAGTCCAATGGGTTTCAGATCTACAGAAAATTTACAGTGAATTGTCTGCCCGAAGTGAGTGAAGCCTTTGATCATTTTTCTTTTTTTTTTCAATTTTATCGTTTGGGTTTAGTCCCAGAAGGATATGCCCCGATTTCTCTTTCGATGGGCAAAGTTTGGAAAAAAATTGTGAAACAAATTTGTATTTAACGTGGAATATTATTATTATTCTTCAAAATTGGAATATCTTGTGAGGAAGTTACGTAAAGCAGAATGCCAATATTGATATTTTTCTTCATAATTATACCATATGATAGACTTATTTCCTTTTTGAAAATGTTGAATGTGAGGTACCAACTGGGAGGTTATGAGGGGGGTAGCAAAATAAGTGGATCAATATTTATTAGCTTCAAACTCGATAAGAGATTGAAACATATAAATACTCTCCACGATTTCGAAGGAACTTGAAAAATTTCAACTCAAAATTTCTGTTAAAAACTACAGCTTAAATAAAAACCGTTATATGGATGCTATGCGAAGACGTGGGCCTGCTGTAGTACCGATTTCGAATTTCAAATTTGAAACGATTCCGGTGAATAATGTCGTTACTGTCGCTTAAAACCGAATGACAAAGTTAATATACCCTGCATGGCATGGTGGAGGGTGTAAAAATATTACGAGGCTTAAATATCCTGAAACTAATTTCGTCTAAAGAGACATAGGGTCTATGTCATTTCTAAGCCACTCGTTCGACATCTGTTGAAATTATTCCAGTGACAGCGCACATTACATTGATTACAAGCGTGCAAAAGCATTTTAATGAGAATTTTCCAGAAAAAAAGTTATTCGTAACGGAATTCAAGCGTGATAGTGTGATTTCTTGATATTTGGCTGGAAAACCACAAGTGGCTATTGTTAGAACACTCTAGCATTTAAATGTGAATAGATCTTTTGTGTCTCGTATCATCACTCGTTACCGTGACACTATTACCGTAGACCGACGTCAAGGAAGTGAACGGAAGAAAACAGCAAGATCAATAGAAATGGTCTGAAAAGTAAAGAAGCGACTTGATCGAAACCCGCATCGTAGTGGCCAAAAAATGGCTCGTGCGCTAAACATATCGCAATATTCCATTCGCCAAATATTGAAAAATGAGCTCGGGGTAAAGCCATTGAAATTCCAAAAAGTGCAAGAACCTACACCGCAGCGGAAAGAAAATAGATTCAAAAGAGCTAAAGGGTTGCTTCGCTTGACCGATAGTGGTGAACTGCCGAATTCGATTTTCTCAGATGAGAAATCATTCGTTGTCCAGCAGTTTGTAAACAAACAAAGTGATCGTGTCTGCTTGCCAAAGAGGTCAGCTGAAAATTTGCACCTTCAGTTGACCACCAGAACTCAAGCGCCGGCCATGGTGATGGTGTGGGCCGCCATCACAGCCGATGGTCGCTTTCCGCTCGTATTAATCGACCGTGGCATCAGAATAAATGCCTAATATTATCGCGAAAATATTCTGGGGGTGTATTAAAGCCTTGGGCACGCAAACATTTTGGCCGCAGACCTTGGACATTCCAACAGGACTTCGCACTCAACATTCGCCACCTAAGAATGGTTATAAAATGAGGTTCCTCGCTTCATTTCCAGCGCACAATGGCCACTAAAATCTCCGGATACCAATTCGTTAGACTATTGTGTCTGGAGTATTTTGGAAAGCAAGGTTGGCACTAAAAAATAACAAATTGTCGATCACCTCAAGCAAGCGCTTCGCCGCAATGGGCCAAAAATACCGCAAGCAACATTGGGGCAGCGTGGTACGGTTTCATTGGCGTTTGAAGGTCATAATTCGTGCCAAATTTGACCAATTCGAACAAATCTAAAATTATTCTAAAATTTGATGTTATTTCCGACATGTTTTGCTTTCATTCAATAAATTTTAAAAAAATGTAAAAATTATGGCGTTTCACTTTGTTGCAGTTTTTCTATCTTACCCTGTATATCAATTGATACGGCCAAAACGTGACTCATCGAAACAAAGGTTTTAGACCCTAAGTGTCGTTGGACCAAAATCAAAATCACTCACAAAAGGTAGTAAGGATCATTAAATTTTATTCATGTTTTTTTGCAAATCCCAATATTTTTGTCAGTGCTAGGTCAGGTGCAAAAATGGACAATATCGACCCACTCGTTCTGGTAACTTCCCCACAAAGGATAAAAATTTTAAATAATCGCAACGCTTATATTGTGTGAAAGAAAAATTCGATTGTCTTCAAATTTCACATATCCCAATATCTCCAACCTCCCCTTAAGTCAGGCATGAAGATAGAAAAAGTCGAACCACTTCTTCACCCTCACAAAATGTCAACATTTTGAATAAAGGAAACGCTTATAAAATGTGAAAGAAGAATCCGATTGCGTTCACATTTCAATATCAGTAATATCTCTCCCAATTATAGATCTTGTATTAAAATGAAATCGGTTAAGCAACTCCTGCTGGTACCTCCCTCAAGAGGGTTAAAAAATTTGAATACCAATCATCTTTATAAATTTTCAAAATAAATATCCGATTATCTTCAAACTTAGCACAAGCCAATATTTTTACCAACACAATATCTATTGAAAATATGGTATTTATTTGCCCACTCCTTCTGATACCTCCGCTACAAGGGGTCATCATTTTTTATAATTATATGCCTTATATCATTCGAAAAGTGTCAGTGTTGTACGAAATATGGGATATGTCTGTCCACTCTTTCTGGTTCCTCCCCCGCAAAAGGTCATGCTACGGGCTGAAGGCGCACATCTGTAGGCAAAACCGATGAGCTGATCATAAGATAAGGTTTTATGTGGAGGAAATCTGAATTTTTATTTTTTTCATAAGATCTCCTCTCTTATTGATTTTTCTATTTTCAGTATTACCTTGGCAAACGTCTAACGAAAAAAAGAAATTCATATTCAATACCAAATAAAGTTAATACTTTGTACCCATTTAAATAAGAATTATTAAGTAAACTCCCTGCTAATGGCACATCAGGTTGATGACCGACCTACTACTGCTACTACCCGCATATACCTATATTTATATTTTTTATTTGAAATATGTGCGTTGTTACACTTCATTTCATTTTAATTGGCCATCATTTCTGCCCCCCTCAATCAGCACGATTTTCACATGGCCACAAATATGTTTCACATTCCTCTCGTCACGTCGTTGACGGTTTTTCCGATTCATAATTGTATTTTTTTAGGGTCAATTAAAACCAAAACACATTTCATTAAAATTCTTGGCTCGATTTGAGTGGGAAACGACGACGGTACACAGAGGGAGTGGGAAGAATACGCACCATTAGTCAGTCAGCCAGTCAGTCAGTAGCTACAGAAAAAAAAAAACATACCATCCGTTAAAGAGTTATGAGCTCTGGATATACAAATAAACATGGGTACTATTATAAAATATTTACCACAAAAATGAAAAGTCCAAAAAAACAACGCCAAACAAAGCAAAACCGAAACGCACGAAAAAAATAAACACTAAAAGATATCATAAATCTGATGCGAGTGAGTGTGCGTGCGAGCGTGTGTTTTTGCTGATATGTTTCATTTAATGTTGCCACAGCGTGAAGTTATGACACAGACTCCCCCACCCGTTGAGCGACGGGTGACAGTGGTTTAGAGGCTGGTACTTTAAAACAAACAGCCATACAATAACAAAATCAAAACCAAAAAAAAACACAACTTCCCACCGATCCATTGCCATTAATCCACTCTCCCCATGATCTGGTCTTTCCATGGCTTATTTTTCGTTACCACTGTAAATTATAATTAATATTTCAAATTTTTTTCATCCATCCTTCTCTCTCTATCGCGCTCTGACATTTAACACGCATTTGCCTCTTTATTTTGTTGTTGTTGTTGTCGCTGGCATTACCTCAGCCGTTCACGTTAAGGCCAATGATGCTGTTGAATTGCTTGGCTACATTCGGCCCATACACATACAAAGGCCCATTAAAAACCAATTAGTTGTTGGTAAATGAGCATAGAAATTTTAATGTGGCAAGCAACAAAGTCACAGCAGCAGCAACAACAACAACAACACTACTTTCACTCAACTATGGTCGACCGAACTGATGGCAGTTTTCTGTTACGCCGAATTTGTCGTCCATTCATCCATCCGTACCCTGTGTCTCTGCGATTTAAGTGGTAGAGCACTGAAAACAAACGCCACAAGGACAGACAGACACAAACTGAAATAAAGTACTTGGCGATTTGTCATTGTTTCATATTCGAATGAAGACAATTTTCATAATTTGTCAATTGTCATATCCTCTATTGACTGGAATGTTTCACGATCCGTAATCAATTGTCTAAGTATAAATCCTTAAATAATGAGATTTGTACCTTTCGGACCTCGACTAGATATTCAGGTGAACCTTCCGATTTTGGATGCATGTTCGGTCCGACTGATGACCGAAGATTTAACTTTTTTTATACCCTCAGCCATATGGCTACAGAGGGTATATATCATTTGATACGGCCAAAACGTGCCTAGTCGAAATAACGGTTTTAGACCCTAGGTCTCTTTGGACCAAATCCGTTTCAGAACATTTGGAGTCGATCTAGCGATGTCCGTCCGTCCGTCTGTCTGTCTGTCTGGCTGGCTGGTGCGCTCGATAACTCTCTAAGGGAGTATCCGATTTGGTCCAAATTGGGTACATCGTAATATTTTTGTCAAACTTAGATCGAGTTCGGAGATGGGTAATATCGGTCCACTCCTTCTGGTACCTCCCCAACAAAAGGTCAAAATGTTCAAAAATATATTTTTTGCACAGAAAGAGAAAGGATGATCCGATTCTGCTCCAACTTTGCATATCCTAAAATTTGCGTCAGTGCTAGGTCTGGTGTGAAAATGGACAATATCGGTCCACTCCATCAAGTACCTCCCCCACAAATGGTCAAAATTTTGAATAATTACAACTCTCATAAAATGTGATGTAAGATTCCGATTGTCTTCAAATTTCACATATCCCAATATTTATATTAACCCAAGGTCTGGTGTTAAGATGAACAATATCGGTCCACTCCTTCTGGTACCTCCCTCACAAAAGGTCGAAATTTTTAAAAAAAAAAAAAAAACAATTTTTTGCGCAGAAAGAGAAAGGATGATCCAATTCTGCTCCAATTTTGCATATCTTAAAATTTACGTTAGTACTAGGTCAGGTGTGAAAATGGACAATATCGGTATACTATAATTACAATCTCATTAAATGTGATGTAAAGGTCCGATTGTCTTCAAATTGCACACATCCTAATATTTGTATTGACCCATGGTCTGGTGTGAATAGGTCGGCCCACTCCTTCTGGTACCTCCTACTGAAGCTCATAAAACGCCAAATTAACATCCGGTTCCATTTACACTTGGCGCATCTGTCGCAATATTTACATCATATTTTTGGGTCCGATAGGAAATGGGCAATATTGGCCCATTCCTTCGGGATCTGCTCCATAGAGGGTCAAATGTTTGAATAATCTTAACACTAGTTAAAATATATTTAAATAATCGAACATAGGCTGAGGGTATATATCTGGCGGCAATATTGACTTATACTTTTTAACTTGTTGAATTAATTCCGAAAGTGTAGCCTAATATTGTCCAATTCATAGCTGACCTATGTCTGATATAAATATTACACAGTGCCAAATTTGGACTATACGAACTAATTCCTCCAATTTATATGAGATATGCGATAATTTTTGGAAAATTTTCTAATTTACGCGTAGAGTGGACCGAAGTATTCCACTTCATATAATACTGGTACAAAATATTATGATGTGGAAAATTTAAAGAAAATCGAATAAGAATTTACAATTTTATGGGAATAATTGTTAGTCAAAAGTTTAACCAGAAGGAGTGGACCGAAACATCTATTAGATCTATGGTCAAACGAAATTTTGAAATCAACGCGGTTTTATGAAAATCGCTGACTTGTTCCAATGTATAATAGGATAAGAAAAGAAGTAGACCGATACATTTCATATTCAAATCAGATATGTGATTGAGAAAAATATTTAGATAAACCAAGCTCTGACTTGTTTCCCATGTTATGAGATATAATTATTGAATATTTTTACCCTTTTGGGGGGAAGTAGCAGATGGAGTGGGCCGATATTTACCATTTCACAACAAATTTTCTGTTAATGAAAATATTGAGATGTGTCCAGTTTGAAAGGAATCGGTTGTTCATTTCGCATTTCCGAGTCTCATGGTTATATAAAATTTTGACACGTTGTGGGGGAGGTTCCAGAGGGAGTGAACCTTTAGATCCCAATTTCAGGCCTGCTCATCTGTTAATAAAAATATTGGAATGTGCAAAACCTAGCACTAACAAAAATGTTGGAATTTGCAAAGTTTACAAACATTCGACGAATTCATTCTGGTTCTATACGGTATATACGTCCGTCCGTTTGTCTGGCTGTTGCGCACCATAACTCTTGAAGGAAGTATCCGATTTGATCCACATTTGGTACATCGTAATATTTATGCCAAACTTAAATCGAGTTCGGAGATGGGCAATATCGGCCCACTCCTTCTGGTACCTCCCACACAAAATGTCAACATGTTCAAAGATATACATTTATAATTTACAGCACAGAAAGAGAAAGGATAATCCAACTTTGCTCAATCTTTTGAAATCCTAATATTTACATCAGTGCCAGCAGTGCTTAGGTGCGAAAATGGACAATATTGGCGCACTCTATCAAGTACCTCCCCTACAAAGGAACAACATTTTGAATAATTTTCTTCAAATTTCACACATATGAAATAGTCGATATAGTCCTATTCTGGCTCATCGTAATATTTTAATCATATTGATATAGGTCTGATACGAAATGGATAATATTAGCCCAATTCCTTGGAACCTACTTTATGGAGGGTAAACAATTTGAATAATCATAACAGAAGTTAAAATATATTTACACATTGGCTGAGGGTATATGTACATCTGTTGGAAAAACCGACTCATTTATTTAATTTTTTTTTTTTTTTTGAAGGTACAAGAAGGATTGGACCGATATTGAGAATCTTCGAACTAGATTTAGGTTTGATAATAATATTACGATGTCCCAAGTTTGGACTAAATCGGATACTGCCTTTGAGAGTTATCGTGCGCAACAGCCAGCCAGGCAGAAGGACAGTCATCGCTACATCTGATTTGGTCCAAAGGGACCTAGGGTCTAAAACCGTTCTTCGATGAGGCACGCTGCGCTAAGGTTGCGATATACCAAGTTTCTGCCGGATTCGACACTCCCTTCGGCAATTATCGTGCGCACCGCCCGGCAAGACAGGCACACTGGCGGACAGAAACACAGAGAGAAACAATAAGAGAGAGACATGGCGTAATAAACTCTAAATGCTATAGATCGCAGAACTTCCACAGGTCCTTTATAAAGACAAATTACCTATAGATAATTACTCTTTTACAGTTCTGCTATAAATGGAAAACCATGCATATATTTGCACAAAATATCCTTAAGACGCGAAAACTCCTACAAATCGTTCGCCAATAGAGGGACTTCCTCCCACATATAAAATACTATTAATAAGACCTTCCCCGGTTAGGTCTTAAATAAATAGAAAATCTTGTATAGAATCGAAGAACTTGGGCGGGTTTTCTGCAGGTCATCCGCCGTTAATAGAAATTCTAAAGAACTTCTACTTATGAAGATCTTTACTCAAGTCATCTACGGCTAGAAGATCCTCAACATATACAGATGAAAGACTTTTCTAAGGGAAGAAAAAAACTGTTACTTTCTCGGTAAATAGACCAATAAGCGTGGATTTTTTAAATAAATTTTTTCAAGGACCAATAGACCAAAAAGCGTGGATTTTTTAAATAAATTTTTCAAGGACCAATAGACCATTAAGCGTGGCTTTTTTAAATAAATTTTTTCAAGGACCAATAAGCGTAGATTTTTTAAATAAATTTTTCAAGGACCAATAGACCAATAAGCGTGGATTTTTTAAATAAATTTTTTCAAGGACCAATAAGCGTGGATTTTTTAAATAACATTTTTCAAGGACCAATAGACCATTAAGCGTGGATTTTTTAAATAAATTTTTCAAGGACCAATAGACCAATAAGCGTGGATTTTTTAAATAAATTTTTTCAAGGACCAATAGACTAAAAAGCGTGGATTTTTTAAATAAATTTTTCAAGGACCAATAGACCATTAAGCGTGGCTTTTTTAAATAAATTTTTTCAAGGACCAATAAGCGTGGATTTTTTAAATAACATTTTTCAAGGACCAATAGACCATTAAGCGTGGATTTTTTAAATAAATTTTTCAAGGACCAATAGACCAATAAGCGTGGATTTTTTAAATAAATTTTTCAAGGACCAATAGACCAATAAGCGTGGATTTTTTAAATAAATTTTTCAAGGACCAATAGACCAATAAGCGTGGATTTTTTAAATAAATTTTTCAAGGACCAATAGACCAATAAGCGTGGCTTTTTTAAATAATTTTTTTCAAGGACCAATAGACCAATAAGCGTGGCTTTTTTAAATAAATTTTTTCAAGGACCAATAGACCAATAAGCGTGGATTTTTTAAATAACATTTTTCAAGGAACAATAGACCATTAAGCGTGGATTTTTTAAATAATTTTTTCAAGGACCAATAGACCAATAATCTTGGATTATTTAAATAAATATTTTCAAAGACCCACAAACCAATAAACGTGGATTTTTTAAATAATTTTTTTCAAGGACCAATAGACCAATAAACGTGGATTTTTTAATAATTTTTTTCAAGTACCAATAGACCCATAAAACTGTATTTTTTAATAATTTTTTTCAAGTATTTTTTATAGTTTTTTCAAGGACCAATAGACCAATAATCCAGAATTTTTAAATATTTTTTCAAGGACCAATAGACTAACAATCCAGGATTTTTTCAAATTTTTTTCAAGGACCAAAAGATTTTTAATTTTTTCAAGGATCAATAGACCAATAATCCTGAATTTTTTTATATTTTTTCAAGGACCAATAGACCAATATTCCAGGATTTTTTAATAATTTTTTTAAAGGACAAATAGAGCAATAATCCAGGACTTTTTAATATTTTTTTTCAAGGACCAATAGGTTAATAATCCAGGATTTTTTAAAGAACAATTTTCAAGGACCAATAGACCAATAATCCAGGATTTTTTAAAGAACAATTTTCAAGGACCAATAGGCCAATAATCCAGGATTTTTTAAAGAACAATTTTCAAGGACCAATAGACCAATAATCCAGGATAGCCCTACAGGCATTTGCCCTATAGGTATTTTGCAAAGTGTATTCCAAATACAAAATTTCCATGAATAGAAGATCTCCCACAGGTCTACTACCGATAGAAAAATTTCCACAAGTCTTCTACGGAGAGAAGACCTTCCACATACCTTGTTGGATTAGAAGACCGAAAACTGGCATACCATAGATATGCACCGATGCTGGTAACAACAAATTAGAACATATCAGATTACTTTACCGTAAAAATGTATCCTCTCCGATTATTTAAATATATTCCGACTTGCATTATGATTATTCAAAATATTGACTCGTTACGGGGAAGGTATCCAAAGAGTGGGACAAAATTATAGGTTCCTCTACCTTATATGAGTTATGTGTATGATTTTCGGGAATTTTGCGAGGGAGATCCGCAATGGAGTGGATAGTTATATTTCATTTCCACACTTCATCCAATATTGGAAATCCAATCTTACCCGAATTTTAACAAATCTCATTGAATATCAACATGAATACCCGAATATTCAAATTTCAATTTCAAAACTTACATATTCATCATATTTTCAATAAATATATAATTGAAATATCTGCATTTTTTGTCCTAAAAGGGTTCTAATGGAGAATCTGGATGTGACTCAACTCATTCCAACAGTCAAAAAAAATACTTAAATTTTAATTTTAATTGTGGGCTTGAAAATAAAAATTGGAGAAGCAACGGACAAACAACTTAATTTAACAGATCGAAAACAATACTCTTTTATATTTCCGGAATTTTAAAAGTAGACACCAAAATATAAATACCAAAATTATTTTTTGAAAATCTCCACATATCCTTCCTACGTCAACTCAAAAGAGACCCATGTAAAGATGTTCCCTTAAAAGTTAAGAAGCTTTGAAAAACCTTCACATATATACAACACATCTGCATTCAGTTCCTTATTTAAGTTTTAAATAAAATTGCCCGCTCAAGGGTTACTAATACGGGATTGCCCTACATTTTGTATTCTCTACGTATATTCCCTGTTTTTGTCTGTGTGTTTTTGTTCTCTCCATTAAATTTTAATAAATTTCAATCCGAGGACCTCAAATTTAACGAGTGCAATCAATAAACATTTAAGGATTTAAAAACATACACAGGAACACACACACACTTGCACACAAATCCCAAATAAGGACATAGACCTTTGCCGATGACCCTTTTATTCCGTAAAACAAAAAGTTGCAGTTGCTACTGTTGCTCCCGAACATTCACACATCACAAGTTTTAAAACAAAAAAACAACCAAAATCAGGCTTACTATTTGTATATGATTGAGTGTGTGTGTGTGTTGGTGCTCATCCGTTGTTGGGGCACATAACAAAATATATGACGTCAATATTAAATATTATTTAAGACCACCATCATCATCAGCAACAGCAACAGCTACACTGCTACCACAAACATTAATATTGCCAACATAAGCGGGTAGTAAGAACACAAACAGCAACGACAACAACAACGGCTATTTCTCCATACCACCACCATTATGAATAAATGCGGTGACCGACGATCAACCAACCAACTTGCCGGCCTTGTGTCTTCTCCCGGCCAGCCAGTCATAAGTAGGCCTTTCTGTGGCAAAACTTGATTAATATTTAATATTGGCGGTTATTATTGTGCGGTCGGCGAATTGGTGGCAGTAACTGAAATAAATAGCCATTGCAAAGTCTTTCAGCCGTCTATAGTTATGTGAAGTTATGCTACAAGAATGAAGGAATACAACTGCTTGAAATCTCTGAAGGCAGTAGGGATGGTGGGCAGCCCTTGCAGATTGGGTTTGTGACACTTCTACAACTGATATCCCAAAACAGCAGGATTTAACAATAACTCCAGTTTTGTAAGGGTATAATTTTGAGGTAATCAAAATAAGTGACTTGGAAGAAGCTGGCAATATTCGACAATCGTACGTTCTTCTTTAAAAGCAATTTAAAAGTATTATTTGGCTTGCGGGCAAATAGAAAAATAGGCTTCGATAAATCCACATCCATTTGGTCCTTAGAAAAATAGGCTTTGAAAAATTCACGTCCACTGAGTCCTTAGAAAAATAGGCTTTGAAAAATTCACGTCCTCTGAATCCTTAGAAAAAAAGGCGTTGACAAACCCACATCCATTTGGTCCTTAAAAAAATAGGCTTTGAAAAATTCACATCCACGCCTATGTGGCCTTAGAAAAATAGGCTTTAAAAAATTCACTTCTTTGAAAAATCCACGCCCATTTGGTCCTCAGAAAAATATACTTTAAAAAATCCACGCCCATTTGGTCCTCAGAAAAATATAATTTAAAAACTCCACGCCCATTTGGTCCTCAGAAAAATATAATTAAAAAAATCTACGCCCATTGGTCCTCAGTCGACAAGTCGATTTTTCCGACTGATCAAACGCAAAATTTGTTACCCTTTTTTATATTTATTAAGTGAAAGAAAAAATATCGGAAATAGCATCAAATATTTGAATAAATTTAGATTTGTTCGAATTGATCACCTTTGGCACGAATTATGGCCTTCAAACGGCCAATGAAACCGTCACACGATACCCGAATGTTGCTCTGCGGTATTTTGGTCCATTCCGGGCGAAGCGCTTGCTTAAGGAAATCGAAACTTTGGTATTTTTTAGTGCCAATCTAGCTTTCCAAAATACTCCAGACACAATAGTCCAACGGATTGGTATCTGGAGATTTTGGTGGCCATTGTATGCTGGAAATGAAGCGTGAAACCTCATTTTGTAACCATTATTGGGTGGCGCGTACTGAGTGCGATGGTGCTGAGTCCTGTTGGAATGTCCAAGGTCTGCGGCCAATATGTTTGCGTGACCAAGGCTTTAATAAATCCTCGAGAATATTTTCGCGATAATATTCGGCATTTATTCTGATGGCTCGGTTGATTAATACGCTATGGCGGTCCACACCATCACCATGGCCGGCGTTCGAGTTTTGGTGGCCAACCGAAGGTGCACATTTTCAGCTGAACTCTTTTCAAGTAAACACGATAATTTTCTCATCGGAGAAAACCAAACCCAGTTCACTTTCACTTTCGGCCAAGCGAAGCAAATATTTAGATCTCTTTTCCAGTCTATTTTCTTTCTTTTGCGGTTTAAGTTTTTGTTTTTATTTTGGAATTTCAATAGCTTTACTCCGATCTCATTTTTCAATATTTGCCGAATGGAATATTGCGATATGTTCAGCTTACGAGCCATTTTTCGGCCACTGCGACGCGGGTTTCGATCAAGTCGTTTTTTTACTTTTCGAACCATTTCTGCTGATGTTGCTGTTTTCTTTCGTCCACTTCCTTGACATCAGGATACGCTACCAGTATTACGGTAACGAGCGATGGTACGAGGCACAAAAGATTTATTCACACTTAAATGCTGGAGTGCTCTAACGATAGCCAATTGTGGTTTTCCAGCCAAATTTAAAGAAATCACACTATCACGCTTGAATTCCATCACGAATAACTTTTTTTCTGGAAAATTCTCACCAAAATGCTTTTGTACGCTTGTAAACATTATAATGAGCTGTCACGGGAATAATTTTAACAGCTGTCGGACGAGTGACTTAGAAATGACAGCAGTCTGAAGTTGGTTGCAGTTTGTTCATCTCACCCTGTATGTACCAAGTTTGGACCAAATCGGATACTCCCTTCGAGAGTTATCGTGCGCACCAGCCAGCAGACAGACGGTCGGACAGACGGACATCTTTAGATCGACTCCAAATGTCCTGAAATCAATTTGGTCCAAAGAGACCGTTATTTCGATAAGGCACGTTTTGGCCGTATTAAATTATATAAACCCTCTCTAGCCTGAAGGTATAAAAAAATCCACGCCTATATCGACCTAAGAAAAATAGACTTTAAAAAGTCCATGCCGATTTGGAATTTGGAAAAAAATTATAATTGTACCAAAAGTACTAAATAGTACTATATTTGGTGTTGGGTGGAGGAATACGGTATTGGTTGAAGGAATACGGATGAAATCTTCAAATTTGATATTAAGGTCTCTGGTGGCATCTGGAATTGAGATATGGTGGTGGAATGATACTAAATTTTGAAAAGTTTGACTTTGGGTAAAAAAATGAAGCTGAAATTTTGTACAAATGGATTTGGTTTCGGAAATGTGTTCTATAAATGAGCCAAAATTTTTATTTGGATTACTGATATAATCTATATTTGAGATTTGGCGGTATTTTCGAAATACTTCTTATATTTGCACGAAGTACCAAATGGTACTAAATTTGGTGTTGGGTGAAGGGTTAGTGTTGGAATCCCTAAATGCAATGTTGATGTCTCTTTTGGTGTCGGAAATTGAGGTATGAAGGTGATTTTGGAAATGTGTACCATAAGTGCACGAAAAGTACCAAACAGTACTATATTTGGTATTGGATGTACAGATAGTTCTTGAAATCGAAATTGTGTACTAGGGTCGCTGTCCATGAGTAGCCTGCACGGAGGTGATTTCGGAAATGTGTACAATAATTGTACGAAAAGTACTAAAATTTGGAAAAGTTTGGTTTTGGGTGGACGGATGAAGCTGGAATTTTAAAATGTTGTATTAGGATTCCTATTGGTGGTAGGTTTGTGACAAAAAGGTGGTTTTGGAAATGTGTACCAGAAGTGCACTAAAAATAATGAACAATTCTATAATTAGAACAATTTGGTATTGGGTGACCAGATAATGCCTGAAATCTATAATTTGGTATTAAGATCGCTGTTCATGTGCAGCCTGGTGATATGAAGGTGGCTTCGGTTTCGGAAATATGTACTAAAATTGTATGAATAGTACTGAATCGTACTATATTTGGCAGTGTGGTAAAAAAATAGCTTAAATCCTGAAATTTTATATTTATAATACTGATGGTATCTATATTTGAGATTTGGTTTCGAAATACGTCCTACATTTGCATAAAAAGTACTAAATGGTACTAAATTTGGTATTGAATGAAAAAATAGTGTTGAAATCCTCAAATTTGATATTAACGTCTCTGTTGGTATCTAGAATTGAGAAAGGGAGGTGTTTTTGGAAAAGTGTACTACAAGTGGACGGAAAGTACTAAATAGTACTTTAGTTGGTACAATTTGGTATTGGATAAACATATAGTGCTTGAAATCGGAAATTGTGTACGGGGGTCGCTGTTCATGTCTGGACTAGACATATGGAGGTGGTTTCGGAAATGTGCACTATAATTGTACGAAACGTACTGAATGGTACTATATTTGGTATTGGGTGAAGGGATAGGGACACAATTCGGAATTTTGATATTAGATTACTGATGCTATTAGTGTTTGAGATGGGGTTTGTTTTAGAAATGTGTCCTTTATTTGTACGAAAAGTACTAAGCGGTACTAAATTTAGTATTGGGCGAAGGGATAGATCTGGAATCTGGAATCGAAATTTGACATTGAGGTCCTTATTGGTATCGGAATTGAGATGTTGAGGTCTTTTCGGAAATGTGTACTATAATTGTACGAAAAGTACTGAACTGTACTATATTTGAAGTTGGGTGAAGGAATATAACAGAAATCTTGAAATTTGAAATGGAATTGATAGGGAATGGAGGAGCAACTTAACACAAAAAAAAAAATTGAAATATAATCCAAGAGCTTGCGAAATTGGTAATTTGGGATATTTTTGAACAATTCTCGTATAAGAATATCTCTCACTTTTTTATCAGCCTTGATAAGAAAGGAGGTCGTATATTTGCTCTGTAATATGATTATATGTTTGTAGTCCCTATAGGAAATATGATCCCTATTTAACCATCATCTAACAAACGTATTTACATTTTGTTACAAAATGTCACAAAAGTATGTCAGATACATCAAGAACTACAATCTTGCCCTCTACCGTATATCCCACAACTATTAACCACAAAACCGCTCAACTACTGCTAACTTTCATGGCAGACAGTCAGTCGGACGTATGACATGGTAGCTTGACGGCTACAGTTGTACCCCATCCATCCAATCATCCATCCGACCATTCGTCCGTCCATCCAACTACTAGGCATCCCATAAAATTTAGCTTCAGCAGGCATTCGAAACCCGAACAATGTGAATGAAAGAGAGACGCCTGCATGTATAAGTAGTATATAATGCTAATTTATGTCATGTATGTTTCATAATAAGATTTAACCACACACACACATTCATACTGTGACGAACAGACTCCAACTCACTGACAGATAGACAGAGAGACTGGATGGCAATATTCACCGCCAACATAATAGTAAATCCTCGAGTATGTGAATAATTCGTTGTTTTGGTTACTTCTTTGCGTTTTTTTTTTTGTGTTTCGTTTTTTTTTTTTTTTTTGATATCGCCGTACATGGAAATGGAAAACCGCAGAAAAAATTGAATTTCTTAATGCCACAAACGCATGCTTTTGCTTTTGTTGTTGTTAGTTATTATATGATGCTGCCGCTACTGATGATGACGAAACGCGAGCTACTCATATCATGTGAGCAGCAATAATAGCATATATTCCACTAAAGGAATGTAAATACGAGGGGTCTTTTGGGATAGCTGGAATTTCCAAATCGTTTCATAATATCAACAGATGCAGAGGGTAAAGAAAATTTCCTTCAACAAGTTCCAAAACATTCCGCGGAGGTACCTCAGTAATGTATGTGATGTTATGAACAAAAATCCTACAACGAATGTATTTTCCGAGAGCGGGAAGTCTACGACAACCAATCCACATACCTTTCCTAAAGGCTTTTTTAATGCCCTACAGAAATCAGTAAAGTTCGACTAGAGGTCCACGATCTAATCGTCTTTAGGACCCAGAAGACGCCCTTAGTTATTTATCTGAAGAGTGAATTTTGAAATAATTTGGTGCAAATAGCAAACAACTAATCTTTCCATATAAAATTTACAAAACATGCCAGAAAAGTAATCATTGCAAAAAAGGACAGGGCCTAACTTTATTATGTATCACTGAATACTATGACACTAAATCAAGGCATTAAGGAGGTTCTTAAAAATATCCACGATTACTGCCCTGTTGATGCTTTAAGTAACCACCATTGGTTACTCCCTGATGACTTCAATGGACTGAAAGGTTCCCGAGTGGAGTTATGGTCAAGGAAGAAAACTTTGCGTTCTTTAACTAACCTCAACCTATATCAGGTGATAGTTTTAGATAACCTGGCGTTATCCCTTTATTGTTGTTTTTATAAAAGCAACGTTTGTTTATTAGTGGAGAACGATGGTAATGTTTACCAGGGGGTAAGGCAGGGAATACCTAGGTTTCGGAAAGAGCCACCAATCCTCATCAGTTCCCTTGTTTTTGTCTGGGATATTCTCCCCAGAAGTTATTTTAAAAATAACTTCTATGACAAAAAACATTTTTTACCCAAGTGACGACGATTGGTGGCTCTTTCCGAAACCTAGGTATTCCCTGCCTTACCCCCTGGTAAACATTACCATCGTTCTCCACTAATAAACAAACGTTGTTTTTATAAAAACAACAATAAAGGGATAACGCCAGACCATTTTGCAACAACAAAATACTACGGTATCCCGAACAAACAAGCCACACTGTTCTATTTTAGATAACCACGATAACAGAATTCTCCGTCTTAGACTTTTTATACCCTCAGCCATATGGCTACAGAGGGTATATATCATTTGATACGGTCAAAACGTGCCTAGTCGAAATAACGGTTTTAGACCCTAGGTCTCTTTGGACCAAATCCGTTTCAGAACATTTGGAGTCGATATACCGATGTTCGTCCGTCCGTCCGTCCGTCTGTCTGTCTGGCTGGCTGGTGCGCACGATAACTCTCGAAGGGAGTATCCGATTTGATCCAAACTTGGTACATCGTAATATTTTTGTCAAACTTACATCGAGTTCGGAGATGGGCAACAAAATGTCAAAATTTTCAAAGAAAATAATTTATTGCATAGCAAGAGAAAGAAAAATCCGATTTTGCTCGAACTTTGCGAATCCTAATATTTTCATCAGTGCTAGATCATGTGCGACCTCCCCCACAAAGGGTCAAAATTTTGATTAATTAAAATTCTAATAAAATGCTATGTAAGATTTCGATAGTCTTCAAATTTCACACATCCCAATAATTTTATTAGCCCAAGGTCTGGTGTGAAAATGGAATGTATCGGTCCACTCCTTCTGGTACCTCCCCCACAAAAGTTCGAAATTTAAAAAAAAATATTTTTTTTGCACAAAAAGAGAAACGATAATCCGATTTTGCTCTAACTCTCTAATCCTAATATTTGCGTCAGTGCTAGGTCAGGTGCGAAAATGGACAGTATCGGCCCACTCCATCAAGTACCTCCCCCACAAAGGGTCAACATTTTGAATAAGTATAACTCTTATAAAATGTGATGTTAGAATCTTTCGGAACCTGTTCCATAGAGGGTCAAACGTTTGAATAATTGTAACACTAGTCAAATTATATTTAAATAATCGAACACAGGCTGAGGGTATATATCTGTCGGCAATACCGACTGATACTTTTTAACTTGTTATTCTTCCTTTCCTTATCAAATTAATATTTACTATTCATGTAAATGGATATCTGTTCTGCAATATTTATTTACCAAAAATAATAATAGACCGGACATGAAATCCTGAAAAAATCCTCAAAATTTTGAACGATTTTTTTAAGTGGTCCGCAAAAAGCCTTTTTAGTCCTGTGTACTACAAGTGCTCGAAAATTACTTAAAAATACTAAATTTAGAACAATTTAGTATTGTTTGAACAAATAGTGCTTAGGGCTGGAATCCTCAATTTGATGTTGAGGTCTCTGTTGGTATCTGGAATTAAGATATGGAGGTGGTTTCGGAAATAAGTAGCATAATAATACGAAAAGTACTAAATGGTACTTAATTATGTACTAGGGAAGGAACAAAGTTGAAATCCTAAAATTTGATACGGACGTCACTGTTGATATCTGTAGTTGAGGGAAGGAGCTGAAGCCCTGGAGAAATTTCATAAATTGCAACTAATTTTTTCCAGGAAGAATAATTTTCAAAAATCCACAAATTAATCTTAACAAGTAAGCAAAGGCTACAGTCGAGCGGGGCCGACCGTTGAATACCCTACAACACTATAATAAACGATACAGTTTATATAGGCGAGATACTCGAAAGAATTCCACAAGATATTGTGAAAAATAATAAAAGAAAACCACCAGGTTTCGTTCTCTAATTTTCGAATAATACCAACTTAAACTAATTTGCTCATTTCCAATTTATTGGTAGATGTTGCACGTAAACGGTCTTCCTAGATCTGGAACCAATATTTCCCAAAGACCTATAATCTCTCAGAAGTGGCAAAAGATTAACATTTATTATTTGTTTTTGACTGAAACGCATCTATATGAGATACAGACATTTGATTATATTCTTCAACGAAATCAGAGTTAACGAAATAGTCAGAAGTGCGTCTTTTCTGTATTTGCGAATTCTCCAAAAAGTCACTGGAATGGACATTTTCGTATTTTGTCTACAAAAGTTGGCAAACTATTTCACACATTGAATATTTTTGGATGGCCATCTAAAACTGCTTGGCTTTTGCAATGTCTGGTAACCCCCATTTAAATGTGCGTGCAGTTTTTTGGTCCATTTCAACCCCTAAATATATGGCGATCATCTCCAAAAAGAGTAGGCTTCTATTCTGACCCTCATCTGATCCCCATGCAAAATTTCGTTAGGATCGGACCATAAATGCGATCTGTAAATGATATCCTGATATCCTAACTACTTAGTTTTGTTAGCTGTAGAAATATTACCAAATGTTTAATTCAAAATGAAAATATGCCAAAAATGTGACAAAATTGAAAAAAATATGAGAAAATGTTAGAAAATCAATATTTTCATCTTTAGAGAGATATTTTTATGCGATTTTTTAGACGTTGTTTCTTTCCTGCCAAGAGGCCATTCTGAATTAATGAGAACTGTCGAAATCAGTTCAGCCGTTCTCGACATATAAGAGATCTTTCAAGCACATCTTCTTTGATAGACATATATATCGCACATATTTTGCTATATATCCGTTTCGTTGGATGTTAACATCAATGTAAAGATCAGAAGTAACCTTGTCAAGGCTTTCTGATTTTGCCGGGATTTAAAAAATTCACGGTTTAATGAAAAATTTTGAATTTTTTCAACACAAAAGATATGGTCTATTTTACCCGCTAAATATTATCCGATGACCACCCAAATTGGTAGGCTTCTTCCCCGCCCTAAACTCTAGCTACATGCGCAATTGGTCTATAATTGATTGGTCTATAATTGCGACCTGTATAGCTACTGCAAAATCCGACATTTTTTCAGTATTTGGTCCATTTCAACCCCTAAACATTTGGCGATCATCTCCAAAAGAAATAGGGTTCTATTCTGACCCTAGCCCCACCTCCATTCTAAATTTCGTGAAGATCGGGCCATAATTGCGACCTGTAGAGTGATTACAAATTAACATGGACAGACGGACAGACGGACGGACGGACATACATAGCTAGATCGACTCAGCTCGGCGAGCTAGGAAGATCCATATATACTTTCCTATATGGGAAACCAATATTTCGAGGTGTTACATAAATTCTGGCCCAATCAAACTTATAATACCCCCAACACATAGTGTTGTAGGGTATAAAAAGTCAATAAGTATTAAGCAAATATTTATTAAAATATTTATTTATTAAGTGTTTACAAGGATAACTTTCTTGAACAATTCCTAAAAAAACAAGTAAAATAGTATCAGTCGGTTTAGCCGACAGATGTATACCCTCAGCCAATGTTCGATTATTTAAATATATTTTAACTTATTTTATGATTGTTCCAACTGTTCACCCTCTTTGGAGTAGGTTCCAAAGGAATGGGCCAATATTGTCCATTTTCGTTCGTTTGGACTATATTGGTTACTTCATTCGTTTTGTATGAAATGTGTGATCATTTTTAGATGATATTAAAAATGATATTATTAGTTTTATGGAGGTATCAGATGGAGTGAAGCGGTATATTCCATCTTCATTCCAGACCTTGGATTAATAATAGTTTGAAGAGAGTCGGATGCTTATTTCGGATTTATAGATCGATGTGGTTATTCAAAATTGTAACCCTTTGTGAGGGAGGTACTGTAAGGAAAGATCCGATCTCTGCCATCTTTATAACAGATCTTGTGTTGATGGAAATATTGAGATGTACAAAGTCTGGAATGCAATTATAAGCTTCATGGATATTCAAAACATTTGATACTGTGGGGGAGTGTACCAAAAAGGAGCCGATCGATATATCCCAACCTCACAACAGATCGTGTGTTAGTAGAAATAAAGGGTTGTGTGAAATATAAGGAGAATCTTATGCTTATTTCGCGTTTTATGACCTTCATGGATATTCAAAATATTGAACCTTTGTGGGGGAGGTACCAGAATGAGTGGACCGATATATGACATCTTCACAGCAGATATTCTGTTAGCAAAAATGTTTGTATGTGTGATACATGAAGAGAGCCTGATGAAAATTTCGTTTTGGTTATTCAAAACTTTGATCCGTTGTGGAGAAGGTACCGCAAGGAATTGTCCGATTTGTACCGTCTTTATAACATATCCTGCGTTGATAGAAATATTCAGATGTGCCAAGTCTAAATGGAATCGTATGTTAATTTTGCGTTTTATGAGCTTAATGCATATTCAAAATTTCGAACTTTTGTGGGGGAGGTACCAGAAGGAGTGGACCGATATATTCCATCTTAACATGTGATCTTGGGTTTATACAAATATTGTGATGTGTGTAATTTGAAGACAATCAGATTCTTATATCGGATTTTATAAGAGTTATAATTATGAAAACTCAAGATACATTTGAATTTTGACACTTTTTGGGAGAAGCACTTGATGGAGTGGACCGATATTATCCATTTTTGCACTTGACCGATAACTGAGGCAAATATTAGGATTTGCATAGTTGGAGCAAAATCGGATTACTGCTTCTCTTTCGGTGCATAAATATATGCATATATATATATATATATATATATATATATATATATATATATATATATATATATATATATATATATATATATATATATATATATATATATATATATATATATTTTCTTTTTTTGTAACAGGCAAAAGGAAACGAGATACACCCATACCCATAGAATCACATTCTGAGTCGATTTATGCATGTCCGTCCGTCCGTCTGTCCGTCTGTCCATGTATTCAGTTCAAAGTACAGTCCGCATTTATTGCCCTACCCAGATGAAATTTTGCACAAATCATTTGTTTAGCCCAAATACGAACCCTATTGAAATTGGAGATAATCGGCCAAAATTTAGATATAGCTCCCATATATATCTTCGTCCGATTTGCCTTATATTGTACACCAAACGTGTAATATCAGTCCAAATAGTATGGAATTTTACACGTACGATCAGATTGGACCTGAAAATAAGTATGCCAAATTTGATCGAAATCGGTTCAGATATAGCTATAGCTCCCATATATATTGTTCATCCGATTTGTTATTTTATTCCTCCGCAGACGTAATATGCACTCTGTAAAAACAATATTTTGGGAAATATATCAAATACAGCTCAGAAATACATTTGCTAAATTTTATCGAGATCGGATCAGATTTGGATATAGCTCCCATATATAACTTCGCCCGATTTACCTTGGATTGTGCACCAAACGTCTAATATTTTTCCAAATTGGATGAAATTTGGCACTTACGAACGAATTGAGTCTAGAAGCTAGTATGTCAAATTTGGTGAAGATCGGTTCAGATATAGCTATAGCTTCCACATATACTGTTCAACCGATTTGTCATATTTGTTCCCCACAGCCGTAATATGCACTCCGTAACAACGATATTTAGGGAAATATATCAAATACAGCTCGGAAATATCTTTGCCAAATTTTATCGAGATCGGTTCCGATTTGGATATAGCTCCCATATATATTTTTATCCGATTTCAAATTAATTGTACACTAAATGAGCAATACAAGTCCGAATTTAAAAGATACAAATGCTTCGTCATATTTAGTCCTATGAACTTTAAATAATAATTATAATCATAGCGTGTATGATTGAATTCTCCCATAAAAACTTTTAATTGTTATGCGTAGCTCTACTAAATTAGCAAAGTGGTGTAGGGTATCATAAAGTCGTCCCCGCCCGACTTTAAGACTTTCTTTACTGTTTTTTTTTTTTTTTTTTTTTTTTGAAAATTTCGACCATTTGTGGAAGAGGTACCAGAAAGAGTTTGCCGATATATTTCATCTTAACACCATCTTGGGATGTGTGAAATTTGAAGACAATCGGACTCTTAAATCACATTTTATAAAATTTGTAATTATTCAAATTTGTGACCCCTTGTGGGGGAGGTATTTGAGGGAGTGGATCGATATTGTCCATTTTGGCACCTAACCTAGCACTGATGCAAACATTAGAATTTGCAAAGTCGGAGCAAACTCGGATTATCATTTCCTTCCTAAATCTTAAAAACCTTTTGTGGTGAAGGGACCGGTAGGACTGGGCCGATATTGCCCACCTCCGATCTCGATCTAAGTTTGATAATAATATTACAATGTACCAAGTTTGCACCAAATCGACCTTCGAGAGTTATCGTGCGCACCAGCCAGCCAGACAGATGAACGAACACCTCTAAATCGATTCCAAATGTCCTGATACGGATTTGACCCAATGGACCTAAGTCGTAAAACCCTTATTTAGATAAGGCTGAGAGTTTAAGAATGAGAATATTCTGCATTTTTTTATTGTTTGTCATATTAACATAAATTATTGAATTGCACATTTTGTAATTTTACCTTGTAATTTTACCACCTTATAATACTATGTGTTGGTGGTGTTATATTCAGGTCGCAATTATAATCAAAAAAAAATAGTGGCAAAATCCTACCTATATATTATCAATTAAGACATTATGTATAACATTTTTCATTGAGAACAGCAACTTGATATTTCGAATGATTTTTCAAAAAGTCCTATTTTATATTCAATATAGGGTTGAAGGGTATCACATGATCAGTCCAGCATGACTATAGCCTTTGCTTACTTGTTTTTATTCGATCTCTTAAATAATACCAATGGATCTTTAATGGATGATCCCTTGACTTTTTAAACTCAAATATTTTTATTTCCTGAAAAAATATACAATTTATTGTTTCTTGTATTTGTTCTACCCTTCCCACCCTCGCACCGAATAATTTTTCCCAAAAAAAAAAAAAAATATGTTGAGCGTAACTGATGATGATAACAATAAAAAATAATAATACTCCGCTTCATAAGATTGCATACATTAAAAGTCGGCTTTGTATAAGTTACTGCTGTTGGAAAATAATAAAAAAGGACAAGACGAAATAAAATGGAATACCAACAGGAAGGAACTGACATACAACAACAACAACATAGTTGTACATGTTGTTATTTTCGATTTTTTAAATAAACCCAATACATAAACTATTCGAAAAAAGTTTTCAGTTTAACTGAACATTCATGTGGTTATATTTTTGGTTGGCCTAGAAAAGTGGCCAATATTTCCAAAGCCACCACTATAACCAATGCATAAAGACAATTTACAATATCCTTGTTATAATCCCAGCCACCATACACACAACCTCCATTCGTCTATTATTAGGCCATGTATTGGTGTGTTTGTTTACATGTTTGTCTGTCGGTGTTTTTTTTTTTTTTTTTTGTTCTCTTCGCCCACTCAAATATTCGGTTATAATAACATTTGGCTACTTTTGTTTGGCCCAGTTTTTTTCCCCCCAAGAAATGATTTAGACCAAATATATATTTTTGCAATAAAATAAAGTCATTTGGAGGAATGTAAAGGAAGTTCCTGGCCATACCATTTCCATGGGGCTTATCAATAGAAATGAGTACATCAGAGCCAGTTATTAAAGATGAGGCGAAGAAGCATTATTATCATATGAAGACGATAGACGGGTGATAACTTCTCGTCTGCTGGGGTTCATTTGGATGTTTAGCTGGGAGCAGAGAAAGTATTTCTCATATTTTTTTATGAACCTGAATGGAATACATTAGCATAGAATTGTCATT
Organism: Musca domestica; assembly: GCF_030504385.1. NCBI lineage: Eukaryota > Metazoa > Arthropoda > Insecta > Diptera > Muscidae > Musca > Musca domestica. The sequence continues at coordinate 2,559,916 of NW_026712388.1, read as the reverse complement.
ATTTACAATTTTCGGGAGGGGGAAATTAATACAGATCTGTGTTTCAATAACTGATGTTGTGTGACAACAATCTTTGTGGTCGTTTGACAATATTAGGCGAATTACTATTTTGGGTGTGGGTGGGCGGTGTGTGTGTGGGGTCATGTCAAAGGAAATGGAATTTTTCATGTCAAGGAAGGCTTCTCCGTTTGAAACGGAAGCAATATGGATTTCATATTGAGTTGTTAGTTGGGAATGATGGGAATAGACATAATTCTATTAGTTTTGATTTGAAAATCACAACTTAAGATAATAAAGAGGCAGTATTTTGCAGTTAATAAAATGGGTTTCTAAATGCGTAATAAAAAATATTTAGAAGGTATTGAAGACTTAAAAAAGGAATTCTATATAATACCTCTAACGTGTAATCGATCCATTGAAAGAGGTATTTTTGTCTCTGTTTATGAAATTTTATTTCTCCACAGAAAAAAATTCGAAAGATACTTAAAAGTGTCTGCTTTTCCTAAACCACATTAAAAAAGTGATATTTTCAAAGGACTGTTTTTTGCAGAAAAGTTATTAAAAAGCCTGCTTTGCATAATAAAAGTGTTCTTTCTATAGATCTGGAAAGGTATAATTAGTCTAAATCCAAAAATTTGTGTACATTAAAAACACATTTTAGGGTTACAGCCGTACTTTATTGTGACTTTATGCCAAAACCTCCTACGAAACATCATTTAAGAAGGATGACGTCAAAGGCAAAAATATTCTTCATCAAATTTCACTATAAGTTGCCAAAGAGAGGAAATCTCCATTCCCACTGCATATAAAAAAAATATTCCTACTTTTTATACCCCCCACCATAGTATGAAGGGTATATTAAGTTTGTAATTCCGTTGGTAACACCTCGACATATATATTTTAGACCCCACAAAGTGTATATATTTTTGATCGGCATAAAATTCAATGTCGATTTCCGTCAGTCTATCCGTCTGTCGAAATCACTCTAGCTTCCGAACGAATTGAAGTAGATTGATAAAATTTTACTCAAATGTATGTTATATCTGCAGGACTTTTGGTATTGAAAATGGGCCATGTAGGTCCACATTTTGGTATAGCCCCCATATAACGGTACCTCCCGATATTCGGTATTTTGATGATTTTAGCGACATTATTCACCGGAAATGTTTTAAATTTGGTATTTGAAGTTCGAAAATTGTCTGTGCAGGTCCACGTCTTCGTATAGCCCCCATATAACGGTACCTCCCTATATTCGGTCTTTTGATAATTTTAGCGACATTATTCAGCGGAATTGTTTCAAATTAAGTATTTGAAGTTTGAATTGGATACTACAGCCTAAGACAGAAAATTGTCTATGCAGGTCTAAGTCTTAGTATAGGTCCCATATATCAGTACCTCCCGATATCCGGTATTTTGATGATTTAAGGTACAATACTCATCGAAATTGTTTGAGATATCGTATTAGAAGTTCGTAATGGATGTTACAGCCTGTGACAGAAAATTTGCTATGCAGGTCCGATATAACGGTACCTGCCTATATACGGTATTTTGATGATTTTAGCTACATTATTCACTGTTTATTTCAAGTTTCGAACTTGAATATTGTAATGGCTTATGACAAACAATGTCCATGTAGGCCCACGTCGTATAGACCCATCAATCTTTACAACATATCATCTTTATAACAGATCTTGTGTTGTGATGTCTGAATGGAATTGGATTTTAAGTTCTCGTTTTATGGTCTGTTAGGTTATTCAAAATGTTGACCATTTTTGGGGGTAGTACCAGAAAGAGTGGACCGATATAACCTATATTCAGAAGAGATCTTGTGTTAGTAAAAATAACGAAATGTGTGATATTTGTAGAGATCCGGATGCTTATTTCGGATTTTATGATCGTTTTGGTTATTCAAAATGTTGAACCTTTGTGGGACAGGTACCAAAAGGAAACTTGTGTTGATGGAGGTATTGAGATGTACTAAGTCTGAATGGAATCGGATGTTAATTGGGCGTTTTATGAGCTTCATAAATATTCAAATTTTGACTTTCTGTGGTGGAGGTACTACAAGGAGTGGACCGATATATTCCATTTTCGCACCTGACCTGATGCAAATATTAGGATTTGAAAAAAATTGGAGCAAAATCGAATTATCCTTGTTCTTTCTGTGCAGTTTTTTTTGTGAAAAATTTCGACCTCTTGTGGAGGAAATTATATGTATATACTCTCCAGCTATATGGCTGAGGATATAAAAAAAATCCCTTTTTTTCTTTTGATAATTGTTTCCACAAGTTTGTAGGTGCGGTGGTATTTTTTAGAATTTTTTGTATGTATGATGTTAAAAAAAATTGAAAATCTATTTCTTGGTGCCCTGGATGGTCTGCTAAAAACTAATATTCAAAAATTCATGTGTGAAGCCTCTGGAAACCCCGCTTTGAAATATGCTTCTTGGAAGAAAAATTATTGTGTGGTTCGATTCCGTAGGATCCTTGAAAAAAAGTGCCAAGAAATTCAATCATTTTCTCTTTCATGATTCTTAAAAAATAAGCTTATAATGCTTAGAAGTGTATGGTTTTTCATAGGTAATCTCTGAAGTGTATACGTTTTACAGACGATCGGTTAGTGGTCTTCTCAGAGAAGACCTCTCCAGAAATCATATGAAATCGATCTTCTTTCCGTAGAAGACCCTCTACATTTCTCCTTCTCATAGAAGACCCTGCAAAAGTAGTTTTCTATAGGCTTTTCTTCCCATAAAAGACTTTTTACATAAAATGATTATGAAAGAAGAACTGTGAAAGATATTCTATCTATCGACGATTTATAGAGGGCATTTTATCAATGGAAAGTTCTCCTATCTATATAAGACCCATAGAAGAACTTTTTTCATATAGCACTCTTAAAATGTGATTTTTCGATAACAAGACCTTCTTGCACGGAGAATCTTTGAAGGCTCTTTTTCCCATAAAATACCATCAAAGAACTTTCTTCCGGGTCTTTAAAGAGTCTTTCCCATGTAGAAAATTTTTGAGGAGTCTTCTCCAATAGAAGACCTCTAAAAGGTCCTTTTTTCACAGAAGCCTCCTTAGTTGTCATGGTTCCATGGAGGACCCCTGAAGGGACTACTTTTCATGGAAAAGCGCTCGTTCCTTATAATATCTCTGAAATAGCTTCTGTCTATCCAAAAAACTCCGTAAAGTTTTTTACGGAAGTTCTCTGCTGGCTCTTCTTTTTTAAAAGATCTCGGGAAAGGTAGTCTAGTCATCGATGGCTTCGAAAAAGTCTTGAATGGAATCCTTTTCATTGAATACCCCTTAATGGCATTTGTTTTATGGAAGTCTTCTGAAGGACAATTTTTTTACAAAAGACCGCTGAAGTGATTTGCTCTAAAAAGTTGCCTGTTTAAAAAATACCTCTGAAAAGACGTTTTTCTAAAAAAAACCCATAGAACATCTGTTATCCATAGAGAATTTCTGGAATTTTCCAGTAACTCGTGAAGACCTTTTTTTCCTCAAAAGACACTTAAAATATTTTTCATTCATAAAATACATATGGAATGTATTCTGCCCACAGAGGGTATTTGAAAAGATTTCTATTCGCAGGAACCTTGTACGTATATTCCATTTATAGAAGACCTCTAGAAAAGTATTCTGCCCATAACAAATTTGTACGAGTTTCATAAAGAAACTTATCTCCTTGGGTATTTTTTTAAAAACGCCCTACAACTCTTTTCTAACTTCCACTGAATAAATTTTAGAAAATATAAAAAAAACCTGTAGTTGACTTTAAAAAATCAGTCTCCGTAAATATTTAAATGAAATTCAGTGCGAATATGTTGCAACCGCAGAATAACACTTCGCTCGTTTGTTAGTTTATTATTTTTATCCACGAATGTCAAATGTATGCATGTGTGTGTGCATGCACATTTTCAAATTCAAGCGTTTGCCTCACCCCACTCGCTTAGCATATCACCGAAAAAATGTATCCTTTCGCATCCTTTCGTTACAGCGATGAACATTATTTTTTGCCGTACAACCACACAGTGGGGATCGTCTGTTGCTGGGTTGAGGTGGTGTGCGTATCATCATTGTGTGTGTTGCATCATGACAGATTTTTGACGAATGAAATTTTGTCAATATTTTATAAAAGTTTTCCAACAAAAAAACATAGATTTTTTTGTCGATTTCCTATTCACACTCGTAATATTGATACGCTGTTGTATAAATATGATGATATTAAGTTTTGCATAAGAATATGGGACAGTGCCAGTTATTTTGGAGATTGTAAAATTTTATAATAACTCGAGCATAATGGATGGGGAAAAACGAGTCTACTAATGAATATGACACGAAATTGTCAACAGCAACCCGAGGCAATTGATTTCGAAAAAAAAAAACAATATTTAAAATTACAGCCAAATCGGTTGGAAAAATTTAGAAATAACTCAGCTGAGAAAGGAACCGTATATGCATATTGTCCCATATTGAAAACGTGAAAAATATATGACGTCACAGATAACAAATCTTGATTTAATATGACCCATTATAAATTTTAATAATACAATTTCAAAAGCTTAATATTAGCATATATTTACCGCAAACAAATTTTGGGGACATTTGGGATTTAGTTACTGTGATATACTATTATACTATTGCCTCTAATTGAACTTTCGCATTCCCAGGCCCTAAATTGTTATGGCCAATTTACATTTGGCACATTTCAAACAGTACCCAGCCAGATACAACGCGCAAAGCAATATTCTTGATATGCTGCACCCGAGTCAGTCTTGGTCGTAGGAAAATCTGAAAGAATTTAAGATCTCAATTTTCGTGTATGTTTTTGCTAATGCTAAACAGAATGGTAAAAACTGAAGTATTGGGAGACTTGTACTAATAGAGTTCAAAAAGAACAAATCATACTAAATAAATGTGGTACCATTGGCATAACGCGACCACAGCGATTTTGTACCTTCCGTGAGCCCAAACACCTTAGATGATAATCCCTATATAACATAAGCTCCTGATTTTTATAGAGAGGGTATATATCATTTGATACGACCAAAAAGTTCCACATCGAAAAAACGGTTTAAGACCCTAGGTCTCTTTGGACAAAATCCGTTTCAAGACATTTGAAGTCGATCTATCTATGTCCGTACATCTGTCTGGTGCGCACGATAAATCTCGAAGGAAGTGTCCGATTTGGTTCAAACTTGGTACATCGTAGTATTATTATACAAATTTGATAGAGTTCGGAGATGTGCAATATCTGTCCTCCCCCTACAAAAAGTAGACATTTTCAAAAAAATATTCTACTGTACAGAAAGAGAAAGGATAATTTAATTTTGCTCCAACTTTGCCAAACCTAAAATTAGCATCAGTGCTAGATCAGGCGCGATAATGGACAATGTCGGTCCACTCCATCAAGTACCTCCCCCACAAAGAGTCAAAATTTTGAATAATTTTAACTCTTATAAAATGTGATATAAGAGTCCAATTGTCTTCAAATTACACACATCACAATATTTTTATTAACCCATGGTCTGCCATGAAGATGACTCTATATCGGTAGCAGAAGGACCTCCACCATTCATTCTGGTACCTCCACCACAAAGGGTCAAACCAAAACGATCATTGGTTCCGGAATAAGCATCCTGTTCCCTTCATACTCCACTCATCTTATTATTTCAACTAACACAATATATGCTGTGAAGCTGGTAGACACCAGTCTACTCTTTCTGGTATCGCCCCATAAAGGGTCAACATTTTGAATATTCATGAAGCTCATAAAATGAGAAATCAACATTCGATTCCGTTTCATACTTGGTACATATCAATATTTCCATCAACACAAGATCTGTTATAAAGATGGGAATGATCGGACCATTTCGTCTATAACCGCCCCACGTAGGGTTTAAGCTTTTGAAAAACCAAGCGCTCAAAGAAAACTAAATAATCATCCAACTCCTTCAAAATTCACACATACAAACATTTTTATACCCTCAGCCATATGGCTGCAGAGGGTATATATCATTTGATACGGCCAAAACGTGCCTAGTCGAAATAACGGTTTTAGACCCTAGGTGTCTTTGGACCAAATCCGTTTCAGAACATTTGGAGTCGATCTAGCGATGTCCGTCCGTCCGTCTGTCTGTCTGTCTGGCTGATCCGATTTGGTCCAAATTGGCTCCAAGGTAATATTTTTGTCAAACTTAGATCGAGTTCGGAGATGGGCAATATCGGTCCACTGCTTCTGGTACCTTACCCAAAAAAGGTCGAATTTTTCAAAAAATATATTTTTTGCACAGGAAGAGAAAGGATAATCCGAATTTGCTCCAACTTTGCAAATCCTAATATTTGCGTCAGTGCTAGGTCAGGTGTGAAAATGGGCAATATTGGTCCACTCCATCAAGTACCTCCCCCACAAGTGGTCAAAATTTTGAATAATTACAACTCTCATAAAATGTTATGTAAGAGTCCGATTGTCTTCAAATTTCACACATCCCAATATTTATATTAACCCAAGCTCTGGTGTTAAGATGAACAATATCGGTCCACTCCTTCTGGTACCTCCCCCACAAAAGGTCGAAATGTTCAAAAAATATATTCTTTGCACAGAAATAGAAAGGATAATCCGAATTTGCTCCAACTTTGCAAATCCTAATATTTGCGTCAGTGCTAGGTCAGGTGTGAAAATGGGCAATATCGGTCCACTCCATCAAGTACCTCCCCCACAAGTGGTCAAAATTTTGAATAATTACAACTCTCATAAAATGTTATGTAAGAGTCCGATTGTCTTCAAATTTCACACATCCCAATATTTATATTAACCCAAGCTCTGGTGTTAAGATGAACAATATCGGTCCACTCCTTCTGGTACCTCCCCCACAAAAGGTCGAAATTTTCAAAAAAAAAAAAAATTTTTTTTTTGCACAGAAAGAGAAAGGCTAATCCGAATTTGCTCCGACTTTGCGAATCCTAATATTTGCGTCATTGCTAGGACAGGTGTGAAAATGGACAACATCGGTCCACTCCATCAAGTACCTCCCCCACAAAATATTGCAATTTTGAGTACCCATGAAGCTCATAAAACGCCAAATTAACATCCGATTCCATTTAGACTTGGCACATCTGTCGAAATATTTATATCATATTTTGGGTCCGATAGGAAATGGGCAATATTGGCCCATTCCTTCGGGATCTGCTCCATAGAGGGTCAAACGTTTAAATAACCTTAACACTAGTCAAAATATATTTAGATAATCGAACATAAGCTGAGGGTATATCTCTGGCGGCAATACCGACTGATACTTTTTAACTTGTTTGTTGACACAAGATCTGTTGTGAAGATGATACATATCTGCGAACCCCTTCTGGTACCTCACCCATTAAGGATCACATTTTTTTGTTATTTTACAAGTCAACGATTCTTTACAACTTGCTACGTCGAAATATTTCTCTCAACCAGAATTCTGAGATGGATACGGAAGTTCGATTTTGGAATTTACTCCACATCAGTATTTTATCTGTACAAGATGGAGTATGAAAATGGAATACTTCGTTCGACTATATCTGATAACTCACGCACATTTTAACATTTTCTAAAAATTATCACATATCTCATATAAAGTGAAGGAAGTAGTCTATATAGCCCAAACCTGGCACGTGGCAATATTTATTTAGGTCCGATACGAAATAAAGAATATTGCCCGAATCCTTCGGAACCTACTCCAGAGAAGGTCAAGAATTTTCACAATCATAGCAGAAGTCAAAATAATCGAACATGAGGCTGAGGGTACACATCTGATGGCAAAAACCGACCGATACCTCTTTACTTGTTAAAAAATAAGAATTTTCTACTGGTCCGAACTGTAGAAAAACTCAGACCTACATAGACAAAATAATTTGCCACAGAAGTCATAATGCAATAAGAGCTCTAAATACCAAATTTTCATTTCCATTAAGAAATGTTTCTAATATGATCAGAATTCCTAATTTAGCGTGGTAAAGATATATGGGGCTATAGAAAAGCCAGTAAGCAAAGGCTATAGTCGTGCGGGGCCGATCATGTGACACCCTACAACACTACAATATGTTAGAAGCCCCGTTACGTCCAAATCCATTTTGGAAAATTTCGCTTTTGATATTGTAATACAGCACTGCCCAGATATTACCCTTAGCTTTTTGAATAGGAACATTTGCCCAATATTTACGCACTCCGTCGTGCTGCAAGTTGTTGTGGTTCATTTTACTGTTAAATATAATTCAATGGTCATCCAAAATGCTAGACCGTGTTCGATTGATTTCAATTGTGTGATTAGGAAATTTTTTCTGTTTTTGGTTCATTTAAATCCCAAAATATTTTGCGATCATCTCCAAATGCAAAAGGCCCCTCTGTATCTCCAAATTTAGCCTCATCTATATGATTTGCCTGTCTACGATATTTGGCTGAATTCGTCAACGAAATCAGCATAAAAATTCCAGAAGTTCACCTTTTGTGTATTTCGGATATCGGCTCTAAGTAATTTTTGTATTTTTCCACAAAAATGTAGTGGTCAATTCTACCTGCTGTTCTAGACTCTAACTTCATGCGAGATTTCGTGCCCTTTGGTTTTTATTTGTGACCTTTATAACGGCTGCAAAATCAGGAACATTTTTCTCAACCCTTAAATATATTGCAAACATCTTTAAATGCAATAGGCCTAGCCCTTCTGAGCCCAAGGATAGAGTTACGAAAATTGCTATCTGTATATAATATCCCCAACCTGTGTTCTAAGGTGAAAAAATATTACAAAATATACATTTCAATATTATAAGTCAAGTTAAAAAAATCGCATGCGATAAAAAATATGAAAAAATATTTTTATGCGATTTTTTTTAGATTTTATTCTTTTATGCCAAGAGGGCATTCTGAATTGACAACATTTTTCAAAATCGGTCCGGCCATTCTTGAGATTTAATCATTCTAGCTAATATTCCCTTCCATTGTATATATTTCGCTATATATATCCGATATTTTTACTATCGACATCTACGTAACGGTCAGAATTGACCTTTTCGTCTATTTGTGATTTCGCCGGGATTAAAAATATTTGCGGTTTAATGGAAAATTAGACTTTTATTGAACACAAATGTTATGGTCTATTTCACTCCACTAAATATTACCCGATGACCATTAAAATTGGAAGACTTCTGCCCAGTCCTAAGATCTAGATTCATGTTAACTTCCGCGTCGATTGGTCTATAATTGCGACCTGTAGAGCACTGCAAAATCAGGAAATTTTTCAGGGTCCAAAGGTTATTTTCATACTTTTTGTTATAAGCTTCCAAAATTTATTAACAAAATAAAATTGTATAACCACAAATATCCACAAAAAAGATAAAAAAGAAGTAAATCTTTATTGCAATATCCCATATAACCACTCACATATCTGCATATATTTCTGAGAAGGATATGTAAAAATATGCCATAGGACATATTTATTTGACTTCCTTTTTGCCACATATTTATATCTGTCGCTGTATGTGAGTGTGTGTGTGTCTGCTAGTATTTGTCACACTTCGGATGAAGAGGTTACAAAGGCATTACTTGTGTGGGTGGCCTCCTCCTCCCCTGACGTACCGTCTGCAATATGAAGGCGACAACGAGGATGACGATGATGATGCCGCTACTCCTGCTAAGGCTCACACAGTTAAAAAGTATTTGTAAGGATATTGAGTTAAAACTATCTCTGTCTCGATGTAAATGTGCAAAAAGGATATTCGTAACACACACAAATACAAATCATGAATGTTTTGAAGAGATTGCGAATGTGTTTTGAATTGAGTCGACTGTTTGTTGTTTATTTTGACTTAGTCTGTCGGTGTGTGTGTGAGTGTCTCGGTATCCTCATATGCAGCCAGCATCATATTACAAATCTGTGTTGGCTGGCTGGTTGGTTGGCCTCCTTTACTGGGTCGGGCAGGGCAGCAGTAGAATGAGGATGGCTTTGCCCTCCTGCTGTTCGGAATGATGATGTCATGTTTTACATTTTAATATGATTTAATGCAACACACTTGGCAATACCAAGAGAAAATTTCAATAATTCTTTCGTTTCGTTTCATGTTTTTTTTTTCTTGTCGCCTACAAACATAACACTGTGACTGACTGACTGTATGAAATGATACTGTTGTAAAACTTATAACTGTGTATTGAGTGACTGACTGTCTGTTTGAATGTCTGTAGTACAAACATGTATGTATTTATGTGTGTGTGTGAAAGGCGTCAAGTTTGATATACTCGTACTTATGCAAGAATGCGAACATTTGCTGTGTGTGTGATGAGTTCGGTTATGATGTGATTATTTTATGTTGCCATGACACCATCAGCAGCAGGAGAAGCAAGTTCTAAATCGTCAACGCACAGTGAATGAGAATCGTTTCCTACGGGATAAAATCCTGAAACTATTGAACGGATAAAGATATTTTCATTTTATCCATCCTTCAAAAATGATGTTTGTTTATAATTGATTCGGTTAAGAATGGCTGTAACGATTTGGATAAACTTTTTTTTATCAATGTTCGCCAAAAACCCAACTTAGGTTTTTGTGGAAAGAAAAATTGGCCACACCCACTTTTACGCTCAGGGTACCGAGTTTTAAAATAATCGTAGACTTGTTTCGCAAATTATGAAAGACATCACTATTGAAAATGGTGACCCTTTGTGGGGGAGATACTAGTAGGGGTGGGCCGATATCTAACATCTTCACACCCACCAGTTCTTGTGTTAATCAAAATATTGAGATGGGGAATGAGGGGAGTCGGATGCTTACATCGCATTTATAAGCGTTTTAATAATTAACAAGTTTGACGATTTTTTGGGGGAAGGCACCAGAAGGAGTAGACCGATATATTCCATCTGCACACCAGGTCTTGTGTTGGTAGAAATATTCAGATGTGCTAAGTTTGGAAATAGTTGGATGCTCACTTAGCGTTTTATGAACTTCATAATTATTCAAAATGTTGCCCCCTTTATGGAGGAGGTATTAGAAGGACTGTACCGATATATCCCATCTTCACACCTGATTATGTGTTGATAAAAATATTGGAATGTGTGAAATTTGGAGGGAATCGGATGCTTTTTTCGTATTTTATGAGAGTTATATATATTCAAATTTTTGACCCGTGGTGGGAGAGGCACGAGAAGGACTAGGCCAATAGCTACCAAGTTCACAACAGATATAGTGTTGATAGAAATACTGAGGTGTGAGGAGTTTGAAAGGAATCGGCTGCGTTTTACGAGCCATAAGGCTATTCAAGAATTTAACCCGTTGTAGGGGAGGTGGTGCCAGAAGCAGTGGGCCGATATATCCTATCTTCATACCAGATATTGTGCTAATAAACATATTGGAATGTGTGAAATTCGAAGAGAATCGGATGCTTATTTCGCATTTTTTTTTTTTTTTTTTTTTTTTTTTGAGATATCCAATTATTTAAAATTTTGACCCTTGGTGGCGGAGGTGCCAGAACGATTAAGCCATTCATCTTCACAACAGATAGAAATATTGACATGTGCCAAGTTTGAAAGGTATTGGATGCTCATTTGGCGCTTCATGGATATTCAAAAATTTTACAACTTTGTGGGAGAGGTGCCAGAAGGAGTGGTCCTACACATCTCACCATATCTTGTGCTAATATAAAATATTGGGATCAATTTGAAGAAGATAGAGATCCTATTTCACATTTTATATGAGTTATAATTATTCCAAATTTTGACCCTTTGTGGGGAAGGTACTTGATGGAATGAGTCAATTTTGTTCATTTTCAAAACTAACCTAGTACTGACCAAAATCGAATTACACTTTCTCTTTCTGTGATGTAATTTACTTTTTTGAAATTTTACCAGAAGAAGTTGGCCGCGGTTGCCCATTTCCGAACTCGATCTGAGTTTGATATAAATATAAGAATGAGACAAGTATGGGCCAAATCGAATACTCCCTTCGAGAGATATATTGCGCACCAGCCAGACAGACACACGGACGGACATCGCTAGATCAGCTCCAAATGTCCTGAAACTGATTTGTACTAAAAATACCTAGGGTCTAAACCTTTATTACAATGAAACAATTTTTGGACGTATCAAATGATATATACAGGTGATATTTATCAATAGTACTAATACAAAATTCTAATACACTCTATAAAGTGCCACCCCCACAAAGGGTCAACATTTTGAATAATTAAAACTCTTATAAAATGTCATGTAAGACTCTTCAAATTTCACACATCCCAAAAATTTTGTAAACCCAAGGTCTGGTGATATATGTCGGTCCACTCCTACTTGTACCTCCCCCACAAAAGACCCAAACTTTGAATAGCCATGAAGTTCCTAAATGCCAAATAAAATTCCGATTCCATTTAGACTTGAATATTTCTATCAAGACAGGATCTGTTATAAAGACGATAGAAATCGGACCATTCCTTCTGGTACCCCACAAAGCGTCAAGGTTTTGAATAACAAAAACGTTTATAAAATCCGAAACAAGCATCAGGTTCTCCTAATAATTCACAAATTCCTTTACTTATACTAACACAAGATCTGTTGTGAAGATGGGATATATCGGTCCACTCCTTCTGGTACCACCCCCACAAAAGGCTGGAAATTTTGAATATCCATGAAGCCCCTAAAACGCGAAATTAATATTCGATTCCATTCAGACTTGGTACATCTGAACACTTCCATCAACACAAGATCTCTCTTTAAATGGCAAGGATCGGACCTTTCCTTCTGCTACTTCCCCAACATAGGGCTCAAGAATTTGAAAAACTAAAAGTTCAAAGAAAGCGAAATAACTATTCAAATTTCACAAGTACAGACCTTTTTTCTAACACAAAACCTGTGGTGAGGATGATATATTTATATCTGCGAACCCGTACCGGTACCCCAAAAACAAAATGCTCACAATTTTCAATGTCTTTATCTGTCATAACTTGCGAAACAAGTCAGCGATTCTTTACAAGTTTCTATAGCTAAACATTTCTCTCAACCAGGAACCTGAGATGAATGTGTGATTTATGATTTCGCATAAAATTGATTATACAGGGTGAGATAAAAAACTGCAACAAAGTCGAACGACCCAATTTTTACATTTTTTTTTAATTTTATTTGAATTAAAAAAAAAAATCGGAAATAGCATCAAAATTTAGAATTAGTTTGGATTTGTTCGAATTGGTCAACTTTGGCACGAATTATGGGCTTCAAACGGCTAATGAAACCGTCACACGCTGCCCGAATGTTGCTCTGTGGCATTTTGGCCCATTCCCGGCGAAGCTCTTGTTTGAGGTGATCGACAATTTGGAATTTGTTAGTGCCCACCTTCGTTTCCAAAATACTTCAGACACAATAGTCCAACGAATTGGTATCTGAAGATTTTGGTGGCCATTGTGTGCTGGAAATGAAGCAAGGAACCTCATTTTGTAACCATTCTTGGATGGCGCGTGCTGAGTGCAATGGTGCTGAGTCCTGTTGGAATGTCCACGGTCTGCGGCCAAATTTTTTGCGGGCCCAAGGCTTCAATACACCCTCCAAAATATTTTCGCGATAATAATCGGCATTTATTCTGATGCCACGTTCGATTAATACGAGCGGAGAGCGACCATCGGCTGTTATGGCGACCACACCAAAACCATGACCGGCGCTTGAGTTCTGGTGGCCAACCGAAAGTGCACATTTTCATCTGACCGCTTTTGCGAGTAAATACGATTGTGTTTACAAACTGCTGGACAAAGAATGTTTTCTCATCGGAGAAACCAAATTCGGCAGTTCGGCCAAGCAAAGCAAGTCTTTAGCTCTTTTGAGTCTATTTTCTTTCTCTTCTGTTGCTTTGTAAGTTCTTGCACTTTTTGGAATTTCAATGGCTCATTTTTCAATAACTGACGAATGGAATATTGCGATATGTTCAGCTCACGAGCCATTTTTCGGCCACAGCGACGCGGGTTTCGATCAAATCGCTTCTTTACTTTTCATACAATTTCTGCTGATTTTGCTGTTTTCTTCCGTCCACCTCCTTGATGGCGGGCTATGCTATCAGTATCACGGAAAATAGCGATGGTAGGAGACACAAAAGATTTATTCACATTTAAATGCTGCAGTGCTCTAACGATAGCCACTTGTTGTTTTCCAGCCAAATATAAAGAAATCACATTATCACGCTTGAATTTTACGACGAATAACTTTTTTTCTGGAAAATTCTTAGCAAAATGCTTTTGTACGCTTGTAAACAATATAATGAACTGTCACTTGAATAATTTTTACAGTTGTCGGACGAGTGGCTTAGAATTGACAGCTGTCTGAAGTTGTTTGCAGTTTTTTCATCTCACACTGTAAATTTTCGATTTTCTTGTAATTTTGCCCATACCAACATTTTTATCTGCATTAGTTGATGTATGAAACTGGAATACTTTGGTCGCTATTCCCGGTACTTCTCGCACATTTTTATATTTTCAAAAAACTATTACATATCTCAAATAAAGTGCAGGAATTAGTCGGTATAGTCCAAACCTGGCACGTCCCAATATTTATATCATTTTTATTTAAGTCCGATGCGAAATGCACAATATTGACCCATTCCTTTGAAACCTACTCCGTAGAGTGTCAACAATTTGAATAATTATAAGGGAAGTAAAAATATATTAAAATAATCGAACATTGGTTGGGGTATACATCTGTCGGCAAACCCGATTGATGCATTTTATCTTGTTATTATTTCTTCGAAACACAAAAGTTTGGTATACAGGGTTGCCCATATTCGACGGACCCATCTGGCAACGCCATAACTTTTGACAGAGATGTCACATCGATTAATGACATACCGCGTTTGAAGCGTCAGTCCAAACAGATTTTTACCATGAACCAATACACGCCACGCGAGCTCTCAGAAATTTACATTCAACAGAAGAAGTCAATTGTGAAAACTCAACGTGCTTTTAAAACATTAAAAAATGTGAGAAGTGCGCCTTCTAAGAACACTATTAAGCGTTTATACGAAAAATTTTCGACTGGTAAGGATCTTTCTAATCCGAAGAGGCCATACAAAAGTCGACCAAGGCGATCGGCCGAGAATATCGCTGCCGTACGAGCCAGTGTTGTGAGGTCCCCAAGAACATCCCAAATACGCCGTTCTCAGCAGTTGGGCATGGCTCGGTCCACTATACAACGAATTATTCGCATTGATTTGCATTTGTTCCCGTACAAAATTCAATTGACGCAAAGAATGTTACCTGCGGACAAGCCACGTCGATTGGAATGGGCCCAAAGAGTCATCGAAATGGCCGAAGATGACGAGCAATTTTGGAACAAAATTATCATGTCCGATGAAGCCCATTTCACATTGAATGGGACCGTAAATAAGCAAAATTGCCGTTTTTACGCAAGTGAAAATCCTCAGGAGATTCAAGAAGTGCCTCTTCATGACGAAAAAGTCACAGTTTGGTGCGGCGTTAGTGCGAAAACGGTCATTGGGCCGTTTTTCTTCCAAAATGAAAATGGCCATGCTGTTACCATCAATCAGGAGCGTTATCGCGACATGATGACCAATTTTGTGATGCCAATTATTCGTCGAAAGCGTATGAGGCACACAAGTCGCATAACAATCGATTTTCTGAAGAATTTGTTTCCGGGCCGTTTGAAGTCGAAAAGTGGTGGTTTGGACTGGCCACCGCGTTCGCCCGATTTGACGCCGCCTGACTTCTTCTTGTGGGGATATTTGAAGTCAAAGGTTTACGTTAACAAGCCAAGGACCGTAGAAGAGCTCAAGGACAACATTCGTGAAGAAATAGCCGCTATTCCGGCCGAAATATTGGCAAAAACGATGGAAAATTCAGCAAAAAGGGCACAATACGTCATCAACACCAGAGGCGGCCATTTGAGAGAGATCATATTCAAAAATTGATGTAAACAAATCTACTTGGAACAAATTAAATCATTAACATTGCCAACCGCCAAATTTTTATTTTTTTTCTTTGATTTTTTTTTAAAAAAAGCATGGGTCCGTCGATTATGGGCAACCCTGTAAACACAAAAGTTATGGTCTATTTCATCCACTAAATATCATTCGATAACCTCCCAAATTGGTATTCTTCTGTCCGGACCAAAACCCTACCCTCCGTCAAAATTCCGAGTCGATGGGTCTATAATTGTGACCTCTGGAGAACCTGCAATGTGAAAACCTTTCCCTGTTTTTTTTTTTTTTTGGTCCATTTCAACCCCGAAATATTTTGCGATTATCTCCAAAAACAATTTGCTTCTATTCTGACCTTAATACCATATCTAAGCAAAATTTCGTGAGGATCGGGTCTCTTCAACAATATGCTTCTATTTCCACCTTAACCCCATCTCTATGCAAATTTTCTTGAGGATCGGGTCTCTTCAAAGTTCCCGCATTGCAATATTTGTACTAATATTAGATATAGTGCAAGTAGGGGATATGGAGGTCTAATCCTTAAAGTGCCTACCCATAAATTATACTCAAATATAAATGGTCAAATACTGAGGGCATATATCTGCCGAATCAGCAACAACAACAACAACTCTGAAATTTTTGTACTATTTTTTTGGCTATCTTGATATCATATTATTTACATGACATTTTAGACAATGTCAAAAAATTGGGATTTTGGCCAGGACAATTGATTTCTGTAACACTGTGCACGCGCCATTCTCGACCTCCATTCTCCCCTCTCTCTCCATCAGCCATTGGACCACCATCACTTGAATTTTATTTATGTTGCCGTTTTATTAGTTACGCATATCATTAATAACTATTGGAATTTCCTTCTGGGTTGCATTAATTTATGGATCTGGAACTGGGGATTGGTTTTGCTGCCAGGCCACAGATTGAAGAGCGATAATGTTGAAGGGTATGGCGGCGGTGGTGACGATGGTTGGCTGCTGTGCCGCATGTCGCGGCTGTGGCCTATGGCAAAAACACACACACACACCAGCACCACTACTGAGATTGAGTGGAGTTGCCTAGGCAGCAACAGCGGCAGCTCCATAATAATAATATATGTGCGGGGCAAGGGGAAAAGGTTAAGATAAGAATATTTAATAGGAAGTTGTTTTGAGTTTCCATTACAAACTAACATTATAATTATCTTGGAGAGTGTGTGTGAGGCATTAAGAATTTCCAATTGGAAAATGATGCCATGACATCGTAATACTCCCTCCATCCCCCCTTTTCCGCATAACACATCCTCATGTATTCCAAATGCGGAAGTACATTGGAAGAATATGCTTGTGAATCAATTCCCGCCAACTGGGTGGGCTCATGGCCCATGGTCCTTAGTGTTTCGATTATTTTAAGTAGCAAACTATTTTCAGAATAAATTAGAAAAATACCCCAACACAGAAACACACACCGATTCACTCATAGAGGCTAGTGGCGTTTGTAGTAAGCGTTAATAATGGCCCGTCAATATAACGGCGTGTTGACAAATTATTTTCTTTTTTCGTTCGGAACTTTAGCAGCCATAAATTTTCGAATATGTCTATGAATTAATCAAAACTCGAACAGAAAAGTCTTTGGGAATGAGTATAAATTACAAATTTCATTTTCCGCATCAATTTCCGTATTTTAGTTGGAAAATCATGGGGAGATAGATATATGTGATGAATATTCCATTTTATTGGGGCTGCATAGGAGGGAAAGTTCAAAATACCATTGAGAACGTTATTTAGAATTATATTTGTCCTAGTTTTTTTTTTTTTTTTTTTTTTTTGAGGGGGAAATTGTTTGTCATGACATCATTGCAGCGGGTGATAAATCACGAGGAAATTCCAAAGAAAGGAAGAATATGCTGAAGTGTGCGGAATGTCAAACAAAGGGTCTAAGAGATTTGAGTAGCAGACATCATCATACTGATACATAATTGACCAAAAAATCCAGTAGCAGAAAGTCGTAGCAGAAAAGCAAAATGACCTAAATCGAAGTACCCTTTCTTCAAATTTTTTGAAATGTTCGAAAACAGATGCCTCGTTAACCGTTCACTTAAGGTTTATAGTGTCTTCGACAATATTATTAATACCTGTATTAATTTGGTGGAAAATATAGATCTACAAACCTACGAATCCACTTGAAAATTTTCACAAATCGGGCTATTGGCTAACGGGCTGTAAAATTATTGGAAAGTTTGCAGAAAATTCGGAAAAAGTTGAAAAAAAATGAAAGATTAAATGCGACATGTTAATTAATAACGGCTTTGGATCCTAGGTCTCTTTGCACCAAATCCGTTGCAGGACATTTGGAGCTGATCTAACGATATCCGTCCGTCCGTCTGGCTGGCTGTTGCGCACGATAACATTCGAAGGGAATATCCGATTTGATTAAAACTTGGTATTTCGCAAAATTATTATCAAACCTAAATCGAACTCGGAGATGGGCCATGTCTATACACTCCTTCTGGTACCTCCACCAAAAAATGTCAACATTTTCAAAAAAAAAAAAAAAAGTATCGGTCGGTTTTGCCGACAGATGTATACCCTCAGCCAATATTAGATTACTCAAAAATATTTTGACTTCTGTTATGATTATTCAAATGTTTAACCCCTTATGCAGTAGGTTCCGAAGGAGTGGGCCAATATTGGCCATTTCGTATCGGACCTAAATAAATATGATATAAATATTGCGACGTGCTAGGTTTGGACTGCGTTGTGGTTAATGGAAATATTGAGATGTGCAAGTCTGGATGGAATCGCGTTTTATGCGCTGCCCCCTTGTGGGGGAGGTACCAGTGGACCGATATATCCCATCTCCACACCAGACCTTGGGTTAATAATTACATTGTGATGTGTGTAATTTGAAGAAGACCGAATGCTTATTTCGGATTTTATGATCGTTCAGGTTATTAAAAATGTTGACTTTTTGTGCTAGTATAAATAATGCAATGTGTGAAATATGAAGAGAACCGGATTCTTATTTCGGATTTTATAATAGTTTTGGTTATTCAAATCGTTTATCCTTTGAGGGGGAGGTACAAGAAGAAGTGGTTCGATTTCGAATTTCAAAGACGAAATTTGAAACAATTCCGGTGAATAATGTCGCTAATACCAGCCTACGCAATTTCTTGTCTTAGGCTGTAGCAGCCATTAGGATTTTTATACCCTACAACACTATGTGTTGGGGGTATTATAAGTTTGATTGGGCCAAAAATTATGTAACATCTCGAAATATTGGTTTTCCACATAGGAAAGTATACATGTGTCTTCCTACATCGCCGAGCTGAGTCGATCTAGCTATGTATGTCCGTCCGTCCGTCTGTCCGTTTGTCCATGTTAATTTGTAATCACTCTACAGGTCGTAATTATGGTCCGATCTTCACGAAATTTAGAATGGAGGTGAGGCTAGGGTCAGAATAGAACCCTATTTTTTGGAGATGATCGCATAATATTTAGGGTTTGAAATGGATCAAAAAACTGAAAAATTTCCTGATTTTGCAGTTACTCTAGAGGTCGCAATTATAGACCAATCCACGCGGAATTTAGCATGGGGCTAGAGCTTAGGGCTTGGCAGAAGCTATCCAATTTTGATAGTCATCGGGTAATATTTAGTGGGTGAAATAGGCCACAACATTTGTGTTAAATAAAAGTCAAATTTTCCATTAAACCGCGAATATTTTTAATTCCGGCGAAATCACAAATAGACGAACAGGTCAATTCTGACCGTTACGTAGATGCCGATAGTAAATATATCGGATATATATATAGCGAAATATATACAATGTGTATATACAAAGGAAGGGGATGTTAGAATGCTTATATCTTAAGAATGGCTGGACCTATTTTGACAAATTTTGCCAATACAGAGTGCCCTCCTGTCATTAAAGTATAAAATCTAAAAAAAAATACATAAAAATAAGTCAAAAATGATGTTAATATAAATGTTGTTGTATTTTGTGACATTTTTTTATTTATTTTTTTTCATATTTTCATAGCATGCGATTTTTTTTAATTTGACTTACAATATTAAGGTGTACCTTTTGTAATATTTTTCCGCCTTACAACACAGGTTTGGGATGTAATATACAGATTGTTATTATCGTCCGATCCTCACGAGAAGGGTAGGTTTAGGCGCAGAAGGGCTAGGTCTATTGTTTTCAAAGATGTCCGCAATATATTTAGGGGTTGAAATGGACCAACCAAAGGACACGAAATCTCGCATGAAGTTAGAGTTTGGGACAACGGGTAGAATGGACCACTACTTTTGTCTGAAAAATACCAACATTACTTACATGTGATAGCCGAAATACACAAAATGCGAACTTCAGTCTTTTGTTGCAGATTTCGTTGACGAATATAGCTAAATATCGTATATAAGAAGATCGTATAGAAGAGTTTAAATTTGGAGATACAGAGGGGCCTCTTGCTTTTGGAGATGATCGCAAAATACGACGGAGTGCGTAAATATTGGACAAATTTCCCTGGTCAAAATGCTAAGGGTAATATCTGGGCAGTTCTCCGTGACATAATTTCAAAAGCGAAATCTTCCAAAATGGATTTGGATATAAGGGGGCTTCCAACATATTGTATATAGGTTTGTTCCCGTAATTTTAGATTTTTTGTCCTTGATTTTTCTGCTCTTGGCATTTCATAAATCCATTTCTGAAGGAATATTCGTGTTGAATTGAAATACCAGGCAAATAAATTGAGTATTTTTTAATGAATTTTCTAGTCAAAAATACGGGGCTTTTTGTAAAAGCTTGCTGGGAGAAAAAGCATGCTGGACGAAATTGTTTATATTTTTAAAAAAAATTTCCAGAAAAAAAGTCCAAAATATATCCCTGGAGAAATGTTCTACATTTTTATACCATCAGCCATATGGCTACAGAGGGTATATATCATTTGATACGGCCAAAACGTGCCTAGTCGAAATAACGGTTTTAGACCCTAGGTCTCTATGGACCAAATCCGTTTCAGAACATTTGGAGTCGATCTAGCGATGTCCGTCCGTCCGTCCGTCTGTCTGTCTGTCCGGCTGGCTGGTGCGCACGATAACTCTCGAAGGGAGTATCCGATTTGGTCCAAATTGGCTACAACGTAATATTTTTGTCAAACTTAGATCGAGTTTGGAGATGGGCAATATCGGTCCACTGCTTCTGGTTCCTCCCCCACCAAAGGTAGAAATTTTCAAAAAATATATTTTTTGCACAGGAAGAGCAAGGATAATCCGAATTTGCTCCAACTTTGCAAATCCTAATATTTGCATCAGTGCTAGTTCAGGTGTGAAAATGGGCAATATCGGTCCACTCCATCAAGTACCTCCCCCACAAATGGTCAAAATTTTGAATAATTACAACTCTCATAAAATGTGATGTAAGAGTACGATTGTCTTCAAATTTCACATATCCCAATATTTATATTAACCCAAGGTCTGGTGTTAAGATGAACAATATCGGTCCACTCCTTCTGGTACCTCCCCCACAAAAGGTCGAAATGTTCAAAAAATATATTCTTTGCACAGAAAGAGAAAGGATAATCCGAATTTGTGAAAATGGACCCCCACAAAATATTGAAATTTTGAGTACCCATGAAACTCATAAATCGCCAAATTAACATCCGATTACATTTAGACTTGGCACATCTGTCGAAATATTTCATATTTCATCATATTTTTGGGTCCGATAGGAAATGGGCAATATTGGCCCATTCCTTCAGGATCTGCTCCATAGAGGGTCAAACGTTTGAATAACCTTAACACTAGTCAAAATATATTTAGATAATCGAACATAGGCTGAGGGTATATCTCTGGCGGTAATACCGACTGATACTTTTTAACTTGTTAAGAACACATTTTCATACGTTACCAGTGAAAAATTGTAGACTAGAATTTGTGAGTAACATTTTAAAGACATTATGCTGTAGGTTGTGGAGTTTGTAGGGATATTTTAGAAATTCGTGCATAAAAATCGTGGGTTTTTGTAAAAACATTTTTAAGGATTTCAGGCCCAGGACATTTTTATAGACTTTCCGGTGAAAATGGTGAATTTTGTAAACACATTTTTGATGAGGTTTTCATGGGTTTCAAGGACATTTTTAGGGACTCTATAAACGAAGTTGGTTGCAGTTTTTTCATCTCACCCTGTAAAGATATATTACCCATTTCTGAGGCTGCATAAGTTTAGTTTAGTTTTGAGCATTTCTGAGAAAATATCAGCTTAATATGCCCAGGCTACAACTACAATTAAAGAGAACCTCCTTGACACAGCTGCAATACCAAAACATGCCAAAATTCTCTGAAATTAATTGGCGTTCCAATTTCTCCTACTTGCCACCACCCATTGTTGCTTGATACACACAACCTTGGGAGCGACAAAATCATAGATAAAACTTGTATTCAAATATTTGCATAAAGACGACGAGGACAACACGAAGCAAATAAAGAAGCTCAACAACTAAGTAGTATAACAAAAACAGCAACAACAATAACAACATTGTCGTTGTTGTTATTATTAATAATAACAAAAATAATCATTATGATAACACACAAACACAAATACACACACACACAACTACAAAAGTTTTCCTTTATCTTCCATCAAATCAAACTCAAAGAATTCCATATAAATGTGTGGGTGTGTGTGTGTTGTGTCGAATTTTCAAAAATTACTAATGGGTTTTGTAGGATTCTTCATTTCAAATACATGAAAATTTTGAATGGTGAATTGAGGCTTGGAATGAAATAATGGTTGTCGTCTTCGAACATTTCCATTAACATCAAACATTTCGATTAAATTGTAGACAATTGATTGAACACACAACAAAACATGCTGTTCGGTCTGTTTGTGTGTCTGTCTGCCTGTCTGTCTCTAAACGATATCGAATTAGAAAATTAGAAATTATTAATCATAAGTGTATTTAATCAAAATCTTAAAATGAAAATTAATTACAGAAACTTTTGTTATTCGAATGAATGACACAGGGCGAAGCAACAACGGATATGGGGGTGGGGGGACTGGAAGGACTCTTCATGTTCATTGTTTGATGTGGAAGTGGAATCAAAGACTTACACTTGGATTAATTTTAATGTCGGATTTTTAAGAAAATTGTATTTTGTAATTTCTGTCCATCAATCCATCCCATCAAAGTTATTTACTAATCATACATTAGTTTTGATTTAAGTGTCCAATGCTGAGGAATGAAAATAATTAGGTCAGATTTAATTATAAGGGGATATTAGAGATTTCATCGGGGGGAAAGTTTAAACAACAACGACGGCAATTGAATATTGGTCAACATTACAAAAGGATTAAAAGTTTTAATAAGAATGGGATTTTATGAAAGGATTTGCATTGTGTATATATAGGTAAATAATTTTGTAGAGATATATGGGAGGGGTGGCTGAAATGGAAGGTACCCTATGAATTTTAGGTTAATCATATACTAATTATACCCTCAGCCATAGTGCTAGAGATGGTATATATTTTTAATTAGTATTAGATAAAGTACGAAAATGGACAATTTCGGTCAACTCCATCATGTACCTCCCCCACAAAGGGTCAGAATTGTGAATAAATGAAACTCTTATAAAATGTCAAATAAGAATCTGATTATCTTCAAGGCAAATCCGACTGATGCTTTTTAACTTGTTTGGCTCATATATTAAAACGTCATAAATACATACCTAGATATTTGAATTGGCTTACCTGCAAGAGAAAGATTTTAAATAAGTTTATCAATCAAATACGATTTTCAAAACAAAAAAAAATAAATAAATAATTTTGAAGGAAATTAATATGGGATGTGAACAAATAAACTAGAAGATTGACGTCATGCCGAAAAATTAAATAAAATATTGAAAATAATACAATTTCTTCATTGGATTGGAAATCTGTTGCAGACAGTACACCATCCAGACACATTCTTCAAGTAGACCTAAAGCTTGAATAAATTAAAGGGCTTTAATCGGTCTTCCATGAACAGCCTCCACCTTTACCGTGCAGCCAGACCCTTAACAGGTGCAGCAGCAATTCAAAATATTATCCAAAGGCAAACTACAGCTCACAGGACTTCAATGGATATAAGATCGACTACAGGCAGAAACCTTTTTATAAGAATTTTATTTTTGTTTGTCTGAGAATTTCTTCATGGTAAAACAAGTAAGCAAAGGGTATAGTCGTGCGGCGCCGATCATTTGATACCCTACAACACTACATTATGCTAGAAGCCCCCTTATGCCCAAATCCATTTTGGAAGATTTCGCTTTTGAAGTTATGTCACGGAACACTGCCAACATATTACCCTTAGCATTTTGACCAGGGACATTTGCCCAATATTTACGCACTCCGTCGTGCTGTTAGCTGTTGTGGTGCATTTTACAGCTAAGTATAATCCAATGGTCATCCAATTTTTCCCAGTCCCAGTAAATAGAGAACTTTTAAGGGTTTCTGGACAAGGAAATCTTGGACGAATAAAGAACATTCTTTACAGGGATCTAATACAAACGTTGTGGGTTTTCTTAAGGACACCTTTAGCCAAAATTGTCGATGTATAATGAATATTTTTTTAATTAAATTAAATTAAATTAAATTAAAATTAAATTAAAAAATTATGTTTCAAAAACCTTTGAATAATGTAACTGCACGGGTTTTTGAGTAATTTATTTTGGAGGACTATCCGAGCTATAATCGTAGTTTTTAAAAGAATTTTTTTTTTCAAGATTTATCAGAGCTAGAATCGCGGATTCTCAAAGAATGCTTTATGATCATCGTGGACATTAAAATATATTTTTCAAGGACTATCAGAGCTATGCTCTTGGATTTAAAAAATAGGGGCTTCAGAACTATAATCGTTGATTTTTAAGTTTTTTTTTTAATTTTTATATGTAATACTCACGTGGATTTTTAAAAAATATTTTTATATAATGTGTTTTCTAAGAAATCCAGAGATTTTACCGTGGATTTTATAATACATTTTCTGAGGAATATATGACCTAAAATCGTAGATTTCATAAGAATATTTCCTCACGGACTATTAAACTATTACCAAGGATATTTATAGTACTTCAAAAAAGTCAATATTTAAGGAGTTATGGTCATTTTCAAATACCCTTTTTTCCTCCTTCAATATGTGAATAACAAAATATGGTAAATCCCCGAAATGTCAATAATTTTTTTTACTTTCAAGAACCCGTTTGAATGTTTATCAGATATATAACTTCTAATTTTTCATAAAAATATATATATAAAATAAAATAAAAATCAGAGACTATCAGAAATATATGTGACTTTTCATACCCTCAGCCATATGGCTAGAGAGGGTATTATATCATTTGATACGGTCAAAACATGCCTAGTCAAAATAAAGGTTTTAGACCCTAGGTCTCTTTGTTAATGTTATTAACCCAAGGTCTGGTGTGAAGATAAAAGATATCGGTCCCCTCTTTCTGGTATCTCCCCCACAAGGGGTCAATATTTTGAATATCCATGAAGCCCATTAAAACACGAAATTATCACCCGATTCCATTAAGGGATCAAATTTTTAATAACGAAACGCCCTAAAAATGCGATATAAGTGTCCGATTTTTTTCAAATTTCACACATCTCAATTATTCTACTAAAACGAGATATGGTGTGAAGATGATAGATATCGACCTACCCCTTGTTGTAGCTCCCCCACAAACGATCAGCGATTCCACTCAAATCTGGTATATCTTAATATCTGAAGAGATCTCATGTGAATGAATTGTTCTGCCCAATCCCTCCGACACCTCCTCCCCCACATAAAATTTTCATTTACATGAAAATCAGCCGAAAATATATATGGGAGCTATATCCAAATCTGAACCGATTTCAATATAATTTGGCACATTTATTCCGTTTAAAAATCCGTTAGGCATTCCAAATATGGAGACGGTATCTGCAATCGATCAATAGATATGTGCATATAAAATGTGAATTTTTGGGAGGTACCTCCGATTCCGATGCCATATCTCCAGTTGCAAGTGGAATTTCAAAAATGTATATAGTCTATGTTACTTTCAGGCGATGTGGTAGTATACTTGGAAATTTTCAGGAAAATATGTTCAGCGGTTTTCGAGTCCATAAATTACAAACATACAAACATTTTTCTCTTTCATAGATATAGATGCGAACATACACTTATATAAACGGACAATAGCTGAGGGTATACACATACGTCGGCAAAAACCGGCTCGTTAAAATATTTTTTTAATTTTTTTTTTATATTTTTTAAGGACCATTAGATCTGTGATCGCGACTTTTTTAAGGAATATTTTTGTAAGACCGATCTTAGCTAGAAAAGTGGATTTTTAAAGAAAATGTTTCAAAGGACAAGCAGAGCAAAAATTTTTTAAATGCTAAATATTTTTTTTTCAGGACTATTAGCTGAGCTATAATCGTTGATTTTAAGAAATGTTCTTTCAAGGACTATGAGAATTTTCATTATGATTATTCTTTAAGTACCATCACAACTATAATCGGGGATTGTAATTAAGATTTTTTTCGTGAAGTATCTGAGGTATAATTGTTATCAAAGTTATCAGTGCTGTATGTGTGAAAATATATTTTTTAAAGGATATCAGAGGAATAATCCTGGATTAAAAAAAATGTATAATTGGTATAACAGGGATTTTTACATGGTGTTTTTGATTTGTAATTATATTTTCCATGGAGTAAAAAAATTGGACTATCACATATACAATCGTTGATTTTTAGAGAATATTTATCATGGATTATTTTTTAAAGGCGATCAGAACCGAAATCTTAGATTTTAACAAATTATATATTCAAGGACTATCAGAGATTTTTTAAAGAATATTTTTTTTAAGAAATATAAGAGATATAAAAGTAAAGTATATATATATATATTGAAATGTATATTTTCAATCTATGATCGTGGGCTTTTTGCCAAAAGAGCCAAAAAGCTACCGCCTTGGATACTTCAAAGAATTTTTTTTAAGACTAATTTTGAATAAAACGTAAATTTTTTTGAATATAAATTCTGTAATACAAAACAACTATTACTGAATAATTACTGAAATTGTATCTACAGTCTCTTGGACTTCTATTCATTCCAAAATGACGATAAAAGCTCTGAAACTTTAACTAAAAAGCAAAGAAACTCATTATCATCACCAATGGCCAGGCCGGTAATTTCCATTTTGACGGCTATTACTGTGGCCATTGCGTTTTTGGGGTTTTAACCACATTCCACAGCAGCAGAAGCAGAAGTGGCAGCAACACATTTCTGACATGAAAAACCAGGGCTTTTAGGGCTCCCTTTGTTAAATAACTGACGAAATGAAATTTGGTTTTACAACAATTTTCTTATTTTTTTTCTTATTACTTATAAAATTATTTCAGTTTTATTTGGTCGTTGTTGTTCGTGTTCTGACCGAAAAAAACGCTACTACTACAACAACAACGAAGACGAAAACAAAAATTAGGTTAAAATGTTGTATGCTTGTTTTTTATAGCACTCGTTTTTGTGGTCGATGACGGTCTGTCTGGTTGGGAATTGTGATGGACTGACTGGCGGACTGACTGTTTTCTTTACTTCTACTGGCCACCACTGCTTCTGTTGCTTCTTCCTTTTTGGTTGGACTTCTTCTTCATCTCTCGATTTTCGTGTGTGTCTTGTGTTGCGCTTGTGGTTAACCGCAATAATTGCCCTATCATAAAAATGACTCAATTTCCTATCAAAAGACATTCATTTGGACATGAAAACTCAATGAACAAAATAAAGAAAAGACAGAAAAACACAAACAGCGACCATAACAAACAAATAAATAAATAAATGTTTTTAAGGTGCAGGGTAGGGGTGTGTTGTAGGTTGGTGTGGTCGGGGGCAGTTTAGGAAGGACAACAGGCAAAAAGACAGTGGCATTTGGAGGGGAAAATTGTCACCTTGAAGAAAGAATGTGGAAAATCTATGATGATAGACTGCTCTCAAGCTGCCTATAAAGAAGTCAAAAGGTTAATTTTCAGAAATATATATCAGACCATGACCTAGAAACACTTCGGAATAACTTCAAAGCCAATGTCGTGGAAAGAAAATTCCAAGTGGAGTGGATCGACATTACTTTCGTCAAGTGCATCCAATAAAAGCTTTGGAGTTCTCAGAGGAATTTCCTTAGTGAAAATCAGAATCTTATGCAGTCACTGTAGGCGGTCCTTTTGAAAAGATAAAGCCAGAAATATGTGACCAAACTAAACCTCACAGAGCCACAATACGAAATTGCCTAACAAAACAAACATTTCTCAATTATTTCGACAAATTTGAAATAATGAATTTCCTCGGAGGCATCATCATGCATTGCGGTGAAGAAGAAGCTTTGGATAATGCCAACATAAATGGCTAAGTAATAAGACATCTTAACTATTTTTGGATTAGGGTTGCCATCTTATACTAATTTTTGTAATTTCTGCTCCTGGTGACCCTTGAAAGATATTATTTAAAAAATTTACGCTTCTGATAGCCCTTGAAAAAATATTCTTTAAAACATCCACGCTTCTGGTGGCCCTTGAAAAAATATTCTTTAAAAAATCCACGCTTCCGATGGCCTTTAAAAAAATATTCTTTAAAAAATACACCCTTCTGGTGGCCCATGAAAAAATAATCTTTAAAAAATCCACGTTTATTGGTCCTTGAAAAAATATTCTTTAAAAAATTCACGCTTCTGGTGGTCCATGAAAAAATATTCTTTAAAAAATCCACGCTTCTGGTGGTCCATGAAAAAATATTCTTTAAAAAATCCACGCTTCTGGTGGTCCATGAAAAAATATTCTTTAAAAAATCCACGCTTCTGGTGGTCCATGAAAAAATATTCTTTAAAAAATCCACGCTTCTGGTGGTCCATGAAAAAATATTCTTTAAAAAATCCACGCTTCTGGTGGTCCATGAAAAAATATTCTTTAAAAAATCCACGCTTCTGGTGGTCCATGAAAAAATATTCTTTAAAAAATCCACGCTTCTGGTGGCCCTTGGAAAAATATTCTGTAAACAATCCACGCTTGTGGTGGCCCTTGGAAAAATATTCTGTAAAAAATCCACGCTTGTGGTGGCCCATGAAAAAATATTCTTTAAAAGGTGGTCGTCTATAAAGACGACCACCTTGAGCTCGTCTATAAAGACGACCACCTTGAGCTCGTCTATAAAGACGACCACCTTGAGCTCGTCTATAAAGACGACCACCTTGAGCTCGTCTATAAAGACGACCACCTTGAGCTCGTCTATAAAGACGACCACCTTGAGCTCGTCTATAAAGACGACCACCTTGAGCTCGTCTATAAAGACGAACTCGGGCTCGTCTATAAAGTAGATCTCTGGCTCGTCTATAAAGACACCCTCCTCTGACTCGTCTATAAAGACAACCTCCTCTGACTCGTCTATAAAGACAACCTCCTCTGACACGTCTATAAAGACAACCTCCTCTGACTCGTCT
Source organism: Musca domestica (assembly GCF_030504385.1). NCBI lineage: Eukaryota > Metazoa > Arthropoda > Insecta > Diptera > Muscidae > Musca > Musca domestica. Next base: position 2,530,491 of record NW_026712388.1, on the reverse strand, counting down.
ATAAAGACGACCTCCGGCTCGTCTATAGAGACGACCTCCTCCGGCCTGTCTATAGAGACGACCTCCTCCGGCTCGTCTATAGAGACGACCTCCTCCGGCCCGTCTATAGAGACGACCTCCTCCGGCTCGTCTATAGAGACGACCTCCTCCGGCTCGTCTATAGAGACGACCTCCTCCGGCTCGTCTATAGAGACGACCTCCTCCGGCTCGTCTATAGAGACGACCCCCTCCGGCTCGTCTATAGAGACGACCTCCTCCGGCTCGTCTATAGAGACAACCTCCTCCGGCTCGTCTATAGAGACAACCTCCTCCGGCTCGTCTATAAAGACGACCTCCTCCGGCTCGTCTATAAAGACGACCTCCGGCTCGTCTATAAAGACCTCCTTCCGCTCGTCTATAAAGACGACCTCCGGCTCGTCTATAAAGACGACCTCCGGCTCGTCTATAAAGACGACCTCCGGCTCGTCTATAAAGACGACCTCCGGCTCGTCTATAGAGACGACCTCGGCCTAGATCCCGCCTATAAAAACAGTCTAAAGCCCGTCTGTGAAGACGGCCTAGAGCTCGTCTATAAAGACTCCTTATCGAGACTTTCTTTTTTCTGTGGAGTCTTCCTACGACACATCTATACAAACTCACAAGGAATAGCTTTGGTCGGTTCGGTTTGACCCAATGTATGTTAGTTAACCCTGCACCTTCACTTCATAAAATATATTTATTTCGACAAATTTGAGGGGGAGAGAAAGGTGGAAACGTGAAGAGCCATTGAGAAAAATCGGTCACGAATTTGTGGTAATTCATTTGGATGGCAGTAACTCAATGTTCGAATAAATTTGATGTTGTTGTTGTTGGTATAATAAAACACAAATACGACAATAACAACAGTGTAAAACATTGGGAATAAATGACAAAAACAGCAGCAACAACGACAGCCTACAACAAAAGTAATGACACTAAAAACCGCCAAACCAAAATGTCACAAATGATAGGAGGATAACCAAGGAGGCCGGCAGCAGCACGAAAGACGTTTGCCGCTTTAGTTGTTAACTGTCAAAAGGAATAATTGTTAGTTGGCAGAAATTGTTGTGTCATACAAATTTAAGTTGGATTCCACCATGGCCATGTCAGCTAACATGGATTACATGTGCCAGCCGACGAGGACGTGGTGGAGGAGGATTAACCGAACTTAGCGACAACCATAAACACTTAACCGCAAATACTCGGCAACAATAAATAAAATAATGACAGACGGTGAACGGAGGAATGAACGGCGGCAAATGGGAATGTGAACGAGCGAATTCCTTAACTGTTAATAGGCAAGCGTTTACACGCACAGCCATGAGTAACCTGGTGGCAAAAAAAGCACCCAGGACTCAAATCTTGCCAGGATTTGAAATTACTGTGGCTTGACAATAATCACCGACAGTAAAGAACAGTAGTCTAGGAAAGAGAAAGAGGGGGCGATAGGAGAAAAGGAAAAAAAATAGTTTAAGTTAAATTATTTGAAGATAGAAAAAGAGGGGGATAAATTACATACACACACACACGTGTTCTTCACCTACATATGTGTGTGTGTAAGTACCTCACGTAACATAAGTTCTCCGTCATATCAACGTTGGCATCATAATAACAATTTACGAAATTGTTAACAAACAAAGTCATGACATTCGCTTGAGGTTTGGTCCGCGGGCAGACGGGAGGGTGTGTAGATGGGAGTGTGTGTTTTATTGAGTGGGGGGAGGATTGAAGAGGAATTGTGGATTCAAGCAGGATAATCTCTCCATGATATTAACTCATATACATACATATGTTAGTTACGTCCCTCCCTCCAATCCCCTCAATCACCGTTTATAGTTGATTAACATGAACGAGAAAGTCAGCGAACTGCTGCTGCTGCTGCTGGAGGGCGTCAAAGATGTAATATTTGAGGGGAACCTGATGTAATTTGTTTACCCAGCAGATGTAAGCAAATGAGATAAAACTTATGTGGATCAAGATCTCATTGGAGATTTTTTTGGAAAACAACGAAATGAAGCAATTCTATTTTCACAATCTTAATAATTGGTGGCAGTAGCGAAAATTATTCGCAGGAGTACTGGCACTAGTTTTAATTAAATTTGGATATTTCCCCCAAAAGAAAAAATTGTTTTGGGAGATGAGAGAAAAACAGAGATAGTTATGCAAATTGCTCTATGCTAGGGGAAAGTAATTGATAACAGAAGAATTCATTAATGAAATTATACTCCGGGAGAAATTGAATATCATTTGAATAAAAATATTCAGGATTGATTTATGGAAAATTCTCCCGAATAGCCTACAGAGATGCCGTCCAGCTCGTCTATGAAGGCGGCCTACAGACCGTCTATGGAGACGGCCTTAAAAAACTATTACTTTAAATATATCCACGCTTCTCCACAGCTCGTCTATAAAAAGGCGAACTTCATCAGCTCGTCTTTAAAGACGAGATCGTCAATTATTCTTCGTCTATACAGACGACCTCGGGCTCGTCTATAAAGACGACCTCGGGCTCCTCTATAAATACGACCTTGTTCTCGTCTATAAAGACGACCTTGGGCTCGTCTTTAAAACGACCTCGGGCTCGTCGGCCTAGAGCCCGTCTATAAAGACAACCTCGTCTATAAAGACAGCCTAGGGCCCATATATAAAAACTACCTCCGGCTTAGAGCCCGCCTATAAAGCCGGCCTATATCCCGTCGATGGAGGCGGCCTACAGACCGTCTATAGAGACGGCCTACAGACCGTCTATAGAGACGGCCTACAGACCGTCTATAGGAGACGGCCTACAGACCCTCTATAGGAGACGGCCTACAGACCCTCTATAGGAGACGGCCTACAGACCGTGTATAGGAGACGGCCTACAGACCGTCTATAGGAGACGGCCTACAGACCGTCTATAGGAGACGTCCTACAGACCGTCTATAGGAGACGGCCTACAGACCGTCCATAGGAGACGGCCTACAGACCGTCCATAGGAGACGGCCTACAGACCGTCCATAGGAGACGGCATACAGACCGTCTATAGGAGACGGCCTACAGACCGTCTATAGGAGACGGCCTACAGACCGTCTATAGGAGACGGGCTACAGACCGCCTATAGGAGACGGGCTACAGACCGCCTATAGGAGACGGGCTACAGACCGCCTATAGGAGACGGCCTACAGACCGTCTGTAGGAGACGGCCTACCGACCGTAATCAATACCAAGGAAGTAATAAATAATGGCCTATAAAGATAGACAGCACTGAGAGGCTCTTCAGCTGGCCTATATAGATAGACAGCCCTCAAAGCCTCTTTAGCTGGCCTATAAAGATAGACAGCCTTCAGAGCCTCTTCAGGTGGCCTATAAAGATAGACAGCCCTCAAAGCCTCTTCAGGTGGCCTATAAAGATAGACAGTCCTCAGAGCCTCTTCATCTGGCCTATAAATATATACAGCCCTCAGAGGCTCTCCAGCTGGCCTATAAAGATAGACAGCCCTCAGAGGATAGGCTCCCTTCAGAAGGCTCTTCAGCTCGCTGCCTTCAGAGCCGCTTAAGCTCGCTGCCTTCAGAGCCGCTTAAGCTCGCCTATATAGGATAGGCTCCCTTCAGAGGCTCTTCAGTTCGCCTATATAGGATAGGCTCCCTTCAGAGGCTCTTCACCTCGCCTGTATTGGATAGGCTCCCTTCAGAGGCTCTTCAGCTCGCCTATATAGAATAGGCTCCATTCAGAGGCTCTTCAGCTCGCCTATGGAGATAGGCTACCTTCAGAAGGCTCTTCAGCTCGCCTATGGAGATAGGCTCCCTTCAAAAGGCTCTTCAGCTCGCCTATGGAGATAGACTCCCTTCAGAAGGCTCTTCAGCTCGCCTATGGAGATAGACTCCCTTCCGAGCCGCTTCAGCTCGCCTATGGAGATAGACTCCCTTCAGAAGGCTCTTCAGCTCGCCTATGGAGATAGACTCCCTTCCGAGCCGCTTCAGCTCGCCTATGGAGATAGACTCCCTTCCGAGCCGCTTCAGCTCGCCTATGGAGATAGACTCCCTTCCGAGCCGCTTCAGCTCGCCTATGGAGATAGACTCCCTTCCGAGCCGCTTCAGCTCGCCTATGGAGATAGACTCCCTTCCGAGCCGCTTCAGCTCGCCTATGGAGATAGACTCCCTTCCGAGCCGCTTCAGCTCGCCTATGGAGATAGACTCCCTTCCGAGCCGCTTCAGCTCGCCTATGGAGATAGACTCCCTTCCGAGCCGCTTCAGCTCGCCTATGGAGATAGACTCCCTTCCGAGCCGCTTCAGCTCGCCTATGGAGATAGATTCCCTTCCGCGCCGCTTCAGTTCGCCTATGGAGATAGACTCCCTTCAGAAGGCTCTTCAGCTCGCCTATGGAGATAGACTCCCTTCCGAGCCGCTTCAGCTCGCCTATGGAGATAGACTCCCTTCCGAGCCGCTTCAGCTCGCCTATGGAGATAGACTCCCTTCCGAGGCGCTTCAGCTCGCCTATGGAGATAGACTCCCTTCCGAGGCGCTTCAGCTCGCCTATGGAGGTAGACTCCCTTCCGAGCCGCTTCAGCTCGCCTATGGAGATAGACTCCCTTCCGAGCCGCTTCAGCTCGCCTATGGAGATAGACTCCCTTCAGAAGGCTCTTCAGCTCGCCTATGGAGATAGACTCCCTTCCGAGCCGCTTCAGCTCGCCTATGGAGATAGACTCCCTTCCGAGCCGCTTCAGCTCGCCTATGGAGCCCTTCAGCTCGCCTATATAGAATAGCCCTTCAGCTCGCCTATAAAGGATAGGCTCCCTACAGGGGCTCTTCAACTCGCCTTATTGGTTTTCTCCCTTCAGAAGCTCTTCAGCTAGCCTGTATTGGATAGGCTCCCTTCAGAAGCTCTTCAGCTCGCCTATATTGGATAGGCTCCCTTCACAGGCTCTTCAGCTCGCCTGTAGAGGTAGACATCCTTAAGAGGCACTTCAGCTTCGACTATTTAGCGACAGGTTTAAAAAGCTGACTGCAGTTGCTCTACAAAAACTTTTATGAGCCTTACTTCCAGTGAGACTTTCGACTGTAAAGTCTTCAATCATCAATAGAGACTTCCAGCAGCACGCCTTCACAGACTCCATATAACTCATCTGTAGAGACTCCCTCATGTCTGTAAAAACTCCCTCTGGCCTTCCAATTCTCACTAAATCGTCTAAAGAAATTCCTTCCGGCTCAGATTCAGAGACAGCCTTCGGCTCATTTTTAGAGACCCCTGGTACTAAGAGACTGGTATTAAGAGACTGTAACTGGTTCGTCTTTAGAAAATCTCTCCGGGTCGTCTCTCTCTCTCTCGACTCGTCTATAAAGACTTCCAGTTCATGGATAGAGAATATTTGCAGTAAAAACATTTAACTTCTTATTCTCTCGAATCCACTTACATCCTCCAGGATAATTATCCTTTTATTTTGTTGATGTGTTTGTTTTTTCAATACAAACGAAAAAAAAACTTTAATCGGCTCTTTTCAAAGGAAATAAATTTTACAATTTTCCATCCAACAACAACAAAACGAGAAAAATGCAATAGAAAAAATTAGAATTTATGGTTTTCCCCAGGCGAGATTTGTTTTCCCCACTTCTTCCAACATAGAATTGCAAAAAAAAAAAAAAAAAAAGAGCGAAACAAAAACAATACGCACAAAAGAAAAAGCAACTAAAACAATAGCAAAAACACACAACAATAAGAAGCTGTCAATAAAAATAAACAACATTTTTATCAAATTATATCTGTGCGTTTCTCCGTTTCAAGTGGAATTTGCTGGCTGGCTGGCTGACTAGCCAGCCCGATCTGGGCTCGATGCGGTTGTTCTGGGTGACGGGCAATGAATATTGTCGTCATGGCAAAGACCGATTGAAGTGAGTGTACGTATGTGTGTGTGTGTGTCTGTTTGTGCATGGTGAAGTACCGGTTATAGTAAACGAAAGAAATTGAAACCTCACTTGAGTTGTCCTCTTAAGAATAAACTAAGATATATTGGCCATAAGAAGTATACGCAGCATACATACAAAACTATTCAATTCAAATGGAGACCAGATGAGACAGTGGGTTTGGTAGAAAAAGCGTTTTTAAGAAAATTGGAATGGAATTATGGTCAGTTATGTATAGAAGACGTGTAGAAAATTTGTAAAAAATTCTGGCATTTTAAAAATCAAGAAATCAATAATCATTGATTTTTAAGGAATATAAATAGTGATTTTTTAAAGACCAACAGATTAATAAATTTAATTTCTAGAAGATTTTTTTTCGAGGCGCAAATGTCGATAATCAGATATATTCCGAATAAGGGTCAAAATGTCAATAAACAGAGATATTCCAAAAAATGTATCGTCAAAAGACCAATTAAATATTTTTTCAATGGCTAAAAGATTAAAAATCGTGAATGTTTTTGGTGAAGTTTTAATAACCTTTATGGATTTGTATAGAAGATATTTTTAAGGCCTATCGGAACATTATTGTGGATTATTTAGGATATTTTTTTTTTCAAAGATAAGGGTTACAATTATATAACTGCTGTACCAAAAGGTGAACCTATATTAACCATTTTTTGTAAATAGCATTGCTACATAATAACAACTCAAGATTTGGGAAATAACAACCGAGATTTGGGAAAATTAAATGGAAAAAATGGTCAAGACGTAAAAAATACGCCTTCACAATGGGGCTATCCAAAAAAGTGGATCAATATGACCCATTTTGTGTAACAATGATTCTGGATGTAGAGATTCACAATGAAATTTGATCTAGAATAGACAATTTTCTGTCTTAGGCTGTAGTATTCACTGCGAACTTCAAATACCAAATTCTAAACAATTCCGGTGAATCATCAAAATACCAAATATCGGGAGGTACCCGTATATGGGGGCTATACGAAGACGTGGATCTGCACAGACAATTTTCTGCCTTAGGCTATGGTATCCATAAGGTCTCAAATGACATATGGCATCATATTCTCGACTTGAAAACTAAAAGACAAAATAAGAAGTAAAAAAACATTGATTTCGACCGGGCCGAATTTTTAATACCCTCCAGCTTAGGGTAAAGAAAACATTAGAACCAATTATGACCCACAAATACCAATTTTTAGACATATTCGTGGGAAAATGTGTTAAAAGTCATCAAAATACGGAATATCGGCATGTACCGTTATATGGAGACTATACCAAAACATGGACAGATATATTTCATTTTCAATACCAACCATCCTAGAAACAATACAAATTATTCTGTCAAATAATGTGGCCTGTATCGTGAGTTCAGCAGACAGACAGACAGACTGACGAACATCGTTAAATCGACTTAGAATTTTATGCTGATTATGAATATATATACATTATTGGGTCCACGACGAATATTTAGGGATGTTACAAACGAAATGACAAATTTAATATAACGTACTTTCCAAGGTGGAGGGTATAAAAATAATCCACAAGAAGAATCAAAGTTTTTCATTTTTTTTTAATTACAGCTAAAAAAGCGCCGGAAATTTATTTCTGCGCCACCTATGCGAATTCCTGGCGTTTATTTAGACTCTTGACGTCGTCTAGGACCTATAGTAGAATTATATGATAATTAATCATAAACATATTCCTCGTATTTTTATCTGCAATATTGCCGAAGACCATATACCCAAAATGCACGGATTCTGAGGAATCTTAACTCGAAAATTCCCAAAAGCGTGGAAGAAGGGGAAACTGTCCCCTCTATTTTGGTCACATTTTCATGTAACCTTTGAAAACGCCGATACATACGTCGTCTTTGTTTTAACTCTACTTTCATAATCTGTTGGATCATTGCCGCAATGATATTTTCACAGTATAATTGGGAACTCTGATAAATGTTAGGCGTTCAAGGATTACGATGATGATATTCGAGTTGAAGACGAAGATATTTGGAAACTCTTGTGAATGGTTATCGGTTGTACAATGATAATCTCTGGGTTGTGGATGACTGGAAGATAAGCGGGAACTCTGACGTCGGGGGATTACGATGACGATATTCGGGTTGCAGACGATTGGAAGATATTCGGGAACTCTGTGAATGGTCGTCGGGGATTACGTTGTTCGGGTTAACGATGATACCACCAGGGCAACCATGATGACGCTCGGGTTGTATATAACTTCGCATTTCGTGTTGTAGACGAAGCCGCTGTTTGGGTTATAATCGGGAAATCTGATAAATGGCATTCGGCACATATGTGTTCCACAACGATGACTCTCGGTTTGTAGATATTTAGGCTTTTCGGTTGTAGAAGATGCCGCTGTTGGGGTTATAATCAGGAACTCTGGTGAATGGTCATCGGGACCAAGAGCTCCATCGGGGATTCTGGTGAACGGTCGTCGAGTACCACGATGATGACGCTCTGGTTGCAGAGTGGCACCCACTCGAACAGAGTGGGTGTCAGCCAAAAAAGGATATTACAACCTAACAATTCCTGTTAGTCGGAGGACAGTAAATGAGTTCAAATATTACTAAGTACCCTTAACGCAAGCCTCCTCCAAGAGCAAGCCTGCTCCGTGAACTGAAAAAAAAAATTATACAGGGTGAGATGAAAAAACTGCAACCAACTTCAGACTGCTGTCATTTCTAAGCCACTCGTCGGACAGCTGTTAAAATTATTCCAGTGGCAGCTCATTATATTGTTTACAAGCGTACAAAAGCATTTTGGTAAGAATTTTCCAGAAAAAAAGTTATTCGTGATGGAATTCAAGCGTGATAGTTTGATTTCTTTACATTTGGCTGGAAAACCACAAGTGGCTATCGTTAGATCACTCCAGCGTTTAAATGTGAATAAATCTTTTGTGTCTCGTACCATCGCTCGTTACTGTGATACTGGTAACGTAGCCCGACGTCAGGGAAGTGGACGGAAGAAAACAGCAACATCAGCAAAAATGGTTCGAAAAGTAAAGAAGCGACTTGATCGAAGAATGGCTCGTGAGCTGAACATATCGCAATACTCCATTCGGCAAATATTGAAAAATGTGCTGGGGGTAAAGCCATTGAAATTCCAAAAAGTGCAAAACCTTACACCGCAACACAAAGAAAATAGATTCAAAAGAGCTAAAGAGTTGCTTCGCTTGGCCGAAAGTGGTGAATTGCCGCATTTGGTTTTCTCCGGTGAGAAGACATTCGTTGTCCAGCAGGTGCTAAACAAACAAAATGATCGTGTTTACTTGCCAAAGAGTTTAGCTGAAAATGTGCTCCTTCGGTTGGCCACCAGAACTCAAGCGCCTACCATGGTGATGGTGTAGGACGCCATAACAGCCAATGGTAGCTCTCCTCTCGTATTCATCGACCGTGGCATCAGAATAAATGTCGAATATTATCGGGAAAATATTCTGGAGGGAAAATATTCCAACAGGACTCAGTACCATCGCACTCAGCACGTGCCACCCAAGAATGGTTACAAAATGACGTTCCTCGCTTCATTTCCAGCGCACAATGGCTATCAAAATCTCCGAATACCAATCCGTTGGGCTATTGTGTCTGGAGTATTTTGGAAACAAGGTTGGCACTAAAAAAATACCAAAGTGCCGATCACCTCAAGCAAGCGCTTCTCCGAGAATGGGCCAAAATACCGCAGATCAACTTTAGGGTAGCGTGTAATGATTTCATTGGCCGTTTGAAGGCCATAATATGTGCCAAAGAAGACTAATTCGTACAAAAATTTAAGACATATTTCAAAATCACCCCCCCAATTCCGCATTTTACCATTTTACAAGTCTATCAACTTTTTGTAACCGAATTTGCAAAAACCCTATCATGCACTCCCTTAGAGACTCTCTTGCCAAATTTCAGAATTCTAGCTTCTTCCGTTTGTCCAATACAAAGTATTAAATTTCTAGTATATTTTAGTAGATTTCATACCCTTTCTAGTACGAATTTCCAGCAATCCAGCCCTATCACACGCCTACGCACCAAGACAGACCGTCGTGTAAAATTTCAAGATTCTAGATTCAGCCGTTTCGTCTGGCGTTTACTGTCAGTCAGCTATTTCACCACCTTTTAAGGCTCTATCAAACCGTCTATTGTAATTTATTAAGAATATTTTTTAACGTCCATAAAACGTGTCCATAAGTTTTTCAACTACTGATTTTGAAGGTTTCTTTGATGGCTTTCTATCGCGAAAGGATCTTTGGAAGGGTTCCAATCTATAAAGAAAATGTCTTTAGGGCATAACTTAAGACATCTGTTTAAGAGTCATTTTGTGGGCATGTTGTGTTTATCAGAAGTTTTGAAAGCCGTCAATGCTTTGAAGACCTTTTAAAGGACGTTAATTTTTGAAAAGATGTGCAAAATATCACCTACCTGAACCTCTTAAAGGTCTATTTATTTATGATTGATATAGAAAATGGCTTATATGGGCCACGTTTATGTATAGCCCCCTTTCGGTATTTTGTCCAACTAAATTATATGAAACTTGACAGTTGGGGTTCTCGGTAGATCTGTTCTCTCCGTGCAAAAAATGTTCGATTCAGGTCCGCTAATAAATATAGTCTCAAATTTCAAATTTTTCGGTATTTTGAAGGCTTTTGCCAATCAAATAAAAAAATATTGGAAGATTTGATATTCTGTCAATGATTTAACAAACGGCTGTCACAGCCACTACCGCGATTTTAAGGAATTCTTGAAATCTTTAAAGCCTGTTTTTTTTTTTGTAATAATCAATTAGAATATCTAACTTTCGAAGATGTTTTTAAGGTCAGTGTTGTTGTGGAGTCCTTTTGAGGTCTGTTATACTCGGCAATTTAGGAAGACATTAAAGAGATTACTTTTCTCTAGATGACTTCTTGAAGGTCTTAGTATAGAAGATCTTTTTAACGCCTTTGAGGTGCAAAAGACCTTTTTTGGTTTTAAAGAGCTCTTTGAGGCCATCTACTTGTAAAATGGGCTCTTAAAGATCATCGACTTATAAAAAACCCTCTAAAGGTCTTCTATATACAGAAGACCTTACGAATTTATTCTCTCCACATTCTGTAATTCCTCGGTTTACGGAAAACTGCTTGAAGGCTTTGTGTCAATAAAAGTCTCCTCCTTCAGTGGTCTGCAATTAATGAAATATCAATTAAAGTTATCTTCCCATTAGCAGGTCTGTCCTAAAAGAAGATCTTGTGAAGGTGTTATATCTTAGGAGACCAAAAACTGAAACCTCCCGCTTTTAGAAAGCTAACAGAAGATATTCTATCTATGGAGGACATAAGTCTACATATAGCAATTTTAATATCTATATATAGGACTCAAGGGGGTTTCATATCTATTTGTCATTGATTCGATGTTCCTCCTTATTTTACTTCACAACACTGTACTCCGCGAAGAAATTGAAAACGAAAAAAAAAATCGTGGGTACAAGAATAACAACTTCGCATTCAATTCCACAGAATACTGACTGGAATATTTGTGTAATGCGTTTTCCCTTTGTAGTTATTATTTGCTGTGGCTGTGTTGTTGTTGTTGCTGCCCCCTCAGACGGAATCTTGAACTCTGCGTACGTACGGCTCTAACATCTAAGACAAAAGAAATTGAGGAAACATAAAACAAATACAAGACCTCAGACATTTACTCTGTAACCGATTCGTGTACCGGGGGGAACTGGAAGTTCGAAGTTGGCGTTGGAGTGGGATGAGGTGCAATGTTAGGAATAGTTTGATGCATGGAGGGAGTTTTGCGAGTTTGCCTTAGCAGTCTCCAACCACCGCACGCAGCAACCTAAGAGCGAATCGTATTAAACTAATGAAGCTAATAAAACTTTGCGTATTTTCTCATATTTGTTCTTCCTGTGCGAAATGTGTTTGCGATTGAAAGAGTAAACTTATGTATGACGAGTGATGGGGTGGGAGAAGGTAGAGGATGGCGAGCAGCAGCATTTTGTTAAAGAATTACAGCAACGCATTCCAAAGCTCTTAACAATTATTTTGATATGAGATTAAATAATAAGCGACGAAGAAGAACAGAAAATAACCGGAAAGTCGAACGATTCAGGAATGGGTGGGGCAAGGGGGGAAAGCATGCGTGCTGTGTGTAGCTGCAATTGAACACCAGCACCAAATGCTTTACTTTTGTGCATTTCATATGAAATTGTGATGTTCGGCATGTAAACGGAGGCTGAAGTGTTTTCTTACAAATGGTTTTCTTTCTTTTTTTTGTTGCTCTGCCTTCGTTTGCATGGTTGGGGTGTAAAGAATAAAGCTTAAGTGTTTTGCGGCCTGATGGGAGGGAGCATATTTGCCCTCGGTTCTGGGTGTGTGGCTGGGGGTGCCAATGTGTGTGCTCGCTGCTTTGTTATTATTTGTACTAAAGTGTGGAAGATGTTTCAAGTGTTTACTGACTGCCTGCACTTTATAAATAGTTTCCATTGTTGCCATCGCCGGAGTCAAGAGTGTCGACACAGACACACACACACCCACACACACACGTACAACAAAGAAGTATCTAATTACTGCCAACACTTTAAGGCTGCTCCACCACACAATGGAAATACCGATTCTGATTCTGAGCCGTTGAGTATGGAAATGGGGTTGAGAAAACATTCTCACAGGGATTATCAAATTAATATTTCCAAACTCACAATAATTGAGAGTACGTGGTGTAGATTTATGAAAAAGTTTTTCAAGTGGAGGAATTAAAGATATTTGGTGTTGTTGTTGTTAGTTTTGGTTGCCATCGAGAACGTGATGAAAATGGTTCATAATCTTGGGGAATTGTATTTCCATTGAAAATGAAACGAAGACAATTAGCTATTGGCATTTATTGGGAATCTGTGTGGGAGGGCTACTCTGCGCAGAAAACCTATAGGAGTAAAAACCTAAGTAAAAGGGAAGGTTGATTTTTTAGGTGTTTAAGATTTTTAGAAAGGCTTCAGATGACCTAAACAAGATTGTAAAGAAGATATATGTTTAGAAAATATTCTATTTGAAAATTCACGACTTTAGCTCTGTTGATCCTATTGTAGTGTTCACTAGAATTTTTACCAATAATCTTGAAGATTTTAGGAAGACTTTCCAGCTATAATATATATTTTTGTAACTCCCCGAAATACTCATGCCAGACCGAATAAAGTTTATATATTCTGGATCAGCGTGAAATTCTAAGTCAATTTAGCGATGTCCGTCTGTCTGTCGATTTATCTGATGTAATCACGCTATATTTCGAACGAAATGAGATAAAAGGCTTAAACTTTAAAACCATAAGTAGTTTGCAATAGGAATGTTAAGTTGGTCAATAGACCATGTCGTCCCACGTTTCTGTATAGCCCCATTATCAAGATACTCCAAGTATTCGGTATTTTAGCGACATTATTCCCCGAATTGTTTCAAATTTCGCTTTTAAAGTTCGTAATGGAGGCCATCAAAAACCTATGACGAAAAATTGTCCATGCAGGACCACGTCTTCCTGTAGCCCCCATATAACAGTTTTCATTTAAGCGTTATTTTTCGTTTTTTTTAGAACAGTGTTTGGCTTGTTTGTTCGAGATACCATAGTATTTTGTTGTTGCAAATGGGTCAGGCTTAATCCCTTTATTATAAAAACAATGTTTGTTTATTAGTGGAGAACGATGGTAATGTTTACCTGGGGCTAAGGCAGGGAATACCTAGGTTTCGGAAAGAGCCACTAATCCTCATCAGTTCCCTTGTTTTTTGTTTGGGATATTATTATTATTATTATAATTTTTTTTTGGAATAAAATGTTCGGCCCGGCCTAGATATTATTCCACGATTTTTCTTTCTATTTTTCATTTTTTTTAAAATACTGGGCATATGTTATGTTCATTTTTATACCCTGCAACACTATGTGTTGGGGGTATTATAAGTTTGATTGATGATTGAAATTATGTAACACCTCGAAATATTGGTTTCCCACATAGGAAAGTATGTATGGATCTTTATATCTCTCCGAGCTGAGTCGATCTTGCTATGTATGTCCGTCCGCTCGTCTGTCCATGTTAATTTGTAATCACTCTACAGGTCACAATTATGACCCGATCTTCACGAAATGGAGAATGGAGGTGGGGCTAGCGCCAGAATATAAGCATATTGCTTTTGGAGATGATTGCATAATATTTTAGGGTTGAAATGGACCAAAAACGGAAAAATTTCCTGACTTTGCTCTACAGGTTGCAATTATAGACCAATCGAGGCGGAAGTTAGCATGGGGATAGAGCTTAGGGCTGGTCAGAAGCCTTTTAATTAATGATGGTAGTGGGTGAAATAGACCATAACATTTGTGTTTAATTGAAAGTCAAATTTTCCATTAAACTACGAAAATGTTTAGTCCCTGCGAAATCACAAGTAGACGAACAGGTCAATTCTGACCGTGACGTAGATGCCGATAGCAAATATATCGGATATATGTAGTGAAATATATACGATGTATATGTACAAAGGAAGGTGATGTTAGCTAGAAAGCTTATATCTCAAAAATGGCTGGACCGATTGCGACAAATTTTGGCATAAAAGAATAAAATCTAAAAAAATCGCATAAAAAGATGTCAATAATGATGTTAATATATATTTTGTAGTATTTTGTGGCATATTTTTATTTTTTTTATATTTTTTATCGCATGCGATTGTTTCAATTGACAAGGGTAGGGTTGAGAAGGGTTAGACCTATTGTTTTCAAAAATGGATTTGGACATAAGGGGCTTCTAATATATTTTAATGTTGTAGGGTATCACATGGTCGGCCCAGCACGTCTATAGGCTTTGCTAACTTGTTTTTAAATATCTACGTCGGGGTTGGTATTTTTAGGGGCATTTTTTAATTACTCAAAATTTGATCAAAACTTGACCCTTTTCATACGTTTACACTTTTTTGAGAAGGGTTGTGTTTAATGTATGAAAAAATCGAACAGTGGAGCGAAATGGGTTAAGAAGTACCATCATGTTTGGAGCAATATTGATGCAAATGTTGAACAGGAATTTCGCCTGGAATATTTCTGCCATTGGCGATGCCTATGTGTGTCCCTTCCTGCTTGAGCCTCCGGCACTTATATTCAAAATATTAAACAAAGAGATAAATCTTAAATAAATTATAAGACTTAAATGATATTACTTCTTATAATTTGTTAATTTCAGATTCATCTTTATTTCTAATGGTCACCTAGTGATACCAGCAGTTTTGAAATTCGAAAAGTTTA
The DNA here is from genome assembly GCF_030504385.1 of Musca domestica. Lineage (NCBI taxonomy): Eukaryota > Metazoa > Arthropoda > Insecta > Diptera > Muscidae > Musca > Musca domestica. The sequence goes on along the minus strand of NW_026712388.1, from coordinate 2,515,334 downwards.
TATAAATGCTTCCACATTTAAAAAAAATTTAATTGATCCCAAATTTCTACGCTTTGCAGTGCGGAGTCACTATCTTAAAGACTACCCCTATTTGGGAGGAAAGGGAAGGAGAGGGCTAATTTCGCCGAAAATACTAGGATCTGAAAAGTTTGGAACAATATTGACACTTCTTTCGAGAGTTATGACCCACGGTTTCTTATTTGTTTCATTTTGAAAATCTTCCTAAAAACACAATGCTGACTCTACAGATTTTTGAACATACATCCTTAAAAATCCATATTTGAAACTCTGCTTGGCTTTGAAAGAAATAATATATTAATGATTCTGACTATAATGGTCCTTGAAAATAATTAAAAGTACAATTTTATATCTCAAGTGGATTTTTCAAAATTTTCCTTATTTTTGACTATTTTTTAACCTCGAGTTTTGAAAAAAACCATCAGGTTTTACAAAAATCACAATCAAGGCTCAGATACTTAATAAGATACATTCTTTCAAATTTTCTTATTCCACCTCTTGTGGTCCATTAAAAAAATATTTAAAAAAGCAACGACTGTCGGTCACGTAGCTCCTGAAAAATAAATATATTTTGTAGCCCAGGCTATACTTTAAGTATCCTTTAAAAAATATAATTTTTATTATCACAATCAGGGCGTCCTTCAAATGTGTCCTTAACCTCTGGGATATATATAATTAAAAATTAAAGAAATACGCGCTCACCAACTATCACAGTCATAATTGTGGATTATGGGATAGTTCGCATATTTTACAAAGACTTTTCAAGGATTAAACATATTTTTTTATCAAGGAATATCTACTAATATTAACTACTGCCTGTTCGTATAAACCCTTAAAAAGATCCTAAACGCTGCACCTTTACAGAATCCAGAACTATTTTTAAAAATATTTTTTTAAAGTCCAGCAATAATAATAGATTTTCTAAAACTTGGGATATTTAAATATATTTTAATGACTATTTAAGTTTTTATTTTTTCGATTTTTTATATTATCGAGGGATTAGTTTGGCCTTGATGTTATTTCTTTGCAAAAATACGCGCTTATAGCTCAAATGGCCCTTGAAAAATTTACGTTCATAGCTTAAGTGCCGTTTTGAATAAATGTTATTTAAACCAGTAAAGAAAGCCTTAAAGTCGGACGGGGCCGACTTTATGATACCCTACACCACATTGCTAATTTAGTAGAGCTCCACATAACAATTTAAAGTTTTTATGGGAGAATTCAATTATACACGCTATGATTATAATTATAATTTAAAGTTCAAAGGACTAAATATACCGAAGCATTTGAATCTTTTAAGTTCGGACTTGAATTGCTCATTTGGTGCACAATTAATTTGAAATCGGATAAAAATATTTATGGGAGCTATATCCAAATCTGAACCGATCTCGATAAAATTTGGCAAAGATATTTCTGAGCTGCATTTGATATATTTCCCTGAATATCGTTGTTACGGAGTGCATATTACGGCTGTGTGTAACAAATATAACAAATCGGATGAACAATATATATGGGAGCTATAGCTATATCTGAACCGATCTTCCCCAAATTTGACATACTCGCTTCTAGTCGTAAGTGCCAAATTTCATCACATTTGGGCAAATATTAGACGTTTGGCGCACGATAAAAGATAAAGATAAAAAATCGGACGAAGTTATATATGGGTGATATATCCAAATCCGAACCGATCTCTATAAAATTTAGCAAAGGTATTTCTGAGCTATATTTGATATATTTCCCCAGATATTGTTGTTACAGAGTGCATATTACGGCTGCGGAGAACTAAAACAACAAATCGGATGAACAATATATATTGAAGCTATAGCTATATCTGAAGCGATTTCGATCAAATTTGGCATACTTTATTTTTTTATTTGGTTGTATGTGCAAAATTCCATACTATTCGGGCTGATATTACACGTTTGGTGCACAATAAAAGGCAAATCGGACGAACATATATATGGGAGCTATAACCTAATTTTGACCGATTATCCTCAGTTTCAATAGGGTTCGTCCTAGGGCCAAACAAATGATTTGTGCAAAATTTCATCTGGATCGGGTAATAAATGCGATCTGTACTTTCTTTAAAAAATACATGGACAGACGGACGAACGGACGGACGGACGGACATGCATAAATCGACTCAGAATGTGATTCTATGCAGATCACCTAAAAGAACTATGGGTCTGTCTCGTTTCCTTTTGCCTGTTACAATCAAATTTACAAATACATAATACCCTGACCACCTTGTGGTGTAGGGTATAAAAAGTCAATCATATTTCTTATTCATATTTCTCGCAGTGAAAAAATTGTTCAGATCAACTAAGTAATTGTTCAATCGAGGAGATATTTTGTCATTGGTTTTGATCCCGCCTTCAATGTTTCCACATGCCCACATATTACATTATATCCAAAGGACTGACTGCGACATTTTTTTGTCAATTTCATTGTGCATCTGGATGCATGTGCCTCTACAAATAGGTATGACAAAATATCTCTTAAACAATTATGCTTATAGCTTTGGTAGCCCTTAAAATATATCCCTTATAAAATCTTCCATTATAGCTCAGGTGGTCCTTGAAAAATTATTCTTTAAAAAATCCACCTTCATAACTCATGTGACTCTTAAAAATATTCTTATAAAATCCACGGCTATGGCTTAGGTGGTCCTTGAAAAAGAAGTACTCAACCCGAGACCCCTCCTAGAAGTTAATAAGTATATCGTATTCTGTTAAATTAACCACAACGCCTCAATTGCTCCAAATTAAACAATAACAACACCATTAATTGATATGCGACCTTAAACATTGCAAGTTCAGACAAAGGAACTTTTCCATTTTTCTTTTCGTCCACAAAATGGGTGAGTTCGATCGACGATGACGACGATGAGTGTGTGTGTGTGTATCAATAACATTCAATTGAGAAAGAAAGTAAAACGTTTCAATTTCAAAGATAACCAATCGATTAAGGACAACTTCAATTGCTTCGTTTAACGAACTTTACAACAGGGCCCCCACTTCCAACACAAATTGGAAAGTACTTCAGATGATGACAACGGCTACGACAATGAAAGGAATTGTCAAAGTAAAGACGACATGTTTGGCAGAGAAGTCAAGACATAAAACAGAACAGAACAGACAATGAAATAAAACAAGCAACAACGACAACAATAATGTTGTAAGGCATGAAAGTGTAAATACTTACAACTCACGCAATAAAAGTTTAATTTCAGGCGTAATCAAGTTGCAATGCGGCATATAAATGGTATTTTATGTACTGTCATACAAACATACATAGCTATGGGTGTATGTGCCACATACACCACCCAATGCACTGGATCCTAAACTGTCACACACATGCACACGGGTAAAGAGCTCTTAAAAGGTTTGGTCGTTGGATACATTTGTAATCACACGCACACACATGTGATTGTCAAGATTCGAACAGGCCTTGATTCGTACTCCATAAAACCATAAAATGAGCATCAGCGGTTGTGGAGCAAACAGTGGCAGCCACCACATCACCACCCACTCGCCTCCTCCGCCACCGCCACCACGCATCATATTGACGACCACGAATACCAAATATCAAATACTTGCCACAGAACAATGATTGAGACAGCACTCATTCGCACTTCCAACTTCCAGACACCGCATTTGTACACCGCACACATACACATCCAATCGTACCCTCAAACACTTGCATGGCATGTTCCCATCACACACACACACACACCCAATACAATTTCTGCCAGCCATTCAATGCAACATTTGATTGGCAATAATTGAAAATGGTTGGCAATCAAATAATAATGATGTCGTTGATGATTACAACGGCAGCAGCAGTACAGCAACAACAACAATAGACGTGACAATGGCAATGACAACTACCGAACATGAAACAGCCAGAGATGGAGGAGGAGAAACACGAGGTTAAGAAGTGAGGTATGGCCAGAGACAATGACAGCGAACGCACAAGGGAATCACGAGGGGAGGAGGTGGGTCGAAATGGTCAGAGTCTAAGAAAATGACGACAATAATCACGCACACATACACACATAACTAGCCAATGTCAATGAATGTGCCATATAATGATTAAACTTCATATAAAGGAAATGTACAACAAGCAGGAGCAGAGGCATGGTAGGAGGAAGATGGACAAGGGTAGGTTGGCCAGCTGATGGACCATTGATGTATAATATATATAATTTATTCAATGAAAAATAAGAAATTTAGAGAAATTTCAGGATGAAAGGGAAGGAATAAGGAAAATTCAAAGCCAATCTCAAATATGGTTTTTTTAAGAATATTTTTTCAAGGACCAATAAACGTGGATTTTTCAAAGAATATTTTCTTCAAAGATCAAAAAACGTGGATTTTTTACAAAATATTTTTTTCAAGGACCAATAAACGTGGATTTTTTAAAGAATATTTTTTCAAGGGCCAATAAACGTGGATTTTTTAAAGAATATTTTTTCAAGGACCAATAAACGTGGATTTTTTAAAGAATATTTTTTCAAGGACCAATAAACGTGGATTTTTTAAAGAATATTTTTTCAAGGACCAATAAACGTGGATTTTTTAAAGAATATTTTTTCAAGGACCAATAAACGTGGATTTTTTAAAGAATATTTTTTTTCAAGGACCAATAAACGTGGATTTTTTAAAGAATATTTTTTCAAGGACCAATAAACGTGGATTTTTTAAAGAATATTTTTTCCAAGGACCAATAAACGTGGATTTTTTAAAGAATATTTTTTCCAAGGACCAATAAACGTGGATTTTTTAACGAATATTTTTTTCAAGGACCAATAAATGTGGATTTTTTAAAGAATATTTTTTTCCAAGCACCAATAAACGTGGATTTTTTAAAGAATATTTTTTTCCAAGGACCAATAAACGTGGATTTTTTAAAGAATATTTTTTTCCAAGGACCAATAAACGTGGATTTTTTAAAGAATATTTTTTTCCAAGGACCAATAAACGTGGATTTTTTAAAGAATATTTTTTTCCAAGGACCAATAAACGTGGATTTTTTAAAGAATATTTTTTTCCAAGGACCAATAAACGTGGATTTTTTAAAGAATATTTTTTTCCAAGGACCAATAAACGTGGATTTTTTAAAGAATATTTTTTTCCAAGGACCAATAAACGTGGATTTTTTAAAGAATATTTTTTTAAAGGACCAATAAACGTGGATTTTTTAAAGAATTTTTTTTTCAAGCACCAATAAACGTGGATTTTTTTAAGAATATTTTTTTCAAGCACCAATAAACGTGGATTTTTTAAGGAATGTTTTTTTTTCAAGGACCAATAAACGTGGATTTTTTAAAGAATATTTTTTTCAAGGACCACCAGACCAATAAACGTGGATTTTTTAAAGCATATTTTTTTCAAAGACCAATAAACGTGGATTTTTTAAAGAATATTTTTTTCAAGGACCAATAAACGTGGATTTTTTAAAGAATATTTTTTTCAAAAACCAATAAACGTGCATTTTTTAAAGAATATTTTTTCAAGGACCAATAAACGTGGGTTTTTTAAAGAATATTTTTTTCAAGGACCAATAAACGTGGATTTTTTAAAGAATATTTTTTCAAGAGCTATCCAAACGTGGATTTTTTAAAGAATATTTTTTTCAAGGATCAATAAACGTGGATTTTTTAAAGAATATTTTCTCAAGGACCAATAAACGTGGATTTTTTAAAGAATATTTTTTCAAGAGCTATCCAAACGTGGATTTTTTAAAGAATATTTTTTTCAAGGATCAATAAACGTGGATTTTTTAAAGAATATTTTCTCAAGGACCAATAAACGTGGATTTTTTAAAGAATATTTTTTCAAGGACTAATAAACGTGGATTTCTTAAAGAATATTTTTTCAAGGACCAATGAACTTGAATTTTTTAAAGATTTTTTTTTTTCAAGCACCAATAAACGTGGATTTTTTTAAGAATATTTTTTCAAGGACCAATAAACGTGGATTTTTTAAAGAATATTTTTTTCAAGGACCAATAAACGTAGATTTTTTAAGAATATTTTTTCAAGGACCAAAAAACGTGGATTTTTTAAAGAATATTTTTTTCAAGGACCAAAAAACGTGGATTTGTTAAAGAATATTTTTTTCAAGGACCAAAAAACGTGGATTTTTTAAAGTATATTTTTTTCAAGGACCAAAAAACGTGGATTTTTTAAAGAATATTTTTTTCAAGGACCAATAAACGTGGATTTTTTAAAGTATATTTTTTTCAAGGACCAATAAACGTGGATTTTTTAAAGAATATTTTTTTCAAGGACCAATAAACGTGGATTTTTTAAAGAATATTTTTTCAAGGGCTATCCAAACGTGGATTTTTTAAAGAATATTTTTTCAAGAGCTATCCAAACGTGGATTTTTTAAAGAATATTTTTTTCAAGGATCAATAAACGTGGATTTTTTAAAGAATATTTTCTCAAGGACCACTAAACGTGGATTTTTTAAAGAATATTTTTTCAAGGACTAATAAACGTGGATTTCTTAAAGAATATTTTTTCAAGGACCAATGAACTTGGATTTTTTAAAGAATTTTTTTTTCAAGGACCAATAAACGTGGATTTTTTAAAGAATATTTTTTTCAAGGATCAATAAACGTGGATTTTTTAAAGAATATTTTCTCAAGGACCAATAAACGTGGATTTTTTAAAGAATATTTTTTTCAAGGACCAAAAAACGTGGATTTTTTAAAGAATATTTTTTTTCAAGGACCAAAAAACGTGGATTTGTTAAAGAATATTTTTTTCAAGGACCAAAAAACGTGGATTTTTTAAAGTATATTTTTTTCAAGGACCAAAAAACGTGGCTTTTTAAAGTATATTTTTTCAAGGACCAATAAACCTGGATTTTTTAAAGTATATTTTTTTCAAGGACCAATAAACCTGGATTTTTTAAAGTATATTTTTTTCAAGGACCAATAAACGTGGATTTTTTAAAGTATATTTTTTTCAAGGACCAATAAACGTGGATTTTTTAAAGAATATTTTTTCAAGGACTCACAGACCAATAAACGTAGATTTTGTAAAGAATATTTTTTCAAGGACTCACAGACCAATAAACGTAGATTTTTTAAAGATTATTTTTTCAAGGACTTCTGGACCAATAAATGTGGATTTTTTAAAGAACATTTTTCAAGGACTTCTGGACCAATAAATGTTGATTTTTTAAAGAACATTTTTCAAGGACTGACAGACCAATAATCGCGGAATGATCAAAGAATATTTTTTCAAGGACTCACAGACCAATAGTCGCGAAATTTTTAAAAAATATTTTTTTAAGGACTAACAGACCAATAAGAGTGGAATTTTTAAAACATATTTTTAAGGACTACCCCACGTTTTCCTAGTGTCAACTGAGCCTGTGAAAAACTAGGCTAAAAATAAAACTTCTTAAGAAGGCGTATTCTTCTTCCAATAGCTTTCTAATTTACTTTCTTTCTCGAAATTCCCTTTTGAAAATTCCCCCTACTGTCTACCCTACCCCCCTATTATCATAACATAACAATAACACAATAAGATATAGTAAGTAACTGTATTAACACAGCATGACCATCATCAACGACATCATCATCATCTTGGTCATCACACTGACCATTATCGACGTCATCATCAGCAGCAGGACCACCACCATTACCACAAGCTATGACAATTCATTTACATTCAAATACTTTGTGTATCGGAATTGAGTGGATTGAAGTGTATTATTATTGTGGCTGTTGTTGTTGTCGTTATGACGGCAGTAAACAGAGAATAAGAAATGCGAAACAATTTACATTTAGATGAGATATAGAAAATTAACATTAGGTTATAACGGAGAACAATGACATCATACGTGTATAACTGAAATTATAATTCAGGAAATAATTTCAATTGTTATCAATATGTTAAGGAGTTCTAAAATTCCAAGAGTATTTAAAGAGCCTTCTCAGAGATATATTGAGAGGGGTTGTGATTTTATTTTTTTTTTTTTAAACTAGAATGTTTCGAGGTCATAGTTGGGATTTTATTTTCGAATTATTTTAAAAAATGTTTGTTGATCGGTGTCCATTTTTCCGTCTACAAGAATGCGCAAAAGGACGTAAGAAAAATTCAATTAGTTGTCGTGCATGGTAGTAAGGACATAACACTCCTAGGCTGCAAAATTAAGTCCATTTTGAGAGTGGCGAGTAAATATAGAGGGTAAATTAAGAATGGCGTATTGCGTCTTTTATTTCGATTTTTTTAATCAATCTTTGAAATGTGCACTCATATTGCGATTTTCAGAATATATTTTTAAGGATAATAATTTTTTTCTAGAAGAATTTAATATTTTCTTTTAACGTCGAAAAATCGTTTTCCTCCGGTTCTGCAATACATGGTGAATTATAGATGTATGTAGTAATGTCCATTTGTGAAAGCCATTCTATCTTCCGAAGTACACAGATTAGATGTTGCTTAACTGTATTTCAAATCAATAGAACTTTCTGTTTTCAAAATAGGCTATGTAGATTCAAATTACGTTATAGGTCCCATGTAAGTCTAACTAAAGGTATAAGGTTTTTGTTAATTGTAGTTATGATTTTAAAGCGAATTTTGCAGCATATTTTTGGTATTTCCATGTACTGGCCCAAGACCTTGTAAGTTCTTGCACTTTTTGGAATTTCAATGGCTTTACGACGAGCTCATTTTTCAATATTTGGAACATTGCGATATGTTCAACTCACGAGCCGTTTTTCGGCCACTGCGACGCGGGTTTCGATCAAGTCGCTTCTTTACTTTTCGAACCATTTCTGCTGATGTTGCCGTTTTCTTTCGTCCACTTGCTTGACGTTGGGCTACGCTACCAGTATCATGGTAACGAGCGATGGTACGAGACACAAATGATTTATTCACATTTAAATGCTGAAGGGCTCTAGTCACTTGTGGTTTTCCAGCCAAATATAAAAAAATCACGCTTGAATTCCATCACGAAAAATTTTCTTTTGGAAAATTCCCACCAAAATGCTTTTATACGCTTGTAAACAATATTATGAGAGGACGAGTGGCTTAGAAATAACAGCAGTTGGAAGTTGGTTGAGTTTTTTCATCTCACCCTGCAGTTTGTATTGTGTCTAGGACGATTGGTATTGAAAATGAGATACGTCAATCCACGTTTCGGTATAGCCCCAACAAAATACCTCCCGATATTCAGTATTTTCACATTTTCCAAGGAATTGCTCCAAATTTGGTATTAAGAGTTTATAACGGGTCCTACCTCCGGTGGCAGAATATTGCCTTTATAGGTCCACGTTTTCTTGTAGCACCCATATAAAAGCATCCCTCTATATTTGGTCTTTTGATGATTTTTGGGCGGAATTGTTTAAAACTTGGTACTAAAAATTTGCAACGGGTTCTACCTCAAGTGGCTGAACGTATTCTGTACAGATCCATATTTTACTACAGTAACCACTTAACTTCGGATATTCGGTATTTTGAAGATTTAAGTGACATTTTCAAACGAAATTAGCAAAATTTAGGCGTTTGTAGTTCGAAATGGGACCTACCTCTGGTGGCAGAACATTGTCTTTATAGGTCCGCGTTTTAGTATTGCCCCCAATATAACTAACTCCACAAAATCGGTATTTTGATGCTTTTATTTACATTTGTCCATGGAATTGTTCCAAATACGGTATTGAGAGTTTGTAACGGGTTCTACCTTTAGTGGCTGAACGTAATCTGTATAGATCCACGTTCTACTATAACACCCATATAATGGTATCTCATTTCCAATGGATTTGTACAAAATTTGGTATTTGTAGTTCGTAATAGGTTCTACCAATGGTGGCAAAACATTGTATATATAAGTCCACGGTTTCCTTTAGCGCCCATATAACACCTCCCGATATTCTTTTCTTTTTTGACATTTTTGCCACACTTTCACAATTTTTTATTTACTTATTTATTTATTTATTTATTTAATTTGTTATTTTCAGTTTGAGGAATATCACTGTCCACATAGGTCCACGTTTATCGATAGTCCCCATATAACCTCAAACATTAGTCCACATTTTCTTTCAAATATGGTATTTGAGGCCTATAATGGTTCTTACAACCGTTGGGAAAACATTATTCGTCAATAAACGATACCCATTGATATTCGTAATTTTGATGATTTTAGTCACATTTTCGACGGTGTTTTGAATTTTGGTACTTAAGACTCGCTGTTCTCGTTTTGGTCCCCATATAACGGATCCCCGCAATTTATTTCGGAACACGTTTAAATCCAGATACTTAAATTCAAAAATGTTTTTTGACCTAATAATGAAGAGCATTGAAACTTCGGCCCAGCTGAACTTAATGTTTTTAATTCTTTCGCATAAAGGTAGGACTGAACGTGGATCTACCATATCGCTTCATGTAGAAGTCTCTGGTCATTTAAATCGTTTTGCGGGTCCCCGAAGGACTTCTGTTCAACCAAGATATGAAGGAAGCCTTCTATTCGTAGGTCACTGTTGGAATTTTTTCGGACCATAGAAGACCTATGGAAAGTCTTCGAATCATAGGAAATCTGTAGAAGTTATTCTGTCCATAAAAGGGCTTTGGATGATATTCTATCCACAGAGAACCTTAATGAGGTCTTGTATCCATAGAAGACTTTTGAAATCTATCTCTCTCGGATACCTGCACAAGGTCTTCTTCACTTAGTATGAAGGTCCCCTGTACCTAGAAGACCTGTTCAAGGTCTTCTATTCATAGAAGACGTGTGCAGGGTCCTCTATTAAAGCCCCTCCATAAAAAAATATTCTAGCTAAAGCGGTGGCCGAAAAATGGCTCGTGAGCTGAACATATCGCAATATTCCATTCGGCAAATATTGAAAAATGAGCCATTAAAATTCCAACAAGTGCATGAACTGACACTGCAACAGAAAGAAAATAGACTCAAAAGAGCTAAAGAGTTGCTCCGCTTGGCCAAAAGTGGTGAACTGCCGAATTTGGTTTTCTACGATGAGAAAACATTCGTTGTCCAGCAATTTGCAAACAAACAAAATGATCGTGTTTACTTGCCACAGAGGTTAGCTGAAAATGTGCACCTTCGATTGGCCACCAGAGCTCAAGCGCCGGCCATGGTGATGGTGTTGGTCGTCATAACAGCCGATGGTCGCTCTCCGCTCGTATTAATCGATCGCACCAGAATAAATGCCGATTATTATCGTGAAAATATTCTGAAGGGTGTATTAAAACCTTGAGCTCGCAACCATTTTGGCGCAGACCTTGGACATTCCAACAGACCCAGCACGCGCCACCCAAAAATAGTTACAAAATGAGGTTCCTCGCTTCATTTCCAGCGCACAATGACCACAATAATATCCGGATACCAATCCGTTGGACTATTGTGTCTGAAGTATTTTTAAAAGAAAGGTTGGCACTAAAAAATACCAAAGTGTCGATCACCTCAAGCGAGCGCTTCTCCCGGAATTGGCCAAACGCAGAGCAACATTCGGGCAGCGTGTGACGGTTTCATTGGTCGTTTGAAGGTCATAATTCGTTCCAAAGGTGACCAATCGAACAAATCTAATTTTTCTCCAAAATTTTATGCTATTTCTGCTTTTATTCAATGAAATTTAAAAAAAATCTAAATATTATGGCGTTTGACTTTGTTGCAGTTTTTTTTATCTTACCCTGTGTATGTTGACGAAGTATGCAATATATGATTTTTTCTTAAACCAATATATGTTACCCACTAGCTACTCTAGTATTTTGACTAGAATACTCGACAGGGTTCTTAGGACTTTAATAAAAGGATATTTGCCATTTTTTGGGGCGCTCAAAGACAAATTAAATTTTATGAGAGTTGTTTCCATAAAAACATAAAAAGCACTGGGATTAAACCTGACTACTTTGAAATTACATTATAAAGCCATTTTAATAGTTATATTCAAAACAAATTGCTATACGTTTTTAAGGAACCACTTTACTATCATATTTTGGCGAAATTTTCCCATAGCACCAGCCTCAGGATTTCCAAAATCGTCCTCTATTCCAATTACTCAACACCTCATCGGATAATAACATTTTTATAATCAAAATCGCAACACTTAACAGGTCACTGACATTCTAATAATATGCTGTTGCAATAAAAACATTAACAACATTTTATTCATGCATGTATGTGTGTGTATGTGTTTGTGGTGTGCTATAGTGTTGGTAAATCGAGTATCCATGTGCTTGCTCCTCATTCAATATTAAATTTGCACCCACTTAAGCGCTGTAAAGCACCTCAACAATTGCCAACAGAGCTGAGAATATTACCTAAAATACAGAACAACAACAAAAACAACACGAACAAGCACCGAAAGATATAAAGAGAGCAGTAACATCATGGGTGAGGCCAATAGCAACAATAACAACAACAAGAGAAATTGCAATACTAAAAGGAGTACCAGAAGCTAAATGACCCAAGTATTTACACTTCGATATACAAATACATTTGTAACAGAGTAAAAGCACACATACAGGCACACTTTGATGTAGTAAAACCCGATGGCACAGGAGGGAAGTAAAAAGGACAAACATAGGGATGTAAATATGGGGAACCCCCATCTGAGATGTAGAACAACAAACACTCACGACATGGTCTACACTTTAAATGGTCGAAAGTTGTAATGGGAGGGAGTAAGGGGTTTAGGGGAGGTTGTGTGTCTACAGAGAGTGGAAAATTGTATGTTTAAATACTGGCGAAAACAAAGAGCAACCATTGTTTTCGACCATTGAAACTAAACCACAACCACAACAGCTCGAAGCACTCTGTGAGCCCTCATCAGCAGCAGCGGTGACCCCTAACACATTAGGTCCGGCATCACTTACATGGGAGATTTGAAGAAATGTTCAGTGGATGTTATGGAACTGTGTGGCAGTCTATTAAGATGTATAGAAGGAAAATGTTTGGAAAAAGGAATAACAGAAAAATGGAGGGAATGGAGGATGTATAGACGTCCCTAAGGAAGTCTTTAAATATGACCCGAAAGGGTTATCTATAGATAACCATAAAAAATGGGTCAGTATAGGCGACTAGGAGGAAGTCTAACCTGACGGGAAAAAATGAGGAATAGGCGACCCGAAGAGGTCTATATGGACGATCTGAAACGGGGTCTTTGTAGATATAAGATAGAATTCTATATCGACGATCCGAAGAGGGTCTACATAGACCAGAAGGTAGTCAGTATAGAAGAGAGCCTGTATAGACAACCAGAAGGGAGTATGTGTAGACAACCCAAGGGGGTCTTTATCGCATGGATGTCTGCATAATCGCAAAGAAGGGAATCTGTATAAACGAAACGTGTCTGTGTAGACTTCTCGAAGAGGGTCTATGGAGTTATCATGAAGAGAGAATGTATAGACATCCCGAAGGGGGTCCATATGGACGATCTGAAAGAAAGATAAAAAACATAACTCTATATAGACGATCCGAAGAGGGTCCATATAGACCAGAATGTAGTGAATATAGAAGAGAGTCTGAATAGACAACCCGAAGGGAGTATATGTACAAGACCGAAAGGGATCTTTATAGCATGGATGTCTGCATAATCGCCAAGAAAGGGATCTGTATAGACGAAACATGTCTGTGTAGACGTCCCGAAGATGGTCCATGAAGTTATTACGAAGAGAATCTATAGACGTCCCGAATTTATGCATACACGTTCCGAAGGGGGTCTTTTTAGCGTCCAGAATGTATTCTCTCTAGGCAATGCGATGATATCTATATGGAAGAAATGAAAATACATTAGATGGACGATCAGATCGATGTCTGTATAGACGACCAGAAGGTCCGTATCGATTGTCGTCTCGATAGACGACGAAGGACGTCTGTCTAAAAAAACAACAGAGGGTGGTCCATACAAAGGATTGTTGGAAGACCTTCTATCCATAAAGGAAAAGCTGAAGGTCTTCTTTGCATGTAAGGGCAGCATGAGCATCCATATAAGACCCGTGGAAGATATTCTCTCCATAACATTGTGGAAGGTCTTCTATCCGTAGAATAGATTTCTACATATAGAAGATATGTAAATGGTCCATAGGAAATGTTTAGAAGGTCCTCAATCCATAGAAGTCCTCTAGAAGGTATTTTTTCCACAGACCTGTGGAAGGTCTTCTACCGACAAGTGGAAGATCTTCTAACCATAGAAATCTTGTGGAAGGTCTATCCATAGAGGACCTGTGGATGGTCTTCTACCCATAGATCTGTGAAAGGTGTTCTATCCATAGAAGACCTGCTATATTCATAGAAGACCTGCGGAAGATCTTCTATCCATAGGAGACCCGTGGAAACTCTTCTATCCATAGAAGACTTGTGGATGGTCTTCTATTCACAAAAGACCTGTGGAAAGTTTCTTATCTATCGAAGACTTGTGGAAGGTCTTCTATACAAGAAGACCTGTAGAAGGTCTTCTATACATGGAAGACCTGTAGAAGATCTTCTATCCGTAGAAGACCTGTAGAAGGTCTTCTATTCGTAGAAGACCTGTAGAAGGTCTTCTATCCGTAGAAGACTTGTATAGGGTCTTCTATCTGTAGAAGGCCTGTGGAAGGTCTTTGATCTATAGAAGACATTGGAAGGTTTTCTATCCGCAGAAGACCTTCCATCCCTAGAAGATCTGTTGAAGATCTCCCATCTATAAAAGACTTGTGGAAGTTATACAGGAACTGGCGAAGATATTTTATCCATAGAAGGCCTGTGAAAAGGCTCTTATCTATCGGAGATTTGTGGAAGTTCTTCTATACATGAAAGACATATATAAGTTCTTCTATCTGTAGAAGACTTGTGGAAGATCCATAGAAGACATGAGGAAAGTCTTCTATCCGCAGAAGACCCGTGGAAGGTATTCTATCCATAGAAGACCTGTGGAAGGTCTTCTATCTACAGAAGACCTGTGAAAGGTCTTCTATCTATAGGAGACCTGAGGAAGGTCTTCTATATATAGGGGACCTGTGGAAGGTCTTCTATCTATAGGAGACTTGTGGATGGTTTTCTTTCCATAGAAGACCTATAAAAAGTCATTTTTCCATAGAAGACCTGTGGAAAGTATTCCATATTTGTAAGAGCTATGGAATGTCTTCTATCTATAGAAGACCTGTGGGGGGTCTTCTATCCGCAGAAGACCTGCAGAGTCGTGACCCGCGGAAGGTGTTCTATCAATAGAAGACCTGTAGAAGGTCTCCCATACATAGAAGACCGGCGGAAGGTCTTCTATCCATAGAATATCGGTTGAAGGTCTTCCATTCTTCTATCCATAAATCTGTGGAAGGTCTTCCTTCCATAGAAGACCTGTGGAAGGTCCTGTATCCATAGAAGATCTCTAGAAGGTCTTCTATCCATATCCCTAGAAGACCTGTGGGAGGCCTTTCTATCCATAGGAGACCTGCGGAAGGTCTTTTATTCATAGATCACCTGTGGAAGGTCTTCTATCCATAAAATACCTTTTGAATATCTTCTATCCACAGTAAACCTCTTGAAGTTCTTTGTTGAAGTTCTACTGGCGAAGGTATTTTACCCACAGAAGACCTGCTGGATATCTTTTCACCGCAGAAAATCTGTGGAAGGTCTTCCGGTCTTCTATATTAGAAGAAGTTTGATGTGGATATTTTTATTTATTTATTTTTTTAAAATATATTTTCTTAAAAATCAGTTTCAAAAAGATATTAAATTTCAGTATTCCATTTGCAACAATCTTCCATTGTTTTTTTTTTTTTCATTCTTTAAAAATGTTTTCTCGCAACAAAAAAGTTACATTTGAGGTTTCTTTCTTATATTTTGTTTGTTTTTGTTGAGAATTTGAGACTTTTATGCGTGTTTGCAAAAGAGCTTTTGAATTTTAAGCAGAATTGAGAAAAAAATATCAAAGAAACAAAAATTGTTGATTTGAAACTTGAAACTTTTTCTGGTTTAAATCTCCCGCCCCCACTTAAATTAGTCTGGCAAAGGAAGGGTGAACAAAAATCAGCCATCCAAAGACCAAAAAAAAAAAAAAAAGGCAGTCGAAGAACAAAATATTCATGTGTTTGTTTTTCTGGGTAATATTGATGGTAGCATTCTCTCCCGCACAAAACAGTTAGCAGTTTGGTGGAGCTTCTGCTGCCCATCATACATCGAGCCGGAGCACATTTCTTGCTTGGCAAAAGTTCTGTGCCCTTATTTTCGGGTGATGTTGGTGGTGGTAGTAGTGGTGATGGCAGTAGTGGTTTTAAGCAAATATTTGTTATTTGTATCCAAAAGCGAATCAACAATTTTAAAAACCAAAACTGAACAAAAAACAGAAACGAAGAACGTAGAAGTGCCCAAAAAATAAGCAAGCAAGCACAGCTCCAGCTATATGGATGCTGACAACACATCCTCTCTCACATCCAGTGTGTGTGTTTGCAGCATGTCATTCTTCCTCCAGTGTGTGTGTATGTGTGTATTTTGTTATTGGGCTTTGTCGTCTGAAAGAAACTTTTGTTTTCCTATGCGATGAAGAGGATAAACATGGCACACACACACAGAGAAAAAACACTCACACGCATAAATCTAGGACCAAGACAGTTTTGTATTCTGCCCCAGCCAAGAAGGGTAGGAGGTAAGTGTAAAGTGCAATATAAACATTGAATATACCAGTAGAGGAAAAACAAAACAACGAGTTTCGATTCCGCCTCTGAATGCAAAGCAAAGAACTGCTGAGGAAGTAATAACAACTTAAGTATTTATCAGACTGCTTTGCATTTTCACTCGCTCACTCAGCTTCTGTTTGCTTGGGCCAAGTGTGCAAAGAAAATAAAGCTCCGACTACTGCCACAAAGGATATAAAGAGAGCAATGCAAAAGGGAAATCCGTTTCATCTACTCGTTCACTTTTGCTTTCTCTTCAATTTATTTTTATTTTCTGTGTGTGTGCGTGTGTTTTTTTTTTCAATTCTGTGGTAATTTTAATCCAAGGTCTCCATGCACGGCTTTTTTGGCTTATTTGTGGGCAAAAATTATCCAAGGATAGATGGCTGCTTGAACGAAAAACGTTTTATTATTTATGAGTTGATCGCAAAGGTCCTTTTGGAAGATATTCCAGGAGTACTTTATAGATATGATTCCTTTAATAGACAGAAGTGCTTTTTACAGGAAGTCCTTTGAAGAAGTCCTTCCTGCGTAAATTGAAAATCATCAATGGTTTGGCAATGGCTAAAGAACCTTCAGCAGGCCTTCTATTGAAATATGACATTCCACAAGTCTTCTAAGGATAGAAAACATTCCATAAGTCTACTAAAGATGGAAGAAATTCCAGAAGACTTCTATGGATAGAATGCAGGTCTGTTTTGGATAGAGTATCATTAGCAGGTGTAAGTACCATTATCTATGAGACTTCTTTGATTGGAAGACATTCCACAGGTTTCCACTCCCACGTTTCAGGTGGGCCTTGAAAAATATATTTTAAAAATTCCATCCTCAGGTAGGCCTTGAAAAATATATTTTAAAAATCCCCGCCTCAGTTAGGCCTTGGAAAATATATTTTAAAAATCCCCGCCTCAGTTAGGCCTTGGAAAATATATTTTAAAAAATCCGCGTCTTAAGTGGGTCTTGAAAAATATATTTTAATAAATTCACGTCTTAAGTGGGTCTTGAAAAATATATTTAAAAAAATCCGCGTCTTAAGTGGGTCTTGAAAATATATATCTTTAAAAAATTCACGTCTTAAGTGGGTCTTGAAAAATGCATTTTAAAAAATCCACGTCTTAAGTGGGTCTTGAAAAATATATTTTAAAAAATCCACGTCTTAAGTGGGTCTTGAAAAATATATTTTAAAAAATTCACGTCTTAAGTGGGTCTTTAAAAATATATTTTAAAAAATCCACTTTTTAAGTGGGTCTTGAACAATATATT
Organism: Musca domestica; assembly: GCF_030504385.1. NCBI lineage: Eukaryota > Metazoa > Arthropoda > Insecta > Diptera > Muscidae > Musca > Musca domestica. The sequence goes on along the minus strand of NW_026712388.1, from coordinate 2,497,426 downwards.
TAAAAAAATCCATGTCTTAAGTGGGTCTTGAAATATATATTTAAAAAAATCCACTTTTCAGGTGGGCCTTGAAAAAATATTTAAAAATCCACGTTTCAGATGGGTCTTGAAAAAATTTTTTAAAATTCACGTTTCAGATGGGCCTTGAAAAAATATTTAAAAATCCACGTTTCAGATGGGTCTTGAAAAATTTTTTTAAAATTCACGTTTCAGATGGGCCTTGAAAAAATATTTAAAAATCCACGTTTCAGGTGGGCCTTGAAAAAATATTCTTTAAAAAATCCACGTTTCAGGTGGGCCTTGAAAAAAATATTCTTTAAAAAATCCACGTTTCAGGTGGGCCTTGAAAAAAATATTCTTTAAAAAATCCACGTTTCAGGTGGGCCTTGAAAAAAATATTCTTTAAAAAATCCACGTTTCAGGTGGGCCTTGAAAAAATATTCTTTAAAAAATCCACGTTTCAGGTGGGCCTTGAAAAAATATTCTTTAAAAAATCCACGTTTCAGGTGGGCCTTGAAAAAATATTCTTTAAAAAATCCACGTTTCAGGTGGGCCTTGAAAAAATATTCTTTAAAAAATCTACGTTTCAGGTGGGCCTTGAAAAAATATTCTTTAAAAAATCCACGTTTCAGGTGGACCTTGAAAAAATTTTCTTTAAGACAATCCACGTTTCAGATGGACCTTGAAAATTTTTTCTTTAAAAAATCCACGTTTCAGATGGACCTTGAAAAATGTTTCTTTAAAAAATCCACGTTTCAGGTGAGCCTTGAAAAAATATTCTTTAAAAAATCCACGTTTCAGGTGGGCCTTAAAAATATTTTTTAAAAAATCCACGTTTTAGGTGGGCCTTGAAAAAATATTCTTTAAAAAATCTATGTTTCATGTGGGCCTTGAAAAAATATTCTGTAAAAAATCCACGTTTGAGGTGGGCCTTAAAAAAATATTCTTAAAAAAATCCACGTTTCAGGTGGGCCTTGAAAAAATATTCTTTTAAAATATGCACGTTTCAGGTGGGCCTTGAAAAAATATTGTTTAAAAAATCCACGTTTCAGGTGGGCCTTGAAAAATATTTTTTAAAAAGTCCACCTGTCAGGTGGGCCTTGAAAAGTATTCCTTAAAAAATACACGTCAAGGGTGAGCCCTGGGAAATATTTTTTTAGAAAAATTACGTTTCAGGATAGAGTCATTTCCCCAATCTTCCACAAACGATCACGAAATTCCAAAATTTCTTCTTCGAGGGCATGTGTTTGTCGGCAAGCCGATATGCATTTGCTTACTTATTTCATTAAAAACTGATATTAGGTATGATTCTAGCATAAGACCTTAACGTTTGTATCGGAAACACATTTATCATTAAAATCAAACTCCATTTTCCGCATTTGAGGAGCATTTATTTTCTCAAATTATGCGTAACATCGATGTTTTGACCCCTTTTCGAAATTAAAAGTGACACCTGGGACGGTAGACAACCCTTAGCTTAAATGCCCTTATCTGATGGAATCTAACCCTATCGCCATTACACGAATTGCAACTAATTTTCAATGTTCCATTTTTTCAAAGAAACAAAAAAAAAAAAAAAAACAACGACGGAGAACAAAAAAAACACATTTCCCGATTAGATCTCTTCCGTCAGCCAATTCATGAATTTGTCAATTTTGAATGTTTTATCATTAATTATCTCTATCCAATGTCAGAGAGTTTCCTGTAGCAGTAGGCTGTTCAGTTTTCTGCTGTGTTCTTTTTTTTGTATGTGTGTTTCCCCCAAGAGCCGTACAAAAGAAATCCGTCAATTATTTCCATTTTGTTTCGCATGTTTGCTACGCTTATTTTATCTGCTACAATTTTTCAAAAAACGGCTGAAAACAAAAAAACAACAGCCGACGAGGAAGAAAACTTGACGTCACACATCCAAACAAACAAATAAACAGAAATTCAGACAAAAAAATACGTTTCAGATGTCAACACTTGAAACAAAACCGCAGGAGCATAACTCAAAGTCATTGCAGGCAAGATATGCACGGGGAAACGGTACACAACACGGTGTCATTGTAACGTCGTGTCGTGTCAGTATGGCCATAAAGGAGCAAAACGGCAGACGGACGGATGGGTCATATGGGGCACAGTGATTTAGATTGCGATTTCCATAGTCAAAAATTCGGAAACAAATTATTCTTTGAAAAACACGAATTTTGGTAAAGTTATCCTTAAAAATCTTTAAAATTTGGTCAAGATATTTTTGAAAATTTCATTTTAAAAAATTTACAATTTTTGGTTCAGAATTCAATCAAAAAATTATCATTAAGAATTAAGATTTTGGGCAACGATGTCCCTGACGAAATTTCGTGTAAAAATCCACCATTTTTTTCACCACAGCTTTGGACATATGAGTATCTTCCACCATAATATGGAGGGTACATTAAGTTAGTCATTCCGTTCGAAATACCTTAAAATATACATTTTTGACCCGACAAAGGATATATTACTTTGAACAATGGCCGTTTACGGAAATCGCTGTAGTTTTCGAACGAAATAAACTAGGATAATACAATTAACTCAGACGTATTTCACTTCAGCAGGATTTTTGGTATTGCAAATGACCCATCATATTGCTCCACGTTTTGGTATATCCTCCATTTCTTTAAAAAATCCACGTTTCAGGTGGGCCTTGAAAAATATTCTTTAAAAAATCCACGTTTCAGGTGGGCCTTAAAAAAATATTCTTTAATCAATCCACGTTTCAGGTGGGCCTTAAAAAATATTTTTAAAAAAAATCCACGTTTCAGGTGGGCCTTGAAAAATATTCTTTAAAAAATCCTCGTTTCAGGTGGGCCTTGAAAAAAATATTCTTTAAAAAATCCACGTTTATTGGTCCTTTAAAAAATATTCTTTAAAAAATCCACGTTTCAGGTGGGCCTTAAAAAAATTTTTTTAACAAATCCACGTTTCAGGTGGGCCTTCACTTCAGCATGATTTTTGGTATGGCAAGTGGCCCATATAGGTCCACGTTTTGGTATAGCCTCCATTTAACTGTACCGGCAGGTTTAAGGCGTTTTGAGTGTTTTAATTATAATTTAAACCGAATTTTCTGCAAAATTGGTAGTAGGTGTACCCAAAATGTATAAAACATCGTTGCAGAGAACTTTCTATATAGGTCCAAGTTTTGGTATAGTCCCCATATAACTGTACCTCCAAACATCCAGTATTTTTATGATTTGTGAAATACTTTTCAGCTATGATAAAAAAAATTGTCCAAACAGGACAACGGTTTCGTATAACCCCTATATAAAAGTTCCTCCCGATATTTGGGTGTTTGTTTATTATATATTTTCCAACGGAATTGCTTAAAATTTAGAAATTGGATTTTGCAATGGGTACTACTAATTCCTATGACTGAAAATCGCCTTTACAGATCCACACCTTCGTATAGCTCACATTTATGATACCTTTCTATGTTTGGTACTTTTCTGATTTTAGTCAAACTTTTTCCACGTATTTACCTCAAAATTAGCATTTGAAGTTTGGAATAGGCCTTCCCTGACAGATGCTTTCTTATATAAAAGGCCGTCTATACCACGGTACCACCCGATATTCGGTATATTGATTTTTCAACGACATTTCTTTTATATTTTGCTGGCTTGAAAAGATCTGTGGCTAGTATGAAAAAGATTGGCTTTTCCTAAAAAATGTGCGATTTTTTGATGAAGGCATTTGATAATTTTGTTTTTTTTTTAAGAATTTTCGAGGTTAAGGTTGGAGGTCCTTGAAATTAAATTCTTACGCCTTTTACTTTTTTTTAAATCCGCTATTTTTGCACATATGTGAAAAATTCAAATACTCCCCAATTCTGTAGTACTGATTTGGTTATTCAAAACTTTGACCCTCATGGTGGGGGTGTACCAGGAGTAATGGTCCGATCTCTACAGTTTTTATAACACATCCTGTGTTGATAGATCGGATGTCAATTTCGCGTTCTATGAGCTTAACGGATATTCAAAATTTCAACCTTTTGTGGGCGAGGTACCAGAAAGAGAGGATCGATATCTATATCTTATCTCAACACCAGATATTTGGTTTATAAAGATATCGGTATGTACCGATTTTTACATCACATTTTATAAGTGTGTGTATGTGTGAAATTTGAAGACAATTGGACTCTTACATCAAATTTTGTGAGAGCTGTAATTATTCCAAATTTTGACTCTAGGGTGGTACTTGATGGAGGGAACCGATATTGTCCATTTTCGCATCTGACCTAGCACTGGCGCATATATTAGGATTGGCTAAGTTGGAGCAAATTCGGATTATCCTTTCTGTGCAAAAAATATTTTTTGGAAATTCCGACCATTTGTGGGGTATGTACCAGAAGGAGCGGACCGATATGTTCCATCTTAACACCAGACTTTAGGTTAATAAAAATATTGGAATGTGTGAAATTTGAAGACAATCGGACTCTTACATACAATTTTATAAGCGAGATAATTTTTCAAAATGTTGACCCTTTGTGGGGGAGTTATTTGATGGAGTGGTCCGATATTGTCCATTTTCGCATCTGACGTAGAATTGAGATATTAGGATTTGCAAAGTTGGAGCATTTCCGATTTTCGTTACACTTTCTGTGCAGTAAAATGTTTTTTTTTTTTTTTTTTTTTGTTTTGAAAATATTGACCCTTTGTGGGTGAGATACCAGTGGACCGATATTGCCCATCACCCAACTCAATCTAAGTTTGACAAAAATATTACTAAGTACCAAGTTTGGACCAAATCGGATACTCCCTTCGACAGTAGTCGTGCGCCAGCGAGACAGACAGACGAACCAAAGGACATCGATAGATCTACTCCATCTGTCCTGAAAGAGAGTTATAAAAACCGTTATTTCAAATGATATATACCCTCTCCAGCCATATGGCTAAGGGTATAAAAATGTCGACTTTCTTTAGGTAAGGTACGAAAATGAGTTGGCGAATTTTGTCCACTATTGCAACTGACCTCAAGTTCATGTAGTAGTGCAATGTGCAAAGTTTGAACTTTTACTTTACTTTACTTTTACGGGTAAGGTACAAACGTAGTACCGCAAGGAGTGACACATCTCTCCTTCGCTTAAAAGTGTGTTTTGTTTCTATTAAAAATTTTAAATTTTTTGAAATGTTGGTCCGTTATAGGGAAGGTGGGAGTGGGACGATGTTGACGATTTTCGCAACTGACCTAGTTCTCTCAAAAGAATTGCGATGGTGTACATTTATGGTTTTGAAAATTTCGCGTTTAAAGGATTCAAAATTTAATAACACCTATAAAATACAGAACCTGTGCCATTGAGTTTTAGCGAAGGACCGCGAAATTATATATATGTGCCGAGATTCGCACAAAAAGGGTACGAGAGGTACTAAAATTGTCCGAATAACTATTTTTAGGGTCTTCGATTTTCAAAAAATTGGATTAACCGCCTTCGCTGAAGACAAAAAATGCAATTTAACATCACTGTGCGGTATCACCTTGACTGCAATTCCTCTTTGGAAAAGTTCAGTTACGCGTAACGTTAAATTAACGCGAAGAGTTCGCAAGTTGTTCTTGTTGTTGTCGTTGTTGCTGTCTTCTTTATAATGCAGCAATGTGGCATTGCGGTACCCCCCATACGAAATGGAAAATTATTGAAACAGGAAATTATCTATAGATTTTTATCAACAAATTCAATCTATAAACAACAACTGTATACAAAAACAAAAAAAAACAACAACAACAACAAACAAATGTGAGGGCAATCGGAAAATAAAAGGGAGAAAGACATCTAAAGGGACAATCAGCCATTGTATGCATGGATGGATGGCTGGCTGGATGGATGACTGGATGAATAGACGTTGTGTTGATGCGATTTTTTCAGCCGATAATGAAGATGTTGGCACAAAGCATGTAATGAGACCATCAAAGGAGTGGAGGATAATATGTTGGCGATAATAACAATAATGATTAACATAAAAATTACCAAATACACAACATCAACAATATCAGGCATTTAATGGCGAACAAAGGCACTCAATTCAGAAATGGTTTGGCTGACAGCCACCCAGAGTCATTTAGTCGTCTGCCCCACAGGAAGATAGACATGCACAACAAACAACAACAAAAAAAATTCCAACAACCAACGTCATCAAAAGTGACATCAAACATCGTCATTGTCATTCCAAACGTCATCAAACGGTGCTGATGACGATGATGATGCTTCTCATCATTGGTTGACATCATTATGTTTGATAATCATGCATCAAAAAGGCCCTCCTCATTTTCTTCTTCGACTTTGTACCATTTTGCTTTCTCTGAATCATGCATCCAGCTATTGAACAACAGACAAAAAAACAAAACATGTTTTTAATTAAACGTTTCCCTTTGTCATCAAAAAAGCAAAAAAAAAATCAGAGGCAAAAAATTAACAATGAATAGACTTCATTTTTTCGATATTTCTATAACAACAAAGGCTTGAAATTTCAAAAAAAGAAATGAGAACTCTTTCTCCCCTCTCTCGCTCTCCCCAGCCACAAAGGATGACTGACTGACATTCAATTGGTTCGTCATGACCATGACTTCATATCATCGCCGACATATGATGCTGCACACAAAAATCATCAAAAATCTATCAAATGAGAAAGAGAGAGAGAGAGAGAGTGAGGAAGCATGGACAGAGAAGGACTTTTGTCAATATTTATCCTTTTCGAATTATATTTGGGTGGCAGACAATTGCACTTTTGTCGGTTGGTTTGAACAAAAAGCAAAGCTAAATGACATGGCTTTGAATATATATTTTTTTAACAAATAAAAGATAGCTGATGGTCTAAAATATCACTTCATCTCCATTTCGACCATCCTTAATATCCAAGGAATTGCAGAGACCACCTGATTAATTTTTTTTCTGGGTGTGACCGACTTTTACCAATAGTGTTTTTATACCATCAGTCATCCGGCTGGTATGGGGGTATATATCATTTTATACTGCCCAAAGGTGCCACATCGAAATAACGGTTTTAGACCCCATGTGTCTCCGGGGAAACATCCAAATGAGTGGGCCAATGTTGTCCATTTCTTATCTGACCTAAGTCTGAGCAACTTAATAATTTTTTGAAAATTAAGATATGTGGGTGAGGTATCAGTAACAGTGTACCGAAGTACTCCACTTTATCTAAAACTGAAAATAAATATTGAGATCGGAAAAAATATTGGGATAATTAATCAAAATTTAAACCTTTTGTGGGGGAGGTATCAGAAGGAGTGAGCCAATGAATTCTATATTCACATCAGATCTCAGGATACCATGTTTTAAAAGAATTATAAAATATATAAACATTGAAAATAGTGACCCTTTGAGGGAAGACACCAAAAGGGATGGGTCGATATTTATCGCGATCAGATCTTTAGTCTCTAGATATATTGGGATGGGTGAAATTTGAAGGGAATCGGATGCTTACGCATTTATAAGCGTTGTAGTTATTCAAAATTTTGAATTTTGAATCGATCTACCCCATCTTCATACTTGACTATGCATTGATAAAAATATTGGGATGTGCGAAATTTGAAGAAAATCGGACGCTTATTTCGTATTTTATGAGAGGTATAAATATTCAAAATGTTTACCCTTTGTGGAGGAGGCAAATGATGGAGTGGACCGATATTGCCAATCTCTTGTTCTATACAGTAAATTATATTCCGCGCAGGGTGTTTACCTTGTGTGTGGAGGTACCAGAAGGAGTGGACCGATATTGCCTATCTCCAAACAAAGTTTCACAATAATATTACGATATACCCAGTTTGGGCTAGATCGGATACCCCTTTAGAGAACTATCGTGTGCACCACCCAGCCAGACGCATGGACGGACATCGCTAGAACGGCCCCAAATGTCCTGAAACGGATTTGGTCCAAAGAGATATAGGGTCCTAAACGTTATTTTGATAAGGCACATTTCGCCTGTCAAATGATATATAACCTCTGTACGCCTATGAATGAGGGTATAAAAATAATAAATGCGGACACGGTACGTAAATCTACTTAATCCAAATATGGCCAAAATTCCAACATTTCGGTATCATTTCGGTCGGTATCTCACGAGTAAATTTCGGAATAACTTTTAACATAGCCCCACAAAAAAATCTAAAGGCGTTAAATCGCACGATCTGGGCGGCTAATAGACCGTTTCCGAACGTCACCTAAAATATTTACTCAACTTGCCTCTCAATAACTCCTTTATTACGCACGCTGTGCGGCATGCGAAATCTCCTTGTTGAATTCACATCTCATGGAAGTCTTAAGAACATTAGACATCATCGCACAGCAGGAGAAGCACGGTCCAATGATGCCACCATCCCATAACTGCACAAAAATGTAATGTCGGAAATAGCACCAAATTTTAGTAATAATAATAATAATTTTAGTAATAAAATTTTAATAATATAATTTGGTAACCTTTGGCAAGAATTATAGCCTTCAAACGGCCATTGAAATCGTAACACGCTGGCCGAATGTTGCTCTGTGGTATTTTGACCCATTCTCGGCGATGCGCTTGCCTGAGGTAATCGACACTTTGGTATTTTTTAGTGCCAACCTTCTTTCCAAAATACTCCAGACACAATAGTCTAAGGGATTGGTATCCGGAGATTTTAGTGGCCATTGTGCGCAGGAAATAAAGGGAGGAACCTCATTTTGTAACCATTCTTGGGTGGTGCGTGCTGACAGAGATGGCGCTGAGTTCTGTTGGAATGTCCAAGGAAGGCGACCAAAATGTTTGCGTGCCCAAGGCTTTAATACACCCTCCAGATGCTTGAGTTCTGGTGGCCAACCGAAGGTGCACATTTTCAGCTGACCTCTTTGACAAGTAAACACGATCATCATTCATATTGTTTGTTTACTCCCATCGAGAGTTATCGTGTGCACTAGCCAGACGGACGAACACCCCGAGATCGACTACAAAACAGTTATTTCGATGAGGTACGAGACCGGGGGTATAAAAATTAAGATTTTTGGCATACAGTGGTAATTGAGATTTACTTTCTATGGTGATTTATAGTGAAATTAGATGAAGAATATCCTTGCCTGTCAAGTTATCCATATAAAATGATGATTTATTGCAGATCACACAATGTGCGGCTTTAATCCTAAAATGTGTTTTTTTTTATATATGAGTTCTTGGCATTTGGGTAAGATTTAGACCCTTGACGTCTTCTACGACATATGCTAGACATTTCTGATAAATCATTTTGTGGAATATTTTTACTTGCTTCTATCCCATGCAAAGGGAATAAACGTGGATTTTTAAGGAATATTTTTTCAAAGTCCAGTCCTCCTGTTTACTTGGATTTTTAAAGAATATTTTTTCAAAAGCCAACCAATAAACGCGGATTTTTAAAGAACATTTTTTCAAGGACAAACCGTTCAATAAACGTGGATTTAAAAAAAAAAAATCAAGGGCCTGTAGGCCAATAAGCGTGGATTTTTAAAGAATATTTCTTCAAGAACCTGTAGACCAATAAGTGTGGATTTTTAATAAAATTTTCTCAAGGACCTGCAGACCAATAAACGTGGATTGTTAAAGAATATTTTCTCAAGGACCTGCAGACCAATAAACGTGGATTTTTAAAGAATATTTTCTCAAGGACCTGCAGACCAATAAACGTGGATTTTTAAAGAATATTTTCTCAAGGTCCTGCCCTCCAATAAATTATGATTTTAAAGAATATTATTTCAAGGTCCAGTCCCCCAATAAACATGGATTTTTAAAGAACATTTTTCAAGGACAAGCCGTTCAATAAACGTGGATTTAAAAAAAATTTCAATGACCTGTAGGCCAATAAGCGTAGATTTTTAAAGAATATTTCTTCAAGGACCTGTAGACCAATAAGTGTGGATTTTTAAAGAATATTTCTTCAAGGACCTGTAGACCAATAAGTGTGGATTTTTAATAAAATTTTCTCAAGGACCTGCAGACCAATAAACGTGGACTGTTAAAGAATATTTTCTCAAGGACCTGCAGACCAATAAACGTGGATTTTTAAAGAATATTTTCTCAAGGACCTGCAGACCAATAAACGTGGATTTTTAAAGAATATTTTCTCAAGGACCTGCAGACCAATAAACGTGGATTTTTAAAGAATATTTTCTCAAGGACCTGCAGACCAATAAACGTGGATTTTTAATGAATATTTTCTCAAGGACCTGCAGACCAATAAACGTGGATTTTTAATGAATATTTTCTCAAGGACCTGCAGACCAAAAAAAGAGGGTTCTAAAATATTATTTTTTCAGGGACCAGCCCTCCAATAATCGTGGATTTTTAAATAATATTTTCTCAAGGACCTGCAGACCAAAAAAAGAGGGTTCGAAAATATTATTTTTTCAGGGACCAGCCCTCCAATAATCGTGGATTTTTAAAAAATATTTTTTTAAAGAACCAGCACTAAAATGAATGTGGATTTTTAAAGACTATTTTTTTCAAGGACCAGCCTTCCAATAGACGTAGATTATTAACGAATAGTTTTTCATGGATCAGCCCTCCAACAAACGTGGATTTTTTAAAAAAAAAGTATTACCTTCAAGGACCATCTTAACAATAAACGGGGATTTTTAAAGAATATTTTGTCAAGGACCAGCCCTCCGATAAACGTGGATTTTTAAATAACATGTTTTTTAAGGACCAGCTATACAATTAACGTCGATTTTTAGAGAATATTCTTTTAAGGACCAGCCCCCTTTTTAAAGAATTTTTATATAGTTTATATAGTTTTTTCAAGGACCAGCCATCCAATAATCCTGGTTTTTTAAAGAAAATTTTATTCAAAGAATATTTTTACAAGAACCCTCCAATAAACGTGGATGTACGTGTAGGGTGCAACACATGCTTGATACCCTTCACCAATACCAACTTTTCTTTGATTTCTTGAGCTTGGCATAAAATGCGAAAATCTGAAAAACTGCATATTGAAGATATATCTCTCCACTTTGATACATGAAGTCGATGATGAGTGGTTGACATTGATGTCAAGACAAAACTGTCTCATAAATTTACTGCTGAAGAGACAAACAAAAGAAAAAAAGTGGAGAGGTGGGAGGAGTTTGCATTAAGTCAAGCGTTAATGCAAAATTTATTCGCAAAGCAATGAGAAAAAAAATGATTGGAACGCCTTTCTGTCTGTCTACTGGTAAATTATTGATACTCCGGGAGGCTGATGAATTTTTCACCCTTCATGGAGAAGACCAACAACAAAGTATAAAGTAAATATTAAAGTTAAGAATTATGCATTTTTCTCCCATGCCAATAGCTTCCATGTTTAGATAACAGCAAAAACGGAAAAGCAATACTAGTAGCAGGAGCAGCAGCAGCAGCATCACCAATACATCACTGCTATCAGACATTTGGACGTTTAGGACAAAGAGAAGTATTGTTTGGTGCTGTCACTCCCCTCCTCCCCTTGTCGCTTTAGACTGCTCTTTGCAGCATTGCCTTTGTTTTATTATCTTCATAATGTCAGTAATCCCTAAGAGGAGTTTAGCTTCTAATACCTCGCTTCGTAGCAACTACACATTCAAAGTACTTTGTTAAGCTGTTCCTTTATTGGATGGCTGTCGTTTTTTTCTTCTTCTTTTTGCTTTGTTTACTCCTGCATTACCATAAACACTCCATACAGACCACTCCACACCACACTCCCAATTTCCACTTCCCCGACATGTAAGCAACTTCCAATGAGCCAGTCAGCCAACCAGCAAGTCATCTAGCCCAGCAATCATCAATGTAACGAATAATCTATGCTTTTAAGTAAAAGCCCGAAATTACCTTCTGATTGAAACGATAACGAAGAAACTCCAAATATTGACTGGCAAAGGTAACGGAAAGTTCAACTTTCCTTCATTGCTTGCCAGAGAAGAGGAAAAAAAAAAAAACAACTGAAGCTTGCAAAAAATTATCTTCTTCCAAAAAAAAAAAAAAAATAGAAAAAGTTAGAGAGTTTTGCTTCGCTTTGGGCAATGGACGACCAGCCAACGACGTATGAAGATAATTTAAGGGCAACGTGATATCATGCAAATATTGCTCTAATATATTTGCATTGTTTATTTGCTGGAAATGGTGTAAATACCACTTTTGGAGGGAGGCGGAAGATAAAGGGCATTTGGAGCAAAGGTTTCCAATGAGCATACTTTTTCATGAGCTTTAACACTCATTGTATATGGTCTTTGAGATAATAAATTTAAAAGTCAATTCAAAAAAAAAAAAAGGCAAGATTAAATATTTAAATCGGCTGAGTTAAATTGGATGACCGAAAGTTTTCCTAGACATCCTTTAAAAATATTCTTTAGATTTTTTTTGGAGGGATGGTCTTTCAAAAATAATTCCTTAAAAATTCACGTTTATTGGTCTGTTGGTCCTTGAAAAAAATATTCTTTACAAATTCAAGTTTATTAATCTGTTGGTCCTTGAAAAATTTTATTTAAAAATCCACGTTTATCGGAGGTTTGGTCTTTGAAAAAAATTTATTTAAAAATCCACGTATATCGGAGGTTTGGTCTTTGAAAAAATATCCTTTAAAAATCCAAGTTTATCGGAGGTTTGGTCTTTGAAAAAATTTTATTTAAAAATCCACGTATATCGGAGGTTTGGTCTTTGAAAAAATATCCTTTAAAAATCCACGTTTATCGGAGGTTTGGTCTTTGAAAAAATTTTATTTAAAAATCCACGTATATCGGAGGTTTGGTCTTTGAAAAAATATCCTTTAAAAATCCACGTTTATCGGAGGTTTGGTCTTTGAAAAAATTTTATTTAAAAATCCACGTATATCGGAGGTTTGGTCTTTGAAAAACAATTATTCTTTAAAAATCCACGTTTATCGGAGGTTTGGTCCTTGAATTTTTTTTTTTTAAATCCAAATTTATCGGAGGTTTGGTCCTTGAAAAAAAAATTATTTAAAAATCCACGATTATAGGAGGTTTGTTCCTTGAAAAAAAATTATTTAAAAATCCACGTTTATCGGAAGTTTTGTCTTTGAAAAAATTTTATTTAAAAATCCACGTTTATCGGAGGTTTTGTCTTTGAAAAAATTTTATTTAAAAATTATTATTTTGTCTTTGAAAAAATTTATTTAAAAATGCACGTTTATCGGAGGTTTTGTCTTTGAAAAAATTTTATTTAAAAATTATTATTTTGTCTTTGAAAAAATTTTATTTAAAAATCCACGTTTATCGGAGGTTTTGTCTTTGAAAAAATTTTATTTAAAAATTATTATTTTGTCTTTGAAAAAATTTTATTTAAAAATCCACGTTTATCGGAGGTTTTGTCTTTGAAAAAATTTTATTTAAAAATTATTATTTTGTCTTTGAAAAAATGTATGTCCTTGAAAAAATATTCTTTAAAAATCCACGTCTGTTGGGCTGTATGTCCTTGAAAAAATATTCTTTAAAAATCCACGTCTGTTGGGCTGTATGTCCTTGAAAAATATTCTTTAAAAATCCACGTCTGTTGGGCTGTATGTCCTTGAAAAAATATTCTTTAAAAATCCACGGCTATTAGGCTGTAGGTCCTTGAAAAAACATTCTTTAAAAATCCACGTCTATTGGGCTGTAGGTCCTTGAAAAAATATTACTCTTTAAAAATCCACGTCTATTGGGCTGTAGGTCCTTGAAAAAATATTCTTTAAAAATCCACGTCTATTGGGCTGTAGGTCCCTGAAAAAATATTATTTAAAAATCCACCTCTATTGAGATACAGATCCTTGAAAAAATATTCTTTAAAAATCCACGTCTATTGGGCTGTAGGTCCTCGAAAAAATATTCTTTAAAAATCCACGTCTATTGGGCAGTAGGTCCTCGAAAAAATATTCTTTAAAAATTCACGTTTATTGGAGGGTTGGTCCTTGAAAAAATTTTCTTTAAAAATCAACGTTTATTTGTCAGTTGGTCCTTGAAAAATTATTCTTTTAAAATCAACGTTTATTTGTCAGTTGGTCCTTGAAAAATTATTCTTTTAGAATCCACGTTTCTTGGACGGCTGGTCCTTGAAAAAATATTCTTTAAAAATCCACGTGGATTTTTTTAAAGAATATTTTTTCAAGGACCAATAAACGTGGATTTTTTAAAGAATATTTTTTTCAAGGACCAATAAACATGAATTTTTTAAAGAATATTTTTTTCAAGGACCAAAAAACGTGGATTTTTTAAAGAATATTTTTTTCAAGGACCAATAAACGTGGATTTTTTATAGAATATTTTTTTCAAGGACCAAAAAACGTGGATTTTTTAAAGAATATTTTTTTCAAGTACCAATAAACGTGGATTTTTTTTAAAGAATATTTTTTTCAAGGACCAATAAACGTGGATTTTTTTTAAGAATATTTTTTTAAGTACTAATAAACGTGGATTTATTAAAGAATATTTTTTTAAGTACCAATAAACGTGGATTTTTTTTAAAGAATATTTTTTTCAAGGACCAATAAACGTGTTTTTTTTAAGAATATTTTTTTCAAGGACCAATAAACGTGGAATTTTTTAAAGAATATTTTTTTCAAGGACCAATAAACGTGGATTTTTTAAAGAAGACTTTTTTCAAGGACCAATAAACGTGGATTTTTTTAAAGAATATTTTTTTCAAGGACCAATAAACGTGTTTTTTTAAGAATATTTTTTTCAAGGACCAATAAACGTGGAATTTTTAAAGAATATTTTTTTCAAGGACCAATAAACGTGGATTTTTTAAAGAAGACTTTTTTCAAGGACCAATAAACGTGGATTTTTTAAAGAATATTTTTTTCAAGGACCAATAAACGTGGATTTTTTAAAGAATATTTTTTTCAAGGACCAATAAACATGAATTTTTTAAAGAATATTTTTTTCAAGGACCAAAAAACGTGGATTTTTTAAAGAATATTTTTTTCAAGGACCAATAAACGTGGATTTTTTAAAGAATATTTTTTTCAAGGACCAATAAACGTGGTTTTTTTAAGAATATTTTTTTAAGTACTAATAAACGTGGATTTTTTTTAAGAATATTTTTTTAAGTACTAATAAACGTGGATTTATTAAAGAATATTTTTTTAAGTACTAATAAACGTGGATTTTTTTTAAAGAATATTTTTTCAAGGACCAATAAACGTGGATTTTTTTAAAGAACATTTTTTCAAGGACCAATAAACGTGGATTTTTTTAAAGAATATTTTTTCAAGGACCAATAAACGTGGATTTTTTTAAAGAATATTTTTTCAAGGACCAATAAACGTGGATTTTTTAAAGAATATTTTTTTCAAGGACAAATAAACGTGGGTTTTTTAAAGAATATTTTTTTCAAGGACCAATAAACGTGGATTTTTTTAAAGAATATTTTTTTCAAGGACCAATAAACGTGGATTTTTTAAAATAATATTTTTTTCCACGGACCAATAAACGTGGATTTTTTAAAGAATATATTTTTTCAAAGACCAATAAACGTGGATTTTTTAAAAATATATTTTTTCAAAGGCCAATAAACGTGGATTTTTTAAAAATATATTTTTTCAAGAACCAAGAAACGTGGATTTATTAAGGAATATTTTTTCATGGACCAATAAACGTGGATTTTTTAAAAATATATTTTTTAAGGACCAAGAAACGTGGATTTTTTAAAGAATATTTTTTTATGGACCAATAAACGTGGATTTTTTTAAGGAATATTTTTTCAAGGACCAATAAACGTGGATTTTTTAAAAGAATATTTTTTCAAGGACCAATAAACGTGGATTTTTTAAAAAAATATTTTTTCCGAGGACCAATAATCTTTACATATATGTCAACGTGTAAATATTTGGGGGAAAAATGGAAATTATGACAGATTAGTTAAGACATTTTCTTGTGGGCATATATTTTTAGAAAAGCTTTGTGGGTGTGTGTTGGCATTTTATTGTTAAGGAAGTTCAAGAAATTACAAAATCATATTCAGCTAGGCTGAGTTGAAGATTGAAATCATCCACTATTCAGCTGGGACGAATGGAATATTTTCTCTAGAAAATCATTTGCCAATCAGCTCGAGCTGATGAAAGATTTTCTACAGATTGATCTATGCAAAATCCAGGATTATTGGTCCTTGAAAAAAATATTCTTTGTAAAGATCAATCTGTAGAAAATCTTTCATCAGCTCGAGCTGATTGGCGAATTATTTTCTAGAGAAAATATTCCATTCGTCCCAGCTGAATAGTGGATGATTTCAATCTTCAACTCAGCCTAGCTGAATATGATTTTGTAATTTCTTGAACTTCCTTAACAATAAAATGCCAACACACACCCACAAAGCTTTTCTAAAAATATATGCCCCCAAGAAAATGTCTTAACTAATCTGTCATAATTTCCATTTTCCCCAAAATATTTACACGTTGACATATATGTCACAATTGTTTTGTGTCAAAACCAAATGAAATGCTTTTCTCTCCTCCAAACGAACCACGGAAACATTTACCGGGTTGTGTGCAACATCTAAATTTGACTTTTGTGTGTCAAAATGTTTTTGAAAATTATTTCCCTGACATGATTTTCTAATTTTCTCTCATTATTTTCGAAAGCAAAACATAAATGCTTGATGATGATGCATTTGGGATGTAGCCTTTTTTCCGATTGGCGGCAACCTCTTCTGTGCCGCATTCATTTGAATGTTTTGTTAGCTAAATATTGTTTGGCCCCCATCGCCCACTAATTGTGGGCGAACCAATTTAACACCTCTTTTCTTGAACATGTTCACTCGCTGCTGGGCACGGAGCGAGCTAGCAGCGCGCGCTTCACATGTTCACATTCATTTGGAGTTGATTGTTTAAAATGTGTCTTTACAGAAATTGTCATATGTCAACTTTTAGCGCCATAATTAATAGCATTGGCCCTTTTCGGTTCATTTCATGGAGGACGAAAGAGCATTCATACATACACACATAAGTGGAAGCATGAGCATCATCAGCCATGTATGGTACATGAACGTGATCGCCATGATGAACGCGAATGGATAAGACGAAAAATGTTGGAAGCCAGTCCCCATAAACGGCAATGGAATATTAACATATTCCCAGGCACAAAAGAGTTTTCTGCCAAAGCAGCAATCGAAAGTCAAAGCACCAGTTGAGCATCAAATATAAATAAAATTTTTGGTCTGCCATAAACTTTAAATACCGTAACAATCAATCGAAATGAAATTCAAACAGTGTTTTGGGAATAATTTAATTAAGATATTTGAAAATATTTCGATTTGAATTATTTAACGGACATATTTAATTTTAATAGAAACAAGTAAAAAAACCTTTAGTTCGACCGGGCCGAACTTTTAATACCCTCCACCTTAGAACCCATTTTTGACCTACAAATACCAATTTTTAGGCTTACTTATGTGTACCGAGGGGACCTGGATAAAAACACCAGCAAGGATCTTAAAGGATATAAAAGAATACTACGGCTAGAGACCTAAATGAGTGATCCAGTAAAACGCTACAGGAATTTTCAAGAATATCACTGCTAAAGAAAGGATCTAAAATTAAGTACTTAAGCAAGGTGCTACAAGGGCAAGCTAGGATACTAATGCAAGACACCTTTATAAGGACTTCGAAAATGATTTTACAAGGACATGCAAAAATACTACAGCAAGATACTTGAATAACTACCCAGGCAGAAATCTAAAAAGAAATTCAAGGATACTACAAAGAGAGATCTTAATAAGTACTCAATGAGGGCTCGCAAGAATATCCAGGAGTACTACAAAAAACGAGAGACCATAAATTCTCGAGTAAGGCTCTTCAGACATATGAAATTTTTTTATTTCAAGATACATTAAAAACATACTCAAGTAAGGTGCTATAAGGATATTAAAGGACACTATTGTGAGAGGCATTAACAAGTACTCAAAGAAGGCTCTGTAAGAATATTCAAGTATACTACTGCAAGAGAGCTTAGTAGGTGGTTAGGAAGGACTCCTTAAGGGACTTACGCCGCAGAACCTTAACAAATACTTAAGCAAAACTCTACAAGAATATTGCCAAATACTGCGACCAACCAATATCAATTTCAGGATTCAATCTCTATTCATTCACTCAACGGCAAAATTTCGAACCATTTAGTAATTTTCGAAAAATTATAGTAAACGTTCTCAAAACCACCTCCTTCTCTCAAAACTATATACCAAGAGTGGCCTCACAACATCACATATCACACTGACCTTGATACCAAATGTGAGAATTCCATCTGTATTGCAAAACCCAAGAACACATTTTGTGGCATTTCGCACTATTAGTACGTTCATAGTCCGCATTTCAACTCTGCAATTTCCCCCATTACCAAATACGCATATCCCAACACCTTCTCTCAACACAGACACTAACAGTTATATCCATATCACATTTCAGATTTCCAACTCTATCCTTTCACCCGATGCCAAATTTAGTATTTAGTGCTATGTCCACTTCTAGTCGCCATTTCTCAATTCCAAATACCAAAAGAGACCCCAATATCAAATTTCGGGATTCCAACGCTATCCATTCACCCAATACCCAATTTAGTACAATAATAGTACACATATCCAAAACCAACTCCATCTTTCAACCACAGTAACCAAAAGTGATATCCATATCAAATTTGAGGATTTCAACTCTATCCCTTCACCCAATACCAAATTTAGTACCACTTAGTACTTTTCGTACACTTAAAGTAGATATTTCCAAAACCACCAATCCCAGATACCAACAGAGAACTCAACCAAATACACATTATACTTTATTTAGTACATTTTAGTAAATATATAAGTACAAATTTCCAAAAACTACACACATATCCGAATCCTACATCCCAACAGTGATCTTATTTCCAATTTTGAGGACATCAGCTCTTTTGGTCCACCCAAATCCAAATTTAGTACCAAATTTAGTACCATTTAGTACACTTAAGTACAAATTTTCATAATTACCTACATCTAACAGTCCAAAAGAAATGGTATTTTAAATTTTCAGGATTCCAACTCTACCGTTTCATCCAAAATTCAAATTGTACCAAATTTTGTACCTTCTAATACACTTATGTACATATTTTCATAACCACGTAGATCATACTGTCTAACAGAATTCTTATTTGCAAATTTCAGGATTCCAACTCGATTGCTTCTCCCAAAAATGTCAATACCATTAGTACACATAAGTACGAATTTCTAAAACTACCTACATTCCTGAGACCTGCAATGCAATAGTAATCTTATCTAATTCTCAGAATTCCAGCTCCATCGAAATCCAAAGTGCATCAAATTCAGTGGCAGTTAGTACTTTTCGTACACATTTCAAAACTTCCTTCAAATCTTATTTCTGCACTCCGCCAGTAATGTTAATTTCAAATGTCAGGATTCCAGCCCCATCTGTGCCTTCAAATTCAAATTGTACTAAATTTAGTACCGTTTAATACATTTCGTGTACATGAGTACATACTTCCAAAATTACATCCTTGCATGGACCCTACTTGATTCCCATTCCAAATTTTAAGTTTTTAGCTCTAACCGTTCACTTGATAATAAGTGGGTACCAATTGTAGTACATTTTAGTACTTTTCATACACTTATAGTGCGAATTTCCAAAAGCCCATTGGTACATCCATCATACAATCCATCAGTGACCCTCATTAAGAGTTCTAGCTCTATTACTTCCTCAAGGGTTACTTTAAATACTTGTCATAGCGTTCTAGTATGAATTGCCAAAAAAAAAAAAAAAACAGCCTTATCTGGTCCCTTCGGACCAAGAGTGATTCAAGATTCAAGATTTTTGCTTCAGCCGTTTCGTTTTGTACGTTTTAATAATTTTCGTACCATTCTACTGCGCATTTCCAAAAACCCAACCTTATCTGACCCCTTCGGACCCTCACACAAAATGTCAAAATTCACCTGTTTCGTCTGGGCGTAAATAAATCGTTAAGTTAGTCAGTCAATGATTATATTGATAAAGTAATAGGTCGTTGACATACTCTTTTCGTACCTCCCTATGGAGGACCAACATTTTCATTAAGCGGAACTTGTTCCGAGGTTATGTATCTGTAATGAACTTATGCCTTCTAACTTTTTATACCCTCCACCATAGTATGGAGGGTATATTAATTTTGTAATTCCGTTTGTAACACCTCGAAATACTCATGTCAGACCCAACAAAGTATATATATTCTTGATCAGCGTAAAATGCTAAAACGATTAAGCCACGTCCGACTGTCTGTCTGTTGTAATCACGCTATCTTTCGAACAAATTGAGATAGAAGGCTAAAATTTTGCACATATGTATATTTTGCCAGTAGGCAGGTTATGTTCTTAAATGGGCCATGTAGGTCCAAGTTGTCATATAGCCCCCATATAATGGTACCCCCCGATATTCGGTATTTTGATGATTTTAGCGACTTTTTTTACCGGATTCATTTTAAATTTCGTATTTGAAGTTCGTAATGGATACTACACCCTAAGTCAAAAAATGATTCATGTAGGTCCGCGTCTTCATATAGCCTTCACATAACGGTACCCCCTGATATTCGGTATTTTGATGATCTTAGCGACATTATTTAACGGAATCGTTCCAAATTTGGTATTTGAAGTTCGTAAAAGATACTGCAGCACAAAACAGAAAATGGGCCATGTAGGGCCCCGTCTTCGTATAGTCCCTATATACCGTACCCCCCGTACGGTACATTATTTACCGGGATTGTTTCAAATTTCGCATTTGAAGTTCGTAATGGATACTACAGCCAAAGACAGAAAATTATCTGTGCAGGTCCACATCTTCGAATAGCCCCCATAAACGGTACCTCCTGATATTTGGTGTTTTGGTGATTTTAGTGACATTATTCACCGGAATTGTTTCAAATTTGGTAATTGAAGTTCGTAATGCATACTACAGCCTAAGGCAGAAAATTGTTTTTGCAGGTCCACGTCTTCGGTTATCCACGGTTATAGCGATACCTCTCGCTTTTCGGTATTTTGATCATTTTAGCGACATTATTAACTGGTATTGTTTCAAATTTGGTATTTGAAGTTCGTTATGAATAATACAGCCTAAGGCATAAAATTATCCCTGCAGGTCCGCGTCTTAGTATAGCCCCCAATATAACGGTGCTTTTTTACTTGTTCCTTCTCTATTGGAAAAACAATCATATTCTAGTCAGAATCATACTACAGACGCGACCTTGTCGAAAGGACAAAACAGACAAATTAATACGTGTTTCAAACACATACCTATTTGAGAATCCATAATAGATTTTTAACAATTGTTCACTAAACAAAATTATGAGGAACTCTCTTTACCTCTACTTTAATGTGGACTGGTTCTTTGGGAAATAAGAAATGTGTCATCATGCCATAAAGTAAACTCATGGTTTGTAATTTTCAAACCTATTTAATCAAACCTATTCCAAGAAACTTCAACGTCCGAAACTAAAAATTAAATAATTCCCCCAAAAACTGACCAACGTCTATAGTCCTTCAAACCATATAATTCACCCCCATAAATCCTCTGGCATTCATTGGCTGTGTGAATGTGTGTACGTGCCTCAAAAATTGCATACCACTGTTTTGTTTAATTGTAAGACTTAAATCATACAAACGAAAACCCTGAGATATACAGCAACAACAACAAGGAGGAGAACAACAACAACATCTCCGTTGATTCCCAGAAGTAGGTCATCCTTTTGTGGATGTAGTCCATAACTGCCGCATGCATATGTATGCAGCATGAGCCTCTTTGGCTCGCTTCATGATGTTGATGATGATGTCTTCTTATGCAGTTCGGGCTCTTCTGCCGAGTCTTCACCACTCCCCTATGCCATGCAGAATTATTTAGCATTAGATCAGAGGAGCTAGAGAGTTTTGCATTTGCCATGAATTGTGTGTTGTAATGATAATAATGGTCTTTCATGCTGCAGCTACAAATTCCATTATACATATGTAGACAATTTCTGTAGAAATGCGAGAAATGATGTGCGTGTGTGAAAAGTGACGAGTGTCACCATGTTACTAGTTATGGTACTACATAAGATACCTAAAGAATTAGGGTAAAATACTTTTATATCCTCAGCGATATGGCTGGAGAGGGTATGTATCATTTGATACGGTCAAAGCGTTCCTTATCGAAATAACAGTTTTAGACTTAGTTCTCTTCGGACCAACTCGGTTTCAGGACATTTGGAGTCGATCTAGGCGATTCCTTCCGACCATCTGTCTGTCCGTTTGGCTGGTACGCACGATAATTATCGAAGGGAATATCCGATTGGGTCCAAACTTAACAATACAATATTATTATTAAACTTAAATCGAGTTCGGAGATACGCACCATCGGTCTACTCCTTCTGGTACCTCCCCCACAAAAGGTCGCAATGTCCAAAAAACAAGTAAGATGGTATCAGACGGTGTTGCCAACAGATGTATACCCCCAGCTTTGAGTTATAATTATTCAAACTGTTGACCATCTATAGGGGAAGTTCCGAAGCAGTTGGCCAATATTGACCATGTCGTATCTGACCTTAGACTTATATAAACTTCTGGTTAAAGAAATATTTACATACAGCAAGATGTATAGAATAGCCGACTGGTTTTGCAAGCTATGACAGATATAAGTATTGGAAATTGGGACCCCAGAAGGGGTAAAAGATGTATATCACCTTCACAACAGATCCTGCGTTAGCAAAAATATTTGGATGTCTGTAATTTGAAAAGGATTGGATGCTTATTTCGTTTTCTTTGAGCGTTTTTTAATCTTAAACCCTATGTGGGGGAGGTCTCGGTAGAAATGGTTCGATCTCTACCATTTTTATAACAGATCTTGTGTTGATGGAAATATTGAGATGTGCCAAGTCTTAATGGAATCGTATGTTAATTTCGTGTTTTATGAGCTTCATGAATATTCAAAATTTTGACCCTTTGTGGGGGAGTTACCATAAAAAGTGGAGCGATATAATCCATCTTCACACTAGACCTTGACCATTTGAACCAAATCGGATATTGCCTTCGGGAGTTATCGTGCACAACAGCCAGACAGACACACGGACGGGCATCGCTAGATCGACTCCAAATGTCCTGAAACGGAATTGGTCCAAAGAGACCTATCAAATGTTGGCTGAGGAAATAAAAATGGAAGACACATGTATCGGCGTCTTTAAAATTTAAATCGAAAAGTAACCAAAATAGATTAGACGAGTTCTCCTCTCCTCCACACTTTTGGAAATTTTCGGAAAAAGATTCCTCGAAATCTGTGCATGTTAGCTGTATAGTGTCTCCGGCAATATCTATATTACTGAAGGAGTAAAATGATTCATCAACGTCCAGACGAAACGGCTGAAGCTAGAATCTTGAAACTTTGTGTAAAGGTCACTCTTGGTTCAAAGGGGTCAAATAAACCTGGGTTTTTGAAAATTCGTACAAAAAGTATTACAGGGAACTAAAAATGGTACCCTTAAGTATAGCTAAAAAACATAAATTTGGAATGAGGGTCACTGATGGAGTGTATGATAAATGTACCGAAGGGTTTTTGGAAATTCACACTATATGTGTACCAAAAGTACTAAAACGTACAACATTTGGTACCATTTTGTATCATTTGAACTAAATTCTGAAATTTGGAATGGGAATCAAGGTTGAGGTGTTAAGTCGACGAAAGGAAGTAGTCCTGAAAGTGTGTTCTCATGTATACGAAAAGTACTAAATGGTACAAAGTTTAGTACAATTTGAATTTTGAGGAACAGATGGAGATGGAATCCTGAATTGTGAAATTAACTTAAAGGGCAGAGTGTAGGATTGAGACATGGAGGAAGTTTTCGAAATGTGTACTTATGCGTACGATAAGTACAATGTGTACGATAAGTACTAAATAGTACTAAATTTGGTACAATTTTTAATCGGGTGAACCGATAAAGCTGGAATTCTGAAATTTGGAAATAAGATTACTATTGCCTTTTAGAAATGAGTTATGTGGGTAGTTTTGGAAATTCTATTTATATGTACTTAATGGTACTAAATTTGGTGCAATTTAAATTTTTGGAGAACCAATAGAATTGGAATCCTGCAATGAAGAAATAAGATTACTATTGACTTCTAGGTCTGAGGAATGTAGGTAGTTTTGGAAATTCGTACATATGTATACGAAGTGGTACTAAATTTGGTACAATTTAAATTTTGGGGAAACCAATAGACTTGAAATCATAAATATTGAAAATAACATTTCTGTTGGAGTGTATGATGTAGATAGTTATGAAGATGTGTACTAAATGGTACTAAATTTGGTACAATTTCGATTCCGGTGAGTTGATAGAGCTGGGATTCTGAAATTTAGATATAAGATTACTATAGCTTTCTAGGACTGAGAAATGTAGGTAGATTTGGAAATTCGTACATATGTATACGAAGTGGTACTAAATTTGGTACAATTTAAATTTTAGGGGAACCAATAGAGTTGGAATCCTGAAATTTGAAAATAAAAATTCTATTGGACTGTATGACATGTAGCTATGAAAATTTGTACTAAAATGTACTACATTTTGCACAAGTTGTGCTCAGGTGAACCGATAGAGCTGGAATCCTGAAAATTGGAAATAGGATTACTGTTGAAGTGTAGGATTGGGTTATGTAGGAAGTTTTGGATATTCATATTTGTACTATATGATACTAAATTTGGTATAAATTGGAATTGTGATGAATCGATGGAGCTGGAATTCTGAAATCTGGAATGCGAGTCACAGATGGAGTGCGAGATAGATGCACCAAAGGGTTATTGAAAATTTGAATTATAAATTTAAGAAATCTTCTAAAATGTTACGAAACTTCTAAAATGGTACCATTTAATATCATGCGAATGGATATGGGGGCTATACGAAGACATGGACCTGCATGCGAGTTTTTTTTGCGATAGGTTACAGTAGCCATTGAGATTTTTTAATACGAAATTTGAAACGATTCCGGTGAATAATGTCGCTAAAATCATCAAAATACCAAATATCGGGAGGTACCTTTATATGAGGGCTATACGAAAACGTGGACCTGCACAGACAATTTTCTGTCTTAGGCCGTAGTATCCATTACGAACTTCAATTACCAAATTTGTAATAATTCCGGTGAATAATGTCGCTAAAATCATCAAAATACGGAATATCGGGAGGTACCATTATATGGGGGCTATACGAAGACGTGAACATGCACAGACAATTTTCTGGCACATGCTGTAGCATCCGTTACGAACTTCAAATACCAAATTTGAAACAAATCCAATGAATAATGTCACTGAAATAATAAAAATACCGAAAATATGGAGGTACCGTTTTATGGGGGCTGTACCAAAACTTGGACTTGCACAGACACAGACACAGGCCGTAGTATCCTTTACGAATTTCTAATACCAAATTTGAAACAATTCCAATAAAATCATCAAAATACCGAATATCGGGAGGTACCGTTATATGGGGGCTATACCAAAACATGGAGCTGCACACACAATTTTCTGTCATAGTCTGTAACATCCTTAACGAGCTTCAAATACCAAATTTGAAACAATTCCAATGAATAATGTCGCTAAAGTCATCAAAATACCGAATGTCGGGAGGCACCGTTATATGAGGGCTATACGAAGACGTGGACCTGCACAGACAATCTCCTATCATAGGCTGTAGTATCCGTTACGATCTCAAATACCAAATTTAAAACAATTCCGGTGATCAATGTCACTAAAATCATCAAAATACCGAATATATTAAAATGTATATTTCGAGGTGTTAAAAACGGAATGACAAACTTTATATACCCTCCATACTATGGTGGAGGGTGTAAAGAGGGAAAAAATGCCCAGTTTTGACTCACTTGATGGTTAAAGTTTCCTACCAAAATATTTCGCGTATTTTTATCTGCAATATTGCCGAGGACACTATATAGCTTAAATGCACAGATTCCGAGGAATCTTAATACAAAAATTTGCCAATCTCTGGAAGAGGGGGGATTTTTCTCTGTAATTTTTGAAAATTTGAATTTTGTCGCCCAGTATTATGAATGCATCTTCATCCTATAATTTTTCCAAAAAAATTAATTTTTCATTCAATACCAAAACAATGCATATTCCGACCATTAATTTTAGGTTATGGCCGAATTTTAAAATCCCACTTTTTGCCTAGCTAAATTGCGAACCTTATTAGTTCCTTGCTCCAGCAGGCTATCCATGTCCGTTTGACACTTCATTCCACAAGAAGATATATATTTATTCAAATGTTTCCAATTAGCTTTAATAATGATGCCATGATTAATGATAAAATCCATATAACATTTTGGGGTAACAGAAAAGCGACCTTAATTTCCATGCATAGCCAATATGACCGTTCTTTGGAAATATCTGTGCGTGCGTGCGTGCGTGCGTGTGTTTGTGTCAGGAGTTTCCTATAAATTTCCCTCGTCAAGCCACCACGTTACACACTTCCGCTTCGTAAAGGTGCAAAGAGAGATACATCTTGTGAAAAGACTAATGTCAACATTGTGGACCATATTCTCACGTCACATCAAGTCACCACGGCATCGGGCTCCCCCCGTTCCCTTCATCTCCACCTCCACCATCCTATGCCATGTCAATTTCAGTTGACTTTATGCAAAGTAAAGTTTATACAACTGTCTGTCCACTGTTCGTACATCGTCCATCTTTCAGTCAGTCACTCCTCCTCCCTTCCCTTCCCTTACCCCCTCCCTCCAGCTCTTGCTTGTCCCTACTTCCATAAGTGACAGAAAGTGTGCTGTTGTTCTTGTTGGTCATGTTCATGAAAATTGTGAAAAACCAAAAGTTTATAAATTAACAAAGCAAAAACAAAAAAGGTCAGAGGGAGGGGAGGGGAGGGCAAGGCAGGGACACAAGGAGATGGAACATGAGAGCCAAAGAACACCATGAAACTGCGGAGGTTGACAGATTGGAAAGAAGAGATTTTAAAGTGATTAAGGAAGTATTTCGTATGCCATGATTTATGATGCTGCTGCTCATCACAAGGTAAACACACACAGAGGCACACACAGCCACACACACACTTCCCAATGATCCCCAAACGAAGAAGAAGAAGAGGAAAATGATATAAAACTTTTTTTATGGTCTTAAAAATATTTGAATGAAAATTAAAATTATGGAAATGTCCGAAACATTAAGCGAAGGAAAATCAAAACGAGATGCAGCAGCAGATAATCTCTGTCCGAGAAAAAAAGTTTTGTTTTTTATTCTGGGCACACACACACACGCACGCACGCTCGCATACTTCACTCCAGTGCAGGTCCACTCACGACGTGAACTGGGAAAAAAACTAAAGCAACTCACCAACAACACAAAAAAGGTAAATTTTTGAGAATGAGGGAAAAAAAAAGAAAATTTATAAATAATAAAAAAACGATTTTCTACGAAAAGTTCTAAATGCCACAAACTGCTCGATTACGTGACTTTAAACGAGCGGTTATGACCACCAAGCAAATCCATTGGGAATTTGTGAAAAAAAAACATTTGATTTTAAAATCTCAAATTTTATGGTTAATACTTTAAGAGAATGGTCAACAAAAAAAAAAAAAAAAAAAAAATTATGGTTTATAAGCCACCACATTCTATAGTTTTAATAGTTAAATCTGTGATAATGAAGTTTATGTCTTTGACAATATTTACATAAATATTTTAGAAATAAAATCGGACTGGGACAAGAAGAGAGGAAGTGAGAAGTCATCGTTTGATGAAATGGCCTGGATGAGAAAAAGTTAGCGTTATTAAGAAAAAACCCGATTTTTTAGTCCGGAAAAGCCTTATTTAATATTTGCTAGGAGTTAATCTATCAAGAAAGAAGTCAAGATGTGAAATTACTGCAGATTGGTAGCAAAACCTTAAAAAAATTGCATTTCTTAAACCCTTTTCATACAGGGTTGCCCATATTCAACGGACCCATCTGGCAACGCCATAACTTTTGACAGAGATGTCACATCGCTTAATGACATACCGCGTTTGAAGCGTCAGGCCAAGCAGATTTTTACCATGAACCAATACACGCCACGCGAGCGCTCTGAAATAGCTGAAATTTACATTCAACAGAAGAAGTCAATTGTGAAAACTCAACGTGCTTTTAAAACATTAAAAAATGTGAGAAGAGCGCCTTCTAAGAACACCATTAAGCGTTTATACGAAAAATTTTCGACTGGTAAGGCTCTTTCTAAGCCGAAGAGACCATATAAAAGTCGACCAAGGCGATCGGCCGAGAATATCGCTGCCGTACGAGCCAGTGTTGTCCCCAAGAACATCCCACAAACGCCGTTCTCAGCAGTTGGGCCTGGCTCGGTCCACTTTACAACGGATTATTCGCATTGATTTACTTTTGTTCCCGTACAAAATTCAATTGACTCAAAGAATGTTGCCTGCGAACAAGCCTCGTCGATTGGAATGGGCCCAAAGGCCCGTCGAATATGGGCAACCCTGTAGCTAAAATCATTAAAATACCGAATATAGGGGGGGTACGGTATATGGGGCCGTATAGCCGACCTGCACGGACAATTTTCTGGCACGGGCAGAAGTATCCATTACGAACTTCACATGCGAAATTTGAAACGATTCCGTTAAATAATGTCGCTAAAATCATCAAAATACCGAATATAGGGGGGGGGGGATATAGGGGTACGGTATATGGGGGCTATACGACGACATGGACCTACATGGCCCATTTTCTGTCTTATGCTGCAGTATCTATTACGAATTTCAAATACCAAATTTGGAAAGATTCCGTTAAATAATGTCGCTAAAATCATCAAAATACCGAATATCGGGGGGTACCGGTTTATGGGGGCTATATGAAGACGTGGACCTACATGGCTCATTTTTTTGACTTAGGATGTAGTATCCATTACGAACTTCAAATACCAAATTTGAAACGATTCCGTTAAATAATGTCGCTAAAATCATCAATATACTGAATATCGGGGGGTACCATTATATGGGGGCTATACGAAGACGTGGACCTGCACAGATAAATTTCTGTCTTAGGCTGTAGTATCCATTACGAACTTCGAGTGCCAAGTTTGAAACAATTCCGGTGAATAATGTCGCTAAAATCATCAAAATACCGAATATCGGGGGGTACCATTATATGGGGGCTATACGAAGACGTGGACCTGCTCAGATAATTTTCTGTCTTAGGCTGTAGTATCCATTACGAACTTCGAGTGCCAAGTTTGAAACAATTCCGGTGAATAATGTCGCTAAAATCATCAAAATACCGAATATCGGGGGGTACCATTATATGGGGGCTATACGAAGACGTGGACCTGCACAGATAATTTTCTGTCTTAGGCAGTAGTATCCATTACGAACTTCGAGTGCCAAGTTTGAAACAATTCCGGTGAATAATGTCGCTAAAATCATCAAAATACCGAATACCGGGAGGTACCGTTATATGGGGGCTATATGAAAACGTGGACCTACATGGCCCATTTAGGAACTTAACATGCCTACTGGCAAAATAAACATGTGTGCTCGAAATATAGAGTGATTACAACAGACAGACAGACGGACATGGCTAAATCGTCTTAGAATTTTATGCTGATCATTTGGGTCTAAGATCATTATTTAGATGAGTTACAAACGGAATGACAAAATGAATATACCTTCCATAGTATGGTGGAGGGTATAATAAGACAAATCCGATTTTTTTTTAGTCAGGAAAAGCCTTATTGAATATTTGCCAGGAGTTAATCTACCAAGAAAGAAGCCAAGATGTGAAATTACTGCGGATTGTTATCGAAATCTTAAAAAAAATATGGGGACTACACCAAAGGTGGACCAATCCACTCAGAACTCGAAAAATCAAATAAAAGCTGATTTAGATAGAAATTGATACCGAAAATACAAAAAAAAATACTTTGCAATATTCAATACCAAATACAAAAGGGAGTGGACCGATATATTCTATCTTCAGAGCAGATCTTGTGTAAGTAGAAATATTGTGATGTGTGTAATTTAAAGAGAACCTTATGCTTATTTCGGATTTTATGATCGTTAGGGTTATTCAAAATTTTGACCCTTTGTGGGGGAGGTACCAGAAAGAACTTGTCCCATCTCTACCATCTTTATAACAGATCTTGTGTTGATAGAAATATTGAGATGTGCCACGTCTAAATGGAATCTGGTGTTCATTTCGCATTTTATGAGCTTAATGGATTTTCAAAATTTCCACCTTTTGTTTGGGAGGTGCAAGAAGTAGTGGAACCAGACCTTGGGTTAATAAAAATATTGGCACATTTGGGATTTAAAGACAATTGTAATCGTATTTCTCATTTCATAAGAGTTATGATTATTCCAAATGTTGATCTTTTGGATAGAGGTACTGGACGGAGTGGAACAATATTGTCCATTGTCGCACCTAAAAAAGCACTGATGCAAATACTAGGATTTGCCAAGATAGAGCAAAATCGGATTATGCTGTTTCTCTCTGTTCGGAAAATTATTTTCCTGGCAATATTCGACCTTTTAGGTACCAGAAGGAGTGGACAGATATTTCCCATCTCCGAACTACGATGTACCAAGTTTGGACAACATCGGATACTCCTTTCGAGAGTTATCTTGCACACCAACCAGCCAGACGTACATCGCTAGGTCGACTCCAAATGTCCTAAAACGGATTTGGTCCAAAAGGTTATTTCGCTGAGGCAAGTTTTGGACTTATCAGGTCCTTAGGTCTCTAGCCATATGGCTGATGGTATAAAAATCTTCTGCCTACACCAGAAGACCTATGAGAACTTTCTTATCCACAGATGAAATAGACAAATTATTTTCCATTTTCAGATTTTCTACGAGTAGATCTCTAGATTTTCTGTTATAAGATCTACATATCTTTTAGGAGAAGATCAATAGATCTGCTCTTAGAATATCTACAGATCTTTTTAGGAGAAAATCTAGAGATCTTTTAAGGAGAATTTCTACAGATCTTCTACGGGAAGATCTAAGGATCTACACATCTTCTATGAGAAGATCTTTTTGTAGAAAACCTGGTAAAACCTTCTGTTTTCTCTTTTTAGAGTGTCATTTCTCCGTATCAAAAACATAAGTCATATTTTTATGGTATAAGGGCTGTTAAAAGTTCTCTTCATAGGGAATATAGTAGGTTTCTCTACAGAAAGTTTTTAGGAGGAATGCTTTCTACGAAGGACCTTCAAAAGGGTTCCGTCAGTTAAAGACCCTTGGAAGTCCAAAGAAGACCGGAACTTCTGTTAAAATAATAAACTAGGAGGCGTTGAATTAATTAAAGGACCAATAGCAACTCTTAGAGAAGGTCTTATCTCTACAGAAAAATCCTTAGAAAAAATTTCAGAAGGTCTTCTGTTTAGAATGAGGTATTTTTTTTTTGTGTATTGAAGGCATGTTTCGAATATGCCGTTTATATTCCTCCTTTAAATAGGAGAGTTTTAAAGAGGCTTCTTTGTATAGACATCTAAAACATTTAATGTTTGCGTCAATCACCTGACAATCTCCTCTTTTCTTTACGCCTCTCTTTTCAACCATTCATATTCGCAGACAAACATATTTACCACATCCTAAATCATTTCATTTTAAATCACTTCATTATCTGATAGTTGTCTAGTCCTGGTCCATATGTCCCTTTTCAAATGCCACACAAATGGACGGGCCATACCAAGTTTAGCCTTCCAGCCACATTCAAACGCATTATTATTGTTATGGGTGGCAAGCGTTTTTAAACTCCAGACGACATGACCGACCATCTCGAAACTAAAACCAAGAAAACTAGTCAAAGATTGAAACCCAGCAGCAGCAGCAGCAGTCACAGAAATCAATGTCGTAAAGGTCGTTCATGCGGCAGTGACAAGCCAATAACATTTTTCCAGTAACATGAATGATGGTGTGTGTGTGTCGTGTGGCGGCATTTTGAACGACGTCACACCATGTCTCAGCTTTTTTTTCTCTCTCTCAGCTGTAAATCGAAAGTAAAATCTAAACGGGGTAAAATGAAGAAAAAAAGAAACAGACGTGGCACGCAACACAAATACCACTCACCCAAAGCAGCTCTTGCTCCTTGTCAACCTTCCTTCCCCTCTTCTTACAACTTCTTAGATCCTGAGTTCTTCAATTCCCATTGTCGGCATCTTCATGAGTAGTCGATGTGGGATTGTGGCATTGTTTGCCACAAGAAAATTATTATCATTGGAAAGGTCGTCGTCATCGTCGCCGGTGCCGTCGTCGTTGCTATTTTGGACTTGTTGTACTGCACTTAACAACAACACCAACAAAAATATCAACAATTGCCACCTACCGTTGCTAAAGGGTTTCGACACACACACAGCGACAAAAGTGTGTGGCAGGCGAAGCAACAGCTACAATTCTAGTCCATCAGTTCTAGACATCTTTCGGTGGCCCCAGACATTATGAAGACATTAAATTGAAATTATAAAATATTTTCAAAGTGATTTGTTTCTCCTTTAGGTTGGCGATAGAGAAAGAGAGAGAGAGTGAGCAGGGGAGAGTGGGTAATGTATCTCTGGGTAAATTGAAAATGTCGGGGAAATGTGTTTTGGAATAAGGGCAATGTAGCCAACTAGAGGGTGGAGGCATCATTTTTGCAATGTCATGTCTTTTGTATTGCCTTTGATTCTGATTTATGTGTCTGCTGCGATGTGAAGAAAAAAAGGGGTAAATAATACCTTATGGGGTATTGGATACCTTATGTTTCCCTTCAGCCTAACAGCTTTTTGTAAATGGCCTAAAAATGAATTTTCGCAAGTCATTAAACAATATTCTTAGATCTTTATTCATGACTTGGAATATTCTAAGCAATTTGTATTGATTTGATTGATTTTTGGTTGGTATTTGTAATGTGTTGCACATATTATATGTCACAAAAAATCATAGACGTGTTCTTCTGACAAATGTATGCGAATGTCCGTTTTCCAATGAAGGTCCGTTAACTGACTTCGTATATCAACCTCAACCCTGATACGGCGAAAACGTGCCTCATCGAAAACACGTTTCTAGGTCTCTTTGGACCAAATCTATTTCAGGACATTTGCGGCAGATCTAACGATGTTCGTCCGTCAGTCTGGCTGCTGTGCACGATAACTCTCGAAGGGAGTAACCGATTTAGTTCAAACTTGCTACATCGCAATATTATTATAAAATTGAGATCAAGTTCGACTCACTGCTTCTGGTACCTCTCTTACAAAAGGTCAAAATTTTCCAAAAATAGTTTACTGCACAGAAAGAGAAAGGATAATCCGATTTTGTTCCATCGTTGCAAATTCTAATATTTTTATCAGTGCTAGGCTAGCTGCGAAAAAGGAATAATATCGATACACTCCATCGAGTACCTCTCCCACACAGCGTCAAATTGTTGAATAATTATAACTCTTATAAAATGTGATGTAAGAGTCCGATTGTCTTGAAATTACATACAACATCAAATATTGCGACGTGCAAGGTTCGGACTGCAGGGTGAGATAAAAAAACTGCAACAAAGTCAAACGCCATAATTTTTGAATTTTTTTTTAATTTTATTGAATGAAAGCAAAAAATGTCGGAAATAGCGTCAAATTTTAGAATAAGTTTAGATTTGTTCGAAATGGTCACCTTTGTGACGAATTATGGCCTTCAAACGGCCCTCAAATGTTTCTATGCGGTATTTTGGTCCAATCCCGGCG
Organism: Musca domestica; assembly: GCF_030504385.1. Lineage (NCBI taxonomy): Eukaryota > Metazoa > Arthropoda > Insecta > Diptera > Muscidae > Musca > Musca domestica. Next base: position 2,463,779 of record NW_026712388.1, on the reverse strand, counting down.
AAGAGCTTGCTTGAGGTGATCGACACTTTGGTATTTTCTAGTGCCAACCTTGCTTTCCAAAATACTCCAGACACAATAGTCGGAGATTTTGGTGGACATTGTACGCTGAAAATGAAGCGAGGAACCTTATTTTGTAAGCATTCTTGGGTGGCGCGTGCTTAGTGCGATGGTGCTGAGTACTGTTGGAATGTCCAAGGTCTATGGTCAAAATGTTTGCGTCCCCAAGGCTTTAATACACCCTCCAGAATATTTTCGGCATAATATTCGGCATTTATTCTGATGCCACGTTCGATAAATACGAGCGAAGAGCGATCATCGGCTGTAATGGCGGCCCACACCATCACCATGGCCGGCACTTGAGTTCTGGTGGCTAACCGAAGGTGCCCATATTCAGCTGACCTCTTTGGCAAGTAAACACGATCATTTTGTTTGTTTACAAACTGCTGGGCAACGAATGTTTTCTCATCGGAGAAAACTGAATTCGGCAGTTTATCACTTTCGGCCAAGCGTAGCAACTCTTTAGCTCTTTTGAGTCGGTCTTTCATTTCTGTTGCCGTGTAAGTTCTTGCACTTTTTGGAATTTCAATGGCTTTATTCCGAGCTCATTTTTCAATATTTGCCGAATGGAATATTGCGACATGTTCAGCTTACGAGCCATTTTTCGGCCACTGCGACGCGGGTTTCGATCAAGTCGCTTCTCTACCTTTCGTACCATTTCTGCTTATGTTGCTGTTGTTTTCTTCAGTCCACTTCCTTAACGTCGAGCTACGCTACAAGTATCACGGTAACAAGCGATGGTACGAGAGACAAAAGATTTATTCACAATTAAATGCTGGAGTGGACTCTAACGATCACCCCTTGTGGTTTTCCAGCCAAATAGAAAGAAATCACACCATCCCGCTTCAATCACGAATAACATTTTTTCTGGAAAATTCTCACCAAAATGCTTTTGTACGCTTGTAAACAATATAATGAGCTGTCACTGGCATAATTTTAACATCTGTCGGCTGAGTGGCTTAGAAATGACAGCAGTCTGAAGTTGGCTGCAGGTTTTTACATCTTACCTGGTGATTTTCTGCAGGTTTCCTATGCTATGAGCCAACCTTCTACAGGCATTCGAAAGCCATAAAACTTTGCAGGGATCCATTAAGGACATAATTCCTTTGATCGATTTTTTAAGGGGAAAAAATAAATCTGAATTCCTCTACGGACACTATCATTCCAGGAGTATTCAATGGATAAGATAATGGTCTCTAAAAGTCTTCTTTCAACAGAAGGCCAGGAACGTATCTTCTAAGGATAAAAGACTGAATACATTCTAGCGGAATTTCATGTTCAATAGACTTTTTAAGGATCATAAAATCTCTACATGGAAGCCTTACTTGTGATCGCTTTCTGAACAAATTACTTAGCTTTGTAGGCGTTTTTTGGAGTTCTTTTATTTCATTTAGAAAGCCATCCTAGGGTGTTTTGGAAATGAATGGCTTTCTTTAGGTCTCCTAACGATAAAACGCTTCTTAAGGTAATAAGTGAGTGGTAATCTTCAAATTTAGCCTTTGCGGGGGCATTATTGTATTTCAATATAATTTAATCGTTAATGCCTGTTCGGTATGAACCTGTTCTTCTTGGTCGATGATTAACCAACCTTATGATGTCATCATAATGGACAAAGTTGGTCAGGGAACTCCACAGGGAGGGATATTATCACCCCTCCTATGGGTTACTACCATAAACACTCTCCTAAGGACTTTAACCAACGAAGGTTTTGAACCAGTCTGCTATGCAGACGATGTTATAATACTTCTGAGGGGAAAGAGCCCTAACTTACTGTGTAGAAGGGCCGAGTCGGCTCTGAAACTTGCATACAACTGGGCTAGACCGAGAGGTATCAACGTCAATCCGGAAAAAAACGGAGATATGTCTATTCACCAGGAAAAGGAAACTGGGTCTTTTCGAGGAACCAGTTTTCCTGAACAGGACAATCAATATTTCCAATAAGGTTAAATATCTGGGTGTGATTCTAGATAGAAAACTTAATTGGAGGGACCACATCCAGGAAAGAGCAAACAAAGCTCATAGATGTTGGGCAACGTGTAAAAGAGATATAGTCCCAAAAGGGGGCTTCAATCCAAACATGATACACTGGCTATTCAAAAGCGGGATTAGACCTATTCTAACTTACGCGTTAATAGTCTGGTGGACAGCCATGGATAGAAAATGTAATACTAAAATACTACAGAAAGAAAGTCCAACGAATATGCTGCTTAAGCATCTGTGGGGCAATGAGGACAACACCAACTGGGGCACTACAGACATTACTGTTTCTTCACCCGATAGGCATTCAGATTCGGTATGAAGCAACCGTCGCGGTCTTAAGGCTTAGGGCGACGGACGAGTGGATAAGCAAAGGCCACGCTACATACCATCAAAGAATTTTACAGGTAACAACGGGAGAATCAATAGAAAACTTTGTATCGGACCGGATATCTGAATCTATTGTAGCTGCCTCTTGTGTATAAACTCAATCAACAACTACTCTCAACACGGCTTAGTTCGCATATGGGTACCAGGTCATAACGGAGTTAGAGGTAACGAGATAGCAAACTCTCTCGCTAGACCAGGCATGGAATTGGCAGCAGTAAGCTTAGATAATCCACTGCCGCTAAAAGCGTCACGTCTAATGTTAAATACATGGGCAAAAAACGCCCATATATCCTTATGGAACGAAGAGGGCGTAGGGAAAACCGCCAAAATCCTGTGGGGTGACCCAAATGAGATAAAAACGAAGAATCTTTTATTGCTAGGCAAGAAGGAGATCAGTGAGGCGACAGGCATCCTTACGGGGCACCTGGGCCTACAAGCTCATCTATACAAGATAGGTTGCACATATAACAGCATATGCAGGGCGTGCAGGGAAGATGACGAAACATTGGAACATTTTCTCTGTATATGCCCAGCATTTGCTAATATAAGAGCCCAATTCTTAGGGACCGACACTATACCAAACCTTAGTCGGATCGTGGTAAATGATATAAAACAGTTAAAGAATTTCATAAAGGCAACAGAATTTCAATTATAACAGACTGTTAACTGCACGTCTTCCTCGGTAAAACCCCTCTGACTAGAGCGCACAACAGGTCTATACTGGCTTAAGTGTATGCCCAACAGGGCTTGCGGTGAATTGGTTCGCCCCTCTTTTTCAACCTAACCTAACCTAACCTAACCAACAACGCCATCTCCGCAAAATATGACTTCCAAAAATTTTTAATCCTAAACATGAGATACTACATACCTCCAACACTACTGCAGCAAGTGCATTTAAATAATTTGCGGAACGATGACATTTGCTGCCAAAATGTTCAAGTGGCCCAAAGACGAAGATGAAGAACAACAAAGCTACAAGTCAAGTGAAACAACTATTCCAATAAAAAGCAACAACAACAACAACAGCATTCGGTGTACTCAATAACTTCGAAGGAATCTTCTCACTTTAGGGGCTTGTATACATTTTCGGAATTGACTTGAGTGACTGTCACTGCTGAGTGAATATTATGTTGTTCTTGTTGTTGTTGGTGTTCGTCTTCGTCTTGTTTGTCATGATGCTGTTTGGCACCCAAGTCTCTTGACAACTCCAATGGCACGGAGATGAACGAACAAGAGAACATCATCAGGAACAAACAACAACAGCAGCAACAACAACAACAACCATTAAACAACATTGCCAACATTCCCCAAACACTTGAAGAATTTTTGCAGTGCACTCGATGTTATTTGAGTGTGAGTGCGTGTGTGTGTGTTTGACTGTCGCTTTCCGTCTGTCCTCCATCGCGTATTGGTGATATTTCGCTAAAGCAATGCTGTTTTCGCCGCTTGATTATTTTCCATTTCTGGTTGGATGTCTGTTTGGCTTTTCTGTTGGGTGTAAATAAATAGATGACTTCCACTGCTTCTTCGTATTCTCCTGCCTGGTTCCTTGGCGACAGGACAGACAGACAAACATACAAACAGAGTGACTGAGTGATGTTGTAGGAAAATCATGACGGCCACAGACAAACGGACGACTAGACGGAAATGTGCCTAGTTAGTCTCTGTCTCCGTCTGCCATTTGGGTGGGGAGCTGGTGTGGAGTGGTGCAAGTCCAAAAAGTAAAGTTATCACCACTCATTTTTATCCCTTCCTCACCCAGCAGACATTTTGCCTTTGGCAGCTACAACTAAAAATCCTAAATACGTCAACAACAACAACGACGACGACTGGAACCAGAAACAATTCAAAACAAAAACTCAAAAAAACACTTACATTTTTGTGTTGTAAATATGATGGCAGAACATCAACAGAGAACGACAACTCCACTAAGAGCCAAAGAAACAGCAGCAACAACAACAACAACACCGACAACAGCTGCGGAAAACAATAACAATCTGTTACACGACAATGAAAAATTCAGAAGCCAAAACAAAATCGCTGTCAGTCGACAATATGCCAACAGTCAAGTCAGCCAGTCAGTCAGTCAGGCGGTAGACGACAACAATTCCTAGAGGCTAAATTGTATGACAAGTACATGAAAGTAGAAGAACAACAAAAAGAATGGGAGAAGAGGGGGAGGGAGGGGCGATGCTGGGATAGGAATTGTCAGAGCAAAATTTGTTTCTATTAAGATGTATGGAAGTAATCAATATTAAATGGATATTTCCTAAGCGCAGAGCTAAAAGAGGATTGTAGAGGGGTATACAGGTTAATTTAGGCTACTCAAAAAAAGAGGGTTTTATAAAGACTATAGACTAAAGACCATTATCGAAAGAGAGAAGATCTACAGATCTCATATAAAAAGATTTACAAGGTGAAGATCTGCAGATCTTCTATGAGATCTTCCATGAGAAGATCTATAGATATTCTAAGAGACCATCTACAGATCTGCTATGAGAAGATCTACAGATCTTCAATGAGAAGATCTACAGATCTGCTATGAGAAGATCTCTACAGATATTGCATGAGAAGGTCTCTAGACCTTCTATGAGAAGATATAAAAATCTTCTGTACAAATATCTACAGATCTTGTATGAGAACAGATATTTTGTAAGATCTACAGAGATCTTCTGTGGGAAGATCTACAGATTTTCTAAGAGAACGTTTACAGGTCTTCTATAAGAAGATATACCGCAATCTTCTGTTAGAAGATCTACAGAGATTTTTTATGAGAAGATCTTCTCTGAGAGAATCCACAGATCTTCTATGCGAAGAGAGATCTTATATGTGAAGATCTACAAGTCTTCTATGAGAAGATCTATAGATCTTCTATGAGAAGGTCTAAAGATCTTATATGAGAAGATCTAAAGATCTTCTATGAGAAGATCTACAGATCTTGCATGAAAAGGTCTCCAGACCTCCTATGAGAAGATCTAAAAATCTTCTATAAAAAGATCTACAGATCTTGTATGAGAGCAGATATGTTGTAAGATCTACAGAGATCTTCTGTGAGAAGATCCACAGCTCTTCTATGAGAAGATCTACAGAGATCTTCTGTGAGAAGATCCACAGATCTTCTATGAGAATATCTACAGAACTTCCATGAGAAGAACTTCTTTAAGAAGATCTACAGATATTCTATGATAAGATCTACAGATCTTCTATGATAAGATCTACAGATCTTCTATGAGAAGATCTACAGATCTTCTATGAGAAAATCTCCAGATCTGCCATGAGAAGATATCTGTATCTTCTGTGAGAAGATCTCTAGATCTTGTATGAGAAGATCTCCAGATCTTCTATGAGAAGATTTCCAGATCTTCTATGAGAAGATCTAAAGATCTTCTGTGAGAAGATCTACAGATCTTCTATGAGGAGATCTCTAGATCTTCTATGAGAAGATCCCAAGATCTTCTATGGGAAGATCTCTGTAAATTTTATCTTAAATTTATATCTTCTATAAGAAGATCTCCAGATCTTCAATGTAAAGTTTTCTAGATCTTGTATGAGTAGATCTCTAGATCTTCTATGAGAAGATTTACAGATCTATGAGAAGATCTACCGATCTTCTATGAGAAGATCTCCAAATCTATCATGAGAAGATATGGACCTGCTATGAGAAGATATCCAGATCTTCTATTAGAGGGTCTCTAGATCTAAGCATTCCATCTTTACAGCAGATCTTGAATTAGTAGAACTAATGGAATGTGTGAAATCTAAAGAGATGCGGATGCATATTTCGGATTTTATAGTCGTTTTGGTTTTTCAAAACTTTGACCCTTTGTGGGGAGGTACTTAATGGAGTATACCGATATTGCCAATTTTCGCACATGACCTAGCACTGATAGAAATGATAGGATTTGAAAAGTTGAACCAAAATCGGATTATCCTTTCCCTCTCTCTCTCTCTCTCTGTCTCTTTGTGCAGTAAAATATTCTTTTAAAATTTCGGGAGGAACCAAAAAGACCGATGTAGCCCATCTGCGAACTCGATCTAAGTCTGATAAGGATGTACCAAGTATGAACCAAACCGGATACTCCCTTCGAAAGATATCGTATCCTGCCCAACTGCCAGATAGACGGACGATCGGACATTCCTAGATCTGCTCCAAATGTCCTGAAACGGATTTGGTTAAAAGAGATCTAGGGTCTAAGACCTTTATTTATATAAAAAGGGAAAGAACGGTGGAATTACGGTTCCTTAGCGATATCAACTTTCGAAAGGCTGATAAACTTGTCATATATTTGGTGCTCAAAATTGACTGGATTTATAGATTTGCTATCGAGTCCTATACACAGTTTTAAAATCATTGATGTCAGAAAATATGATTTTTTTTTTTTTTGATAAAATCGGGTACTGATTTACCAAGCGCCACCAGAATTGAACTTAAAATAAATAACATTTTCTATTATAATATTATCCGACGACTCAACGTTTGGAAATTTCGACTTAAAATAATTTGTATTTCATTGCAATAAAAATTGTGAAAATAAAAACATATGTGTAAGGGTATGCGACTCCAATAAATCAATATGCCAATGTCTGACAAAGGCAACAGCCTCCGTACATTTCTTAGAAATAAAAAAAAACAATTTCCCCCTCGAGAATGTAGCTATAGGGAATTCCTCGTTTTAAAAATGATTCATTTCTATTAACAACATTTAACGATGAGTGAGAGTCTATGCCCATTCGAGGATGGCAAAATCCTACTTCAATGATATCAAAAAAAAAAGACATTCCTTTATTTATTTGTCTTACCCTCAAGGTCCGTACATTTTTTCCTATTCATATCAATTTTGTTTCTAAAGAAAATAAAAAAAAATCTCAAAAAAATTAAAACTTCAAAAAACACAAAAGAATATATGACAGAGGAACGGAGGGACGAACGGTTGGACGGGTGAAAGTTTAGTGTTTTAGGATTATAAATATTATTTCCAGCACTCGAGCACGTACCTCATCAGCAAAGCAATCATCTGCATCACATCCTCAATGGGCTGCTGTTTTCAATTGGATGAACCGGCCAGAGAAGGTTAGTAGACAGGCAGCAGCAGCAGCAGAGCATCCAGCAATCATCATTATCCGCCGCATGCAGTCATCACCAAAACAATTTCAATTCACAATTGTCTGTTGTTGTTTTTGTTGTATTTGTTCCTATTTTGGCATTCAACTCTTGTAGAAAACGTATCCTACCATCACCACCGCGCCAACGACGACCACCACCACCTCTCATTGCCATTCGGAAGAAGCAACAAACGAAATATGTTTGTCTGGCCCTTGAGAGATATCCATTGAGAGCTACTGTTTCCCATCCAGGTTTGGTGTTGCTCTCGTCGCACAGTGTTTCATAACTCGATTTTTCTGGCCAGAAATTAATTTTCTCGACATCACCGATGACTTAAATATATATGGGGTCCAGTAAACATATGACAACTACTGTAGACAAAAAATAGGGAAAATATTTTAAGGTAATCTTAAAGATTCTAATCCGAAGAGGCCATATAAAAGTCGACCAAGGCGATCGGCCGAGAATATCGCTGCCGTACGAGCCAGTGTTGAGAGGTCCCCAAGAACATCCCAAAAACGCCGTTCTCAGCAGTTGGGCATGGTTCGGTCCACTTTACAACGGATTATTTGCATTGATTTGCATTTATTCCCGTACAAAATTGAATTGACGCCAAGAATGTTGCCTGGGGACAAGCCTCGTCGATTGGAATGGGCCCAAAGATCCGTCGAAAGTGGGCAACCCGTACATACTCGTAGTATGGAGGGCATATTAAGTTCGTCATTCCGTTTGTAACTCATCGAAATAACAAAGTATATATATTCTTTAGCCCTGTCCGTCCGTCCGTCTATTAGTCTGTTGTAATCACGCTAGAGCCAAAACGAATAAAAATAGGAAGCTAAAAATTTGAGCAGATCGGCCTGTCAGTTTTGCCTGCAGGCTGGTCAAGTTTGAAGATGGGCTATATCGCTGCACGATATCGTATAGCCCCCTATACAGCGGTACCCCGATATTTTCGGTATCTTTCTTAGCCACATTTTTCAATGGAATTGTCTGAAATTCCATACAAGGAGATTTTCTGAGTACTTTACCCTTTGGAAGAGAATTGTTTATATAGGTCTACGATATCGTATAGCCCCATATAACGGTACATCCCTATGTTCGGTATTTTGATGATTTTGGCTATATTTTTCAATGGAATTGTCTAAAAATCCATACTAGAAGTTCTTTCTAAGCACTTTAGCCCCTGGAAGAGAAATGTCTATGTAGGTCCAGCTCTTCGTATAGCCTCCATATAAACGTACCTCCCAATATTCGGTATTTCGTTGATTTTAGCGACATTATTCACCGGAGTTGTTCCAAATTACGTATTTAGAGTTCGTAACGGGTATTACAATCTATAAAAGAAAATTGTCTACGCAGGTCCACGTTCTCGTATAGCCCCCATATATCGGTACCTCCCTATATTCGGTATTGTGACGATTTTAGGTACAATATTCAACGTAATTGTTTCAAATTTCATATCTGAAGTTCCTAATGGGTACAACAGCCTATGCCAGAAAATTGTTTATGCAGGTCGATAGACCCAAATATAACGGCTATATTCGGTAATTTTATGGATTTTATTTTTATTTTAACGGATTTTTTTTTTTTCAAAATTCAAAATTCGTTCAAAATGGTGGAACGTATTCAAAGTTCGGCCCTAACTTACTGCTTTTTTGCTTGTTAATGTAGCTCTCGCCCTATATCATCTATTTTAATTTTCAGGCACTTTTTATTAAGTCAAAATAAACTTTAGAGCAATTTAAAGCATTGAGTAATTCTTTCGACGAAAGATGGGATCGAGCTCTTATATACTTTTGTATCTGTCCGGCATGTATATTTAGCACTTGTTTACATCCTCAGCCTTATAGCTGAAGGGGTAACAATGTACATAATTGAAATATTGCTAAAGGACCCCACGTTGGGCGAAATCGGTTTCAGGACATTTGGTGTCGATCTATTCATGGCCGTGCTACCCTCTGTATGGTTCCCTTATATTCATGGTAACTTCTGAAGAAAATATCGGTGTTTGGACCAGCTATGATATCGTTATTATTATTTTCAAAAATTTGGGGAAAAGTATTAAAAAATGAAATAAGCCCCAAATTTGTCAGAAATGTCCAACTAAGATAGTGTGTTATAGTGGGGATATGTAAGCTTCGAATAATACATTTTTTCCATTTTTTTTTTAGAAGACAACACATTCCAATTTCCTTTGTTTTCCGTACACTAAGTTTCAACTATTTGAAAAGTCTAAAATAACATGTTTTACTTACGAGGTCCAAGATATTTTCTAATTTTTGAAAATTTTGATATATTTGTCTATCTTTAACGAGATACCAATATATTCAATTAATATTACTTTAAAGGAAGAAGAATTATGCACCACGACTCGTGAATCATTTCGAAAATATTTTTCATAAAATTTTGTCCAAGAATCGTAGACTTAAAAAACAAAAATTTTGAACAAGTCCCTGCAAAAAGTAGTGGATTTTAGAAAAGTATATTTGCCTGTATATTAACAAAAAAGAATCGTAGATTTTTTAGAAATAGTTTCGAATGTCCTGGATAATTACCGCAGTGTTTTTAAAATCACTTTTCATGTCTGGCACAGGAGACGTAATTTTTTCAATAATATTTTTGAGACCCTGGTAGCTGCCTCGCAAGGGGGTCAACATATTGAAAAAGCATGAAACGCGAAATGAGCATCCGATTATTCTCAAACTTTTGTATCGGACCAAAATAGGTATGATATAAATATTGCGAAGTGCCAGGTTTGGACTATAAAGTGTTTGGACTATGAGTGTGAGCTTTTGTTTACTCTATGTGAGATATGTGATAATTTTTATGTTAAAATGTGGGTTAGGTACCAGATACAGTCGACCGAAGTATTCCATTTTCATACTTCATCTAATACAGATAAAAATTATTAGCATGAGCAAAATTACAAAAAAATCGAACATTTATATCCAATTTTATGCGAAATCATATATTCCATATTCATTTCAGGTTTCTGCTTGAACAAAATATTTCGATATAGCAGGCAATCGCTGATAGATAAAAGTATTGAAAATTGTGAACCTTTGTGGGTGAGGTATATCTGAACGTCTTGTACCAGAAGGGAAGGAAAGGTCCGATCTTTACCATCTTTATAAGAGATCTTGTGCTGATGGAAATATTGAGATGTACGAAGTCTAAATGGAAACGGATGTAAGTTTCGCGAAATGGTCTGATATTTACCATCTTTACAACAGATTTTGTGTTGATAGAAATATTAAGACGTTCCAAGTCTGAATGGAATCGGATGTTAATTTCGCTTAACTTCATGGATATTCAAAATGTTGACCCTTTGTGGATGAGGTACCAGAAGGAGTGGACCGATACATTAAATCTTCACACCAGACCTTGGGTTAATAAAAATATTGTTATGTGTGTAATTTGAAGGGTTCTTACGTCACATTTTATAAGAGTTATAATTATACAAAATTTTTGACTTTTCTTGGGGAGGTACCTAATGAAGTCGACCGATATTGTCCGTTTTCGCAAATATACGGATTTACAAAGCTTGAGCAAAATCGGTCCATCCTTCCTCTTTCTGTGCAGTAAAAAATTTTCTTTGAAAATTTCGAACATACCCTTGTAGTACTAATTTCAAAATATTTCGGCGTATCATCTCTTCTGATCATGACTGAACCTCATATAAAATTTCAATTTTCGAGTCACTTTGTACTTTTCTGTAATTAACGTACTCTTAATTATAATAAAAACCAGTAAAGAAAGTCTTAAATTCGGGCGGGGCCGACTTTATGATACCCTACACCACTTCTCTAATTTAGTAGAGCTCCGCATAACAATTAAAAGTTTTTATGGGAGAATTCAATCTTACACGCTATGATTATAATTTAAAGTTCAAAGGACTAAATATGCCGAAGCATTTGTATCTTTTAAATTCGGACTTGTATTGCCCATTTGGTGCACAATTAATTTGAAATCGGATAAAAAATATATATATATAACATATAAATCCAAATCTGAACCGATCTCGATAAAATTTATTTCTGAGCTGCATTTGATAAATTTTCCCAAATATTGTTATTACAGAGTGCATATTGCGGCTGCGGAGGACTAAAATAACAAATCGGATGAACAATATATATGGGAGCTATAGCTATATCTAAACCGATTTCGAACAAATTTGGCATGCTTATTTTCAGGTCCAATCTGATCGTACGTGCAAAATTCAATTCTATTCGGACTGATATTACACGTTTGCTGCACAATAAAAAGCAAATCGGGCGAAGATATATATGGGAGCTATATCTAAACTTTGACCGATTATCTCCAATTTCAATAGGGTTCGTCCGAAATGATTTGTGCAAAATTTCATCTGGATAGGGCAATAAATGCGAACTGTACTTTGTTTACAAAAATACATGGACAGACGGACGGACGGACATGCATAAATCGACTCAGAATGTGATTCTATGCAGATCATCAAAAGGAACTATGGGTCTATCTCGATTCCTTTTGCCTGTTGCAAACAAATGCACAAGGACATAATACCCTGACCACCTTGTGGTGTAGGGTATAAAAATGAGCTCGGGGTAAACCCATTGTAATTCCAATAACTTACACCGCAACATAAAGAAATTATACTCAAAAGAGCTAAAGAGTGGCTTCGTTTGGCCGAAAGTGGTGAACTGCCGAATTTGGTTTTCTCCGATGAGAAAACATTCGTTGTCCAACAGTTTGTAAACAAACAAAATGATCGTGTTTACTTGCCAAAGAGGTCAGCTGAAAATGTGCACCTTTGGTTGGCCACCAGAACTCAAGCGTCGGCCATGGTGATGGTGTGGGCCGCCATATCAGCCGATTTTGAAATTTCTCACCCTTGAAGTTTAATTTCCAAAATAACTTTTTTGTTTGAAATTTCAAATATCCCGCTCATTCCGAACGCACAAGGTCAATGTTTTATTTATTAGTCTTTTATTGTTTGGTATAGCCTCAGAGGGAATATTATATAAGGAATATTATATTATAAAAAAATATATAATATTTTTTAAGAAGCTTTTTTTTCGGCTAATACTTTAAAAAATTGAAAATTGATGAAAATCTTATCTGGATAAATTTTTTTCAATGGAAATCTTATCCAAAAAAAATATTTTTAATGGAAATATTATTCGAATAATTTTTTTTCAATGGAAGTCTTATCAGAGTAAAATTTTTCCTATGAAAATATTATCCGGATAACATTTTTGCTATGAAAAGATTATCCGGATGACATTTTTCCTATGAAAATATTATCCGGATAACATTTTTCCTGTGAAAATATTATCCCAAAAACATTTTTCCAATGAAAATATTATCCGGATAACATTTTTCCTATTAAAATATTATTCGGATAAAATTTTTCCTATGAAAATATTATCCGGACAACATTTTTCCTATGAAAATATTATCCGGACAACATTTTTGCTATGAAAATATTATCCGGATAACATTTTTCCTCAATAAAATTTTCAAAATTCCACCTTACCTCATTCCTTCTCGCGAGAGGCGCCTAAAAATAACATTTCATAGCTGTGGCTCTTTACAATCGCTTTATATTAGTATTGCACCGTTAACCCCCTCCCCCCTTTCCTTTCTTACCCTCCATTGAAGTACGTATTTAAAAAGATTCCACCTTATCTTATCCATCTCAAAAAAGGGTAACTTTATGTAAAATGTACGGTTTTTATCCACTGCTCCATAACAACTTTGTCCATTTTCGTCAGATTAAATCATACGATTTAATTCGCGTGACCGAATATCCAGGCTTATATCAGCCTCTAGCCCCAAGAGATATCTACCCTCTTACCAAATTTGAAATGTCCTGCTCATACCAGAAGCTTGATAGCTGTGCCGTACAATTTGGTACCTTTTAGTACTTTTCGTACCGTTTAAGTACAGATTTTCAAAAATCCCACATAATATCACATCATCAGCTTAATATCACATCCTCATTCCATATAACAAGGATCCAGCTTTAACCGTTTAGTCTGGTGACTCAGTCACAAAAATGACGCCCAGGGAAGCCCCTATCCCAAATCACTGTGCGCCATTCATATCTTCCGAGTTACTTTGAGGGGAAAAAGTTTTATTATTATGATTTTCTTTTTCATTTTTTTTTCTTAATTTTTTTGGAACAAAACATTTATAATCGCCGAATAAAAAACTGACGGGGCAAGAGGGGTCGGTCTGCACATCACAAGTGATTTCAAACAATTCCTCACCACTTCAATTGAAATTTTGTTGTTTTTTTATGATCTTCTCACATTCACTTCAAACCATAAAGTACAACTCCTGCCAGACCTTTCAACTCTCCTGTGTCATAAGCCAAAAATTTATAAAAATTGTGAGCCAGGGCATCATATTTCCTCTTTGACGTGCTCTTCTCTGTGTGAGAGATTGAGTGTGAGCGTTTGTGTTTTTATATTTTAATGAATCATTTAATTGTTATGCAGTCAGCACGGCCAGCAAAAAAACAAACGGTAGTTACTATATCCAGATAGAGATACTATGGCCACGTTTCAAAATCCAACAAGTACCCGAAATTTATATGTGTGTGTGTGTGTGTGAGAGAGACTGAGTTTTTGGTGTGTTTGATGTCAAACACATAAAAAGGATTTCAGTTGTGTTTCCATTTCATTTGGTGTTATTGTTCCTCCGGATGATGATGATGATGTGTGTGTGAGTGTGTGTTTGAATTCGTTTTTTGTTCCGCTCTGCCCTGCCCACTTGAAATACAATTTTGACTTTTTAATGTGTTGAAGTGTTTGATTTATTTTACTCAAGATCTCCTCCCGGGTTTTTTTCGTGTTTGTTTGAAATCTCAAGTGTCCGTTATCTAAAGTCAGAATTTTTATGACATCGCCATCGCTTCCGTAACAATTTTCTGCTGCAGCCATCTTGGGGTTAGTTAGGGTAGTGCAGTTGTTTCTATCATTTGTGGATAATATTGCGTGGGTAATGGTTTCATTTTTTGTTTTTCAAGGACTTGATTCATAAAAAGCCATAAAACTATTCATAAATTTAATTTTTAATGGATTTTATAGCCAAAAATGGAAATTTTTGATTTCAATGGTTTGTCATGAATCATTAAAAATATATTTTTATTATCAAAACATAAATTGTTGTTATTTTTTTTTTTAAATATTAAAGGGAAGAGGAGTTGATTCAATGGAATTTTGAAAGCAAAAAAAAAATTGAAAGCAGTCGAAAAGCCAATAAAAATAAAGGGAATAAATTAATGACAATTATACGTCTTTGCAAATGGGTGTTGCTCTTAAGAACAGGTACTTATATAGAAATCAGAAGGATTTTTAAGGATGAAAGATCCTTTTTTATATACTAAGCTTAAGCTATAGAGGGTATATTTTTTGAAACTCCCAAATTTTCCTAACATAACTAACTTGTAAGGCCCTAGACTTCTTTAGATGACATAATAGTAGTATTTAGAAGAACCTTAAATAAAATTTAAATATCGGTCCACAGCCTTTAAGATTTCCAAATTTCGTAATGAAGATAGTAAAAGAATAGCTTGAAATTGGAAGATTGCATTATTTAGATGCGAATCTTGAAATTGTGGGTTAGGGTGGGTTGTGGTAGGTGGTCTAAAGGGGTCAGATAAGGCTGGGTTTTTTGGAAATTTGTACTCGAATGGTACGAAAGTATTAAAAGGTATTTGAGGAAGCAGTAGATCTAGAACTCTTAAACGAATGAGGATTACCGATGATGACAACAAATCCACCAAGAGCCCACAAAGATTTCTGAAATGAGTCATTTAAGACTCCTAAAAATTGTTCTTAGAGACTCCTAAAAGGAAGAAAGTCCTTTAAGATTCATAAAATTAGTCTTTAAGGACTCCCAAAATTAGACCTGGGTCAGCAAAAAAATCGATCAGAGCATTTGAAGACTTTTCAAAAGACTCCAAAAAGAGTCCTTGAAGACTCCTTGAAAAAATCCTAAAATAAGTCATAAATACTCCATTAACAGCCTATATACCTGTTTCTCAAAGGTACCTTAAAAACTTCTTAAAAGAGAAGAGAGTCAAAGGAGTCCTTAATATTTGAAGACTTCTCAAAGGAGTCCTCAAAGACTCCGAAAAGAAATCATGGAACGCTCCAAAAACAGTCCTCAAAAATCCTAAAAGGATGCTAAAAAAGTATTCAAAGTCCTCCAAAGAGTTCTTAAAGACTCCTAAGAGGAGACCTTAAAGATTTCTTAAAGACGACCTTAAAGACTATTCAAAGTACTCCTAAAAGACTCCTTTGAATGATGCTAAATATTTTGAGGAACCATTGAGATGTATAAAAATGTTTTGGAAATTCGTACTAAAATGAACTATAGGTACCATTTTGTATCATGTGAACGTTCAGAAGTAGAGTCAATACAAGGAGGTAGCTATGGAAATGAGTAATCATGTATACGAATCGATTAAGCTTGAATTCTACAATTTAGAATTAAGATTGCTATTGCATTCTAGGACTGAGGAATGTACAGGGTGAGATGAAAAAACTGCAATCAACTTCAAACCGCTGTAATTTTTAAGCCAATCGTCCGAAAGCTGTTAAAATTATTACAGTGACAGCTCATTATATTGTTTACAGGGTACAAAAGCATTTTGGTGAGAATTTTCCAGAAAAAAATTATTCGTGATGGAATTCAAGCGTGATAGTGTGATTTCTATATATTTGGCTGGAAAACACCAATGGGCTATCGTTAGAGCACTCCAGCATTTAAATGTGAATAAATCTTTTGTGTCTCATACCATCGCTCGTTACCGTAATTCTGGTAGCGTAGCCGGAAGAAAACAGCAACATCAGCAGAAATGGTTCGAAAAGTAAAGAAGCGACTTGATCGAAACCCGCGTCGCAGTGGCCGAAAAATGTCTCGTGAGCTGAACAAATCGCAATATTCCATTCGGCAAATATTGGAAAATGAGCTCGGGGTAAAGCCATTGAAATTCCAAATAGTGCAAGAACTTACACCGCAACAGAAAGATAATAGACTCAACAGAACTAAAGAGATGCTTCGCTTGGCCGAAAGTGGTGAACTGCCGAATTTGGTCTTCCCCGATGACAAAACATTCGTTGTCCAGCAGTTTGTAAACAAACAAATTGATCGTGTTAACTTGCCATAGAGTTCAGCTGATTATGGCGTTTGACTTTGTTGCAGCTTTTTTATTTCACCTTGTATTGGTATGTGCAGATATAGCAAATTGTAAAGAGCCGCCGATTTTTTCACAAATTATGACAGATAAACGTATTGAAAATTGTGAGCCTTTGTGGGTTAGGTACCAGAAGGGATTCGCAGGTATATATCATCTTCACAACAGATCCTGCGTAAAAAAAATATTTGGATGTGTAAAATTTAAATAGAGCTTTATGCTTATTTCGCTTTCTTTGAGCGTTTTGTTTTTCAAAATCTTGAACCATATGTGGGGGAGGTACCAGAACAAAAGCTACGATCTCTACCATCTTTATAACAAATATTGTGTTGATGGAAATATTGAGATACACCAAGTCTGAATGGAATCGGATGTTGATTTTCCTTTTTATGAGCTTCATGGATAATTTAAAGTTTGACCCTTTTGTGGGGGAGGTACCAGAAGGAGCGGTTCGATATATCCCATCTTCATAGCAGATCTCGTACTGGTAGAAGTAATGGAATGTGCGAAATATGAAGAGAACCGAATGCTTATTTCGGATTTTCAATTCCTTTTTTTAACTTTGGCCCTTTGTGGGGGAGGTACAAGAAGAAATGGTCCAATCTCTACCATCTTTATAATAGTCTTGTGTTGATAGAAATATTGGGATGTGCCAAGTCTGATTCGAATCCGATGTTAATTTCACGTTTTATGAGCTTTATGTATATTCAACATTTTGACCTTTTGTCTGGGAGGTACCAGAGGGAGTGGGCAGATATATTCCATCATAGCACCAGATCTTGGGTGAATAGAAATATTCTGATGTGTGCAATTTGAAGACAATCTGACTCTTACATCATATTTTATAAAAGTTATAATTATTTAAAATGTTGTGGGGGCGGTAGCATAAGAAGTGGACCGCTATATTCCATATTTAGACCAGAAATTGTGTTGATAGAAACATTGAGATGTGCAAAATTTGAAAAGAATCGGGTGCTCTTTTCGCATGTAAAAAATTTTCGCTAGTTGTGTGGGAGGTAGCAGAAAGAGTGGACCCATGTATTTCATATTCACAGCTGATTTTGTGTTTATAGAAATATTGGGAAGTACGAGTTTGAAAGAAATTCGGATGGTCATTTCGCGTTTTGTAATCTTCAAGGTTATTAAAAATTTCGACCCGCTTCGAGGCAGGTAAAAGAAGTAGTTGCCCATTATATCTGTACTACATACCAGACCTTGCGTTGATAGATATGTTAAGATATGCGAGATTTCAGGACGATTTGACTGAATATAAAAAATTTAATTATTCTGAAAACGCTTTGTTGGATGTGCCGATATTGTCCATTTTCGACCCTAACCTACCACCTCCACTTATAGCTATATTACGATTTGCAAAACATTGTATAATCATTTCTAGTTCCATCAAGTAAAACATTTTCTTTGAATCTTTTGTGGGGAAGGTACTACAAAGAGTGGACCGATATTGCCCTACTCCGAACTCGATCTAAGTTTGACAAAAATATAACGATGTACCAAGTTTGAATCAAATCGACAGACAAATAGACGGACGGACACCTTTGCTCGATTCCAGATATCCTGTAACTGATTTTGTTCAAAGAGACGTAGGATCTTAAACTGTTGTTTGGCCGTTTTGGCCGTATAAAATTTTTTATACCCTCTGTAGCCATATGGCTGAGGGTATAAAAAATGTATGTCATCATCATCCAATGGAAATAAATGAAAAATTATAGACAATTGGTAGATAATTTTGAATGAAACCTCTAAAACAAGAAATATAAGAAGATACGACAATATGACCAGAAGACACCACCAACTAATGGACCTATATTGTGTATTTTTAGCAGGGGCGATTTGTATATTTTTAGAATCTGAAATACCAAATGGAAGCTATTTTTTATACCCTCAGTCATGTAGCTAGGGAGGGTATATACCATTTGATACGACCATAACGTGCCTCATCGAAGTAACGGTTTTAGACCCTAGGTCTCCTTGGGCCAAATCCGTTTCAGGACATTTGGAGTCGATCTTAAGGTGTTCGTCCACCTGCCTGTCTGGCTGGTGCACACGCTAATTCTCGAAGGGATTATCCGAATTGACCCAAACTTGGTACATCGTAATATTATTATCAAACTTAAATTGAGTTCACTCCTTCTGGTACCTCCTCCACAAAATTTTCGAAATTTTCAAAGAAAATATTTTACTTCACAGTAAATCATTCGATTTTGATCCAACTTTGGAAATCTGGTACCTTCCTCATAAAGGGTTAAAAATTTTGAATAAATACGGCTCTGGTAAAATGCGAAATAAGTATCCAATTCTCTTCAAAATTTCACACATCCCAACTTTTTAATAACAATAGAACTGGTGTGAAATTGGTGGGAGGGGGTGGTCGGTTCACTCCTGTACTTCCCCTACAAAGGGTCAATATTTTAAATAACCATGAAAAGGCAATATGTGCATTCGATTAATTTCAAACTTAGTACTTGGCGTGAATAAGGAATATATCGGACCACTCTTTCTTGTACCTCCCCCTACAAAGGGTTAAAATTTTAAATAATTATATCTCTCATGAAATCGAAATAATAGCCGATTCATTATTTACTTCATACATTCCAATATTTTTACTAACACCAGATCTTATATAAAGATGGTAGGTATCGGCCTACTACTTTTGGTACCTCTCCCACAAAGGGTCAAAAATTTCAAAACCCATAAACCTCATAAATCGGTAAATTAACATTTGATTCCATTCAACACAAGATCTGGTATAAATATGAAATATATCTGACCACCCCTTTTGGTACCTCCCTTACATAGGGTCATTATTTTGGGTACGTATAACCCTTTTTACATCCGTACTAAGTATTTCTCTATATTTGTCCAAACTCGTGATCTAATGTGGATATCGACATTCTCTTTTTTGCCAAAATCTTTAAATTAACCTTGTTTAGCAGGTGTAACCATTTGCCACCAAACCATCGAAATCTAAAACCTTCGATGTCTATATTGATATTAATGCTTAAGACATAAATCATGCATAAAATGTCCTCGAACCCATTAAATTGTTTAACCAGACGCACACAGAGAGACTGACAGACGCAAAATATTTACGACCCACAAAAGGTAAGACCTGACAAGACAGTAAATAAAATGTCAGACAAAAGAGCGAACAAACGAAAACGACAACAGAGAAAATGGTCAAAAACTGTCACAACGTAAATTGGCATAAGCCGATTAAACAAATCAATACCCCCTCCTATCCCTCCTCACTGTCCAATTAATGTTGAAATTAATTTCCAAATAACGAATAGAATTCCAGACGGGATCAGCAGCAGCAAAAATAATCAATGGAAATGGAATTCAATAGAAATGTTCGTTGGTGAAGAAGAGATGAGGACGATGATGATGGCGGCTAAGAAAAACACGGCAAACGAACATATGTAAATTGTGGTGTGTTTACAGAAGTGATAAAAATTAAGGGGCCAATTGGGAAGGTAACGAAGTAGCAGCCCAACAACCCTTTTCTTTTGGGGATGACAGCAGAGAGACAGACTGGCAACACTCACTTGCCTTTTGGTGGCTTGTTTGTCAAACCCAAACAACTTAACTTTTTGACATTTTGAAAACAAATTTTTTGGACAATTCAACAGGGGTACATCAGAACGTCCTCGTTCTCCTCATTGCTTCCAGACATTTAACAATTTACAAATAATTTAACAGATGTCAAATGGCAACCAAATGCAGGAGAAAATTTACAAGCGTGATAAAATTCAAATGTAATTGAAAACCAGTGAAGAAAGTCCTAAAGTCGGTCGGGGCCGACTTTATGATACCCTACAACACTCTGGTTATTTTGTAGAGCTCCACATAACAATTAAAAGTTTTTATGGGAGAACTCAATCCTACACGCTCTGATTATAATTATTATTTAAAGTTCAAAGGACTAAATATGCCGAAGCATTTGTAAAATTTAAATTCGGACTTGTATTGCCCATTTGGTGCAAAATTAATTTGAAATCAGATAAAGATATATATGGGAGCTATATCCAAATCGGAACCGATCTCGATAAAATTTGGCAAAGATATTTCTGAGCTGTATTTCATATATTTCCCTGAAT
This sequence comes from Musca domestica, assembly GCF_030504385.1. Classification (NCBI taxonomy): domain Eukaryota; kingdom Metazoa; phylum Arthropoda; class Insecta; order Diptera; family Muscidae; genus Musca; species Musca domestica. Next base: position 2,442,943 of record NW_026712388.1, on the reverse strand, counting down.
ATCGTTGTTACAGAGTGCATATTACGGCTGCGGAGGACAAAAATAACAAATCGGATGAAAAATATAGGAGCTATAGCTGTATCTGAACCGATCTTCACCAAATTTGACATACTACCTTCTAACCTCAATTCGGTCGTAAGTGCCAAATTCCATCCCATTTGGGCAAATATTAGAAGTTTGATGTACAACAAAAGGTAAATCGGACGAAGTTATATATGGGAGCTATATTCAAATCTGAACCGATCTCGATAAAATTTGGCAGAGATATTTCTGAGCTGCATTTGATATATTTCCTCAAATATTGTTGTTACAGAGTGCATATTACGGCTGCGGAGGACAAAAATAACAAATCGGATGAACAATATATATGGGAGCTATAACTATATCTGAACCGATTTCGATCAAATTTGGCATACTTATTTTCAGGCCTAATTCGGTTGTATGTGCATAATTCCAAACTATTCGGGCTGATATTACACGTTTGGTGTACAATAAAAGGTAAATCGGACGAAGTTATATATGGGAGCTATATCCAAATCTGAACTGATCTCGATAAAATTAAGCAAAGGTATTTCTGAGCTGCATTTGATATATTTCCCTGAATATCGTTGTTACGGAGTGAATATTACGGCTGTGGGTAACTAATATAACAAATCGGATGAACAATATATATGGGAGCTATAGCTATATCTGAACCGATCTTCACCAAATTTGCCACGCTAGCTTCTAGACTCAATTCGGTCGTATGTGCCGAATTTCATCCCATTTGGCCAAATATTACACGTTTGGTTTACAATAAAAGCTAAATCGGACGAAGTTATATATGGGAGTTATATCCAAATCTGAACCGACCTCGATAAAATTTAGCAAAAGTATTTCTGAGCTGTATTTGATATATTTCCCCAAATATTGTTGTTATTGTGCATATTACGGCTGCGGAGGACAAAAATAACAAATCGGATGAACAATATATATATGGGAGCTATATCTGAACCGATTTCGATCAAATTTGGCATACTTATTTTCAGGCCTAATTTGGTTGCATGTGCAAAGTTCCATACTGTTCGGGCTGATATTACGCGTTTGATGCACAATAAAAGGCAAATTGGACGAAGATATATATGGGAGCTATATCTAAATTGTGACCGATTATCTCCAATTTCAATAGGGTTCGTCCTTGGGCCAAACAAATGATTTGTGCTAAATTTCATCTGGATCGGGTAATAAATGCCAACTGTACCTTGTTCACAAAAATACATGGACATACGGCCGGTCAAATTCCATCCCATTTTGGCAAATACTAGACGTTTGGTGCACAATAAAAGGTAAATCGGACGAAGTTATATATAGGAGCTATATCCAAATCTGAACCGATATCGATAAAATTTGGCACATGTATTTCTGAGCTGTATTTGATTTATTTCCCCAAATATTGTTGTTACAGAGTGCATATTACGGCTGCGAAGGACTAAAATAACAAATCGGATGAACAATATATATGGGAGCTATAGCTATATCTGAACCGATTTCGATCAAATTTGGCATTCCTATTTTCAGGCCTAATTTGGGTGTATATGCAAAATTCCATACTATTCGGGCTGATATTACACGTTTGGTGCACAAGAAAAGGCAAATCGGACGAAGATATATATGTGAGCTATATCTAAATTTTTACCGATTATCTCCAATTTCAATAGGGTTCGTCCTTGGGCCAAACAAATGTTGTTTGCAAAAGTTCATCTCAATCCGATAATAAATGCGACCTGCATTTTGTTCACAAGAATACATGGGCAGACGGACGGGCTGACATGAATAAATCAACTCAGAAAGTGATTTTATGGAGATCCTCAAAAGTAACTATGGGTCTATCTCGGACGGACGGACAGACGGACTGACATCAACTCAGAAAATAATTCTATGGAGATCCTCAAAAGTAACTATGTGTCTATCTCGCTTCCTTCTCCATGTTACGAACAAATGCACAAAGACAGAATACCCTTACCACTATGTGGTGTAGGGTATAATAACAATCACCCCACTTCCCATTAAAAAATTTTGTAGCTTCATTTTAAAATGGCATGATGATTCGTGTTTTGAAAGTTATTTCAATATTGAAAAACTTACCCTTAAATTTCGAAAATTGTCATTATTTCATGCTTCCGCACAATATCCACACTGGAATGAGAAAAAAAGTCGTGACAAGAAAATTAGTGACAGTCATCAAAATATTTTAATAACTTCATAAAAATTGTAAACATTATTTAATATTCAACACACTCCCTTCGCTTCCCCCCACTCTTTGTTGTCTTAAAGGGATGTAGAACTCCATCCAGCTACACAAACAAACCTGGAAGTGTGTTGTAAACTCATGATTGATTCCGTCTAGCTTGAGGCAAGGAAGTTATTTTAAATTTCTTCGAAACACTTCGAAAAATATGACAATTCATCCCCCTTTGCCATCTTCGTAAACATAAACGTATTAAAATAATAAATATTACCGCGTAAAGAATGAATAAATAAATACACATAATATTTTTAAAGATATAAAATTTTTCACGGAAGGTATGAGCGATGAGCGTTCTACGCTGAGACATTGTCACACAAACATACACACATATGATACGATATATGTATGAATGTGTATGTTTAGGAAGCAGCAAAGGTGGAAATGCACAATGGGATGTGGGCGAGAAAATTTTGTAAAAAATTTCCATGAGTACTTGAATTCCGGCGATTTGGCATAGGCATTATTATAAACATTGCCATATGGCTACAGAGGGTATTATATTTTTGGCCCTATTTCCCATTGATCGCCCACCTGGTCGATTTTCCTTTAAATTTTGCACATTCCAAAATTTATATCAGCTTAAGATGAAGTAAAATACTTGGGTTCGCTTTATCTGGTACATTCCGTACAATCGAAATTATTCTAAAAATTAACTCATATCTCATAAAGGTACAGGAAAAAGTCGATATAGGCCAAATCTGGTAACTTTTAATATGGGGAGGTTCCAAAAGGGTTGACAATATTGGTCAACCCTTTCGGAACCTCCCCCATAAATGGTCAGAAGCTTGAATAACACACGTAGACATATATGTTAACAAAGAGACACTGATACATTGGATATACATCTGTCGGCCAAACCGACTGACAGTTTTGAAATCTTTAAAGTTTATAAAAATATCTTGCCAATATTAAAGATTATAACAAGTAAAAAAACTTCAATACCCTCCACGTAATTGGCAATTCTAAAAATCCATTAAAAATTCTGCTAAAATCTTAAAAATACCGAAAGTAGCTGTCATATTATGGTCTATACGACGACATGGACCTACATAGGTAATATTTGTCATAAGCCATTACAATATTCAAATGCGAAACTTAAAAAAATCGGTAATAATGTAGATAAAATCATAAAAATAGCGAATATCGGAAGGTACCATTATATGGGGGCTATTCGAAGACGTGGACCTGCACAGAAAATTTTCTGTCTTAGGCTGTAGTATCCACTACGAACTTAAAATACCAAATTTGAAAAAATTCCGGTGAAAAATGTCGCTAAAAATATTAAAATACCGAATATCGGGAGGTACCGTTATATGGGGGCTATACAAAGACGTGGATCGGCACAAAAAAATTTCAGTCTTAGGCTGTAGTATACATTACGAACTTCAAATACGAAATTTGAAACAATTCCGGTGAAAAATGTCGCTAAAATCATTAAAATACCGAATATCGGGAGGTACCGTTATATGGGGGCTCTACGAAGAGGTGGAACTCGACAGACATTTTTTTGTCTTAGACTGTAATATACATTACGAACTTAAAATAACAAATTTGAAACAATTCCGGTGAATAATGTCACTAAAATCATCAAAATACCGAATATGGGGAGGTACCGTTATATGGGGGCTATACGAAGACATGGACCTGCATAGACAATTTTCAGTCATAGGCTGCAGCGTCCATTACGAACATATATTACCAAATTTGAAACAATTCCGGTGAATAATGTGGCTAAAATCATCAAAATACCGAATTCCGGGAGGTACCGTTATATGGGGACTATACCAAAACGTGGACCTACATAGCCCATTTTCAATACCAAAAGTCCTGCAAACATAACATAGATTTGAGTAAAATTTTATCAATCCATTGTGCGCTGGAAAAGAAGCGAGGAATCTCATTTTGTAATAATTCTTGGGTGGCGCGTGCTGAGTCCTGTTGGAAAGTCCAAGGTCTGCGGCCAAAATGTTTGCGTGCCCTAGGCTTCAATACACCCTCCAGAATATTTTCGCGATAATATTCGGCATTTATTCTGATGCCACGGTCGATTAATACGAGCTGAGAGCGACCATAGGCTGTTATGGCGGCCCAACCATCACCATGGCCGGCTCTTGAGTTCTGGTGGCCAACCGAAGGTGCACATTTTCAGCTGACCTCTTTGGCAATTAAACATGATCATTTTGTTTGTTTACAAACTGCTGGACAACGAATGTTTTCTCATCGCAGAAGACCAAATTCGACAGTTCACCACTTTCGGCCAAGAGTTGCTTCTTTAGCTCTTTTGAGTCTATTTTCTTTCTGTTGCGGTGTAAGTTCTTGAATTTTTTGGAATTTCAATGGCTTTACCCCGACCTCACTTTTCAATATTTGCCGAATGAAATATTGCGATATTTTCAGCTCATTAGCCATTTTTCGGCCACAGCGACGCGGGTTTCGATCATGTCGCTTCTTTACTTTTCGAACCATTTCTTCTGATGTTGCTGTTTTCTTCCGTCCACTTCCTTAAAGTCGAGCTACGCTACCAGTATCAGGGAAACGAGCGATGGTACGAGACAAAAATATTTATTTACATTTAAATGCTGGAGTGCTCTAACGATAGCCACTTGTGTCTTTCCAGCCAAATATAAAGAAATCACACCATCACGCTTGAATTCCATCACGAATAACCTTTGTTCTGGAAAATTCTCACCAAAGGGCTTTTGTACGCTCGTAAACAATATAATGAGCTGTCACAGAAATAATTTTAACAGCTGTCAGACGAGTGGCTTAGAAATGACAGCAGTCTGAACTTGGTTGCAGTTTTTGTCATCTCACCCTGTATATCCCATTTTCACAGCAGATCTTGTGTTAGTAAAGAACCGTATGCTTATTTCGGATTTTATGATCGTTTTGGTTATTCAACATTTTGATCTTTTGTGGTCCGATCTCTACCATCTTTATAGTAGATTTTGTTTTGATGGAAGTATCGAGATGTACCACGTATGAATGGAATCTGTTGTCAATTTCGCGTTTTGGATATTCAAAATGGATATTCAAACAGATCTTGTGTTAGCAAAAATGTTTGTATGTGTGAAGTTTAAAAAGAATTGGATGCTTAATTCGCTTTCTTTGAGCGTTCTGTCTTTCAAAATCTTGAATCCTACGTGGGTGAGGTAGCAGAAGAAATGGTCCGGTCTCTAACATCTTTATAAGATATCTCGTGTTGGTAGAAATATCCAAATGCCCTACGTTTGAATTAAATCGAATGTTAATTACACGTTTTATGAGCTTACCTTTGTGTGGGAGATACCAGATGGAGTGGACCGATATATCACATCTGCACAACAGATCTTGTGTTAGTAGAAATAATGAGATCTGTGAAATATCGAGAGAACCGGATGCTTATTTCGGATTTAATACTCGTTTCGGTTATTCGAAACGTTGACCCTTTATGGGGGAGGTACCAGAATAAATGGTCTGATCTCTACTACCTTTATAACAGATCTTGTGTTGATAGAAATATTAGATGTGCCATTTCTGAATAGAGTCGGAGGTTAATTTCGCGATTTATGAGCTTCATGGGTATTAAAATTTTTGACCATTTGTGGGGGAGGTACCAGAAGGAGTGGACCGATATATCCTATCTTAATACCAGACCTTGGGTTAATAAAAATATTTTATAAGAGTTATAATTCACATTTTATAAGGGTTATAAATATTTAAAATTTTGACCTATTGTGGCGGAGGTACTTGATGGAGTGGACCGATATTGTCCGTTGTCGCACCTAACCAAGCACTGATGCAAATATTGGGATTTGCAAAGTCGGAGCAAAATCGGATTATTGTTTCTATTTCTGTTCAAAAATATTTTTTGAAAATTTCGACCCTTTGTGGGGGAGCTACCAGAAGAAGTGGACCGATTTATTCCATCTGTATACCAGTTCTTGGGCATAATAAAAAATTATTGAGATGTGTGAAATTTGAAGACAATCAGACTCTTACATCACATTTTATAAGAGTTATAACTATTTCAAAATTTGACTCTTTGTGAGGTACTTGATGGAGTGGACCGAAATTGTCCATTTTCGCATATGATCTAACACTGATGAAAATATTAGGATTTGCAAAGTTGGAGCAAAATCGGATGATCTTTTCTTTTTCTGTGCAATAAAATATTTTCTTTGAAAAATTCGACATTTTGTGTGGGAGGTACCAAAAGGAATGGACCGATATTACCCATCTCGGAACTCGACCTAAGTTTGACAAAAATATTACGATGTACCAAGTTTGGATTAAATTGGGTACTCCCTTCGAGAGCTATCGTGCGTAACAGCCAGCCAGACAGAGAGACGGACGGACGGAAACCATATTTTTTTGTCGCAAAATAGTTAGGCTTAATCCCATTGTTGTTTTTAGAAAACCGAAGTTTATTTATTAGTGGAGAAAGATAGTTAAGTTTACAGATATTAATGCAGTAAAGACCATGTTTCCGGAAAGAGAAACAAATCCTCATCAGTTTTTCGGCTTCTTATGATTTTTAGGTCAAATAATAAAAAAAACAAATCTTCTGTGTAAATGTGAGCTTTTAATGGTTGCCAATCCCAGTCCAGAAAAACTCTTAAAAACTGTCTCCAGTCCATATAAGACCTTTAAGAAGTCTTCTGATCATATAACGTGCCTTAAACGTTGCAGACTTTTTCCAATCCGCTTTAACTCCATTATTTTTTCCATAAATACTATTTAATAATCTCTTGAATAATTTAGATTTATAAAAAACATCCCCAACGGGTTCAACACAATTAAATCCACACAAAAGTTTCCAGACTATCCTCAGCTATTTGCTAAGACGAAAAAAATGTCATATTACATTTCTTTCAGTTCCATCAGCCAAGGCAGCCAGCCACCACTAAAACCAAACGTAAATCATTTTTCACGCAGTCAGTCAGTTGTTGCAGGAACCACAGTTTTTTTTTTCGGTGGTTATGGCCAAACTTTATGCTAGCTTCTTTAAGACGACATGTCCCCTTCTCTCAGGCTCTTCCTCTGTGTCTGTGATTTGAATTTGCTTATGTGCATATTTTTTTTTTTTTTTTTTTTTGTTCGCAAAGATTTATTTCCATATTCCGAGACAAATTTTCTGCAACCCCTGTGAGGAAAGCATGGCCCGATGTCTGGGGGAAAATATTTCCCTTTACATGTTGAATGCAAAGAATGAAGGGAAGGGGGGAGGTTAAGCAAAACAACGCAATACCTTTTTGTCTAGCATTTTGTCCCGGCACTGTGTCTGCTGCTGCTGTTGTGCCAGCTCCTGTATGTTGTTGGTGGTAGCCAGTCTTTGGGTTTTGTTATTGTCATTTCTTTTTTGTTGTTGCTGTTTTTGTTTTCATTTTCCATATTATGAATATTTATTTACTTTCCATCTCTTAATCTGTTTTTATCTACAACAGGCGGACGGTGAGTGTGTGTTTTTGCGTAGGTTTTCCCTTGTCTGCCTTCGCCACGTAGAAGACAAAATATGTGGTAGTGTTTAGAGGGTTGTTCAAAATCACTTCTTCCTCCGGAGGAATCCTTGTCTTTTCGCAACGCTTGCCAGCCATCCAGACAGACAGCTGAAATATCTATTTGTGTCATCCCAAATCATGGGAAATCCATAATAATTCTCCTGCTTTTTTTTCTCGCTCATTTCAAAATATTTAAATTAATATGCGTTTTCTGGTTCGTTCATCTTCATCTGCTTACATGGCTGTCTAAATGTTTCGCTTTTCCAGCTGGCTCTTGAAATATTCTAATATTTAATAAAAATCCACAATGGAATGAGTAAAATCAAAATTTATATTGCATTTGAGCATAAAATGAGATTTTCTCAAGGTCTAATGGAGCTATTAATATTGGACCAATTTTCAAAGGTCCTATAGAGGCATAAACATGGATTTTTTAAATATATGTTTAAGGATCATTGTAGAGCTATATATTTGGATATTAAGTCGTGGATTTGCAAAAAAAAGCTAATTTTAAGTCGTGGATTTTTAAAAACATTTTTTGGCGTGATTTAAAAAAAAAATTATGCATGGATTTTTTAAAAATATTTTTAGGGCGTGGATTTTTTAAAAATATTATTTAAGGCGTGGATTTTATAAATATATATTTTTTAATTTTTTGATTTTTTTCAAATATTAACGTGTGAATTTTGCAAAAATATTTTGTTTAATTCATGGATTTTTTAAAATAGTATTAAGGCGTGGATTTTATAAAAACATTGCTTTAATTCGTGGATTTTTTAAAAATATTTTTAAGGCGTGGGTGTTTTTTTAAATATTTTGATATATATTTTTAAGGATTTTTGTAAATATTTTTTTCAGGCCTGGATTTTTTAAAAATATTTTTTTAGGCGTGGGTTATTTTTTCTATTTTTTAAGGATTTTTTTTAAATATTTTTTTCAGGCCTAGATTTTATAAAAATATTTTTAAGAAGTGGATTTAAAAAAAAATATTTTTTTAATGCGTGAATATTTAAAAGAAATATTTTTTAATGTGTGGATATTAAAAAAAAAACATTTTTTTAGGCTCTTCAATAGAGCGAAAGACCTACGAAGCTCTTTTATACAGGAATGGCCTTCTGAAGCTCTTTTATAGAGCGAATACTCTCTTCAATAGTTAGAAGGCCTACGAAAGCTCTTCTACATACCGAAGACCACCGGAAGCTTTTCTATACATAGAAGACCTTCTGAAGGTCTTCTATACACAGAAGACCTTCTGAAGCTCTTCTATACACAGAAGACCTATATTTATATATTTAGAAGACCTCCTAAAGTTCTTCTATATATAGAAGACCTGCTGAAGCTCTTCTATACATAGAAGGCCTGCGGAAGCTCTTCTCTAGATAGAAGACCTGCTGAAGCTTTTCTATGTGTAGAAAACTTTCTGAAGCTCTTCTATGCGTAGACGACCTTCTGAAGCTCTTCTATGCGTAGACGACCTTTTGAAGCTCTTCTATTCGTAGACGACCTAAAGCTCTTCTACGCACAGATGACATTCTGCAATTACTCTCTGGATGAAAAAGGCCTCCTACTCACAAAAAACCCTTCAAAAGCTTTTTTACGTACTTAAGACTTTATAAATGGCAGATGGCCTCCTAAGGTCGTTTAGTGTATAAAATATGTCCAAAAGCTCTCGAAAGCCGAAAATCTGTTGGCGATATTCTATGGACAGACTATCTCCACATTTTTAATGTTCTGAAGATCCTCTGAAACTAATTTATTGGCAAAGGACCTTTAAACTTTTTTACTTCAGGAAGATTCTTTAAAGCTCTTAAATGGACCGAAAATCTTTAAGGTATCGGATAAGACACCTTCGACACCTTTTTCTATGCATAGAAGACCCTAAAGCTGTGAACACAAGAGTTATCAGAGATTCTCTATAGACAGGATGATGATACAGGTAGTCTATAGATATAAGACCCTCTAGGTTTTTTAGAAGTCATTAATTTATATAAGTTTTTAAGGGATAATCTCTTCTATGGAGAGTGGAATCCACTTAATGGTCTTCTGTGGAGAGAAAATATTTAAAACGTTTTCTGTAGAAAGAAAATTGAAAAAAATCACACAAGGAAAACAACTCAATCAACAAGTCGTTTGTCGTTGGAGGACTCTAAAGATCCTCAGAAGATATTTCAAATGATTTTTTCAACAGAGAATATTTTTGCGATATTCCCAGTTGGAAAATCCTGTGAAGGGTCTTCTAAGGACCGAGGACATTTTGCCCAGTAATTTTTTCCCTTTGCAATTCCTTTCAACAGACAACGTTTTAAATGTTTTCTCTCCATAGAAGTGGTTATCACTTAAAGAACTTTCATACATTAAATAACTAAATCACCACCACTAAAAGCTCTAAAAACTCTAAGGTGCCTTATACTTATAAATTATTTGGGCAAAATACTTTTAAATATTTTCTTTTTTGAAAAGTCCTTCAAAAGATTTTCTAAGGACCGTAGACCTTTTTTCTGTGATGTTTTCCCCTAACATTTTCCTTTTAAGAAATAACGTAAATGTTTTCTTCCCATAGAAGTGGATATATCTTAAGGAACTTCCAGACATTAAATGACCTCTAAGATCACCGTCCTAAATATATATAAGGTGTCTTATCTCTCTATAGAAGTGCTAAACTCATAAACAACTTCCACACATTAAATGACCTCTAAAATCGCCGCTAAAAGCTCTAAAGATCTCTAAGGTGGCTTTTATATGTAGACAATCTGTAAAAGTCATTAAAAAATTTCCTTTTTTTCATAAGGATTTTTATAGAAAAGGTACTTAAATTCCTCTATAGAAGACCTTCGTACAATAAAGGTATATAGTTCATAAACGAAAAGGTCTTCTAAGGACCGAGGACCTTCAGGGTTCTCCAAGAAACAAAAAATAATATTTTCAAAAGCTATTTTTCGTTGAAGATCTATAAAGGGTATCTTGCCTATAAAAATCGTTGACCTTCTATGGAGGACTATAAGGACATTTCCTGTAAAAGTCCTTATAACTAGTTTTTTCGTTTTTTCTTCATAGGAACTTTTTTCAGAAAATGTCCTTAAAGTCCTAGATATATTGAATTTTCGACATCAACGGAAAAAAATATTTAAAAATATTTTCTGTTGAAAACTCATTCGAAAGATCTTGAAGGGCCACAGGACCTCCAGAGTACTTCAATGTGCAAAGGACTAGTTAATTGAGTTTTTTTTTTCAATTCCCTTTCACATTTCTAATGACAATTTAATCTCATGAAAATTTGTCATAATGCAATACTGTGTGCCAACAGCCCACAGCTGTCTAAACCCCAAAAAAAAAAAAAAAAAGAAAATTAAACGGCCCTCTGTCAAACTGCCTGTCTGTCCCTGTTGTTTGTCTATCCCTTAAATGATGTAAATGGAAAATATATTTGGAAAAACAAAAAGATTTGCCGACAAATATGAAATCTAGAAATGAAAAGAAAATATTGATGTATTTTTCCAGGTATTTTCCCTAGGTAAATAACAGCAACAACAACAACAACGACAGCAGCGATAACCATTAACAAGGACCACAGAGTGTAAACACGATACGCTCACTAAATAAACAAACAAAACAAAGAAGAGAGCAGACAAAACAACTTTGCCGCCAATGAATTTGATCCAAGGATAACAAGATTGGTTCGGTGGACTGGCTGGATAGATGACAGGCTGCTTGGCTGTCTAGCTGTGTGGATGACGGCAAATCTGAGGGATGTTCGCTAAAGCCAAGAAGGTCAGCGATATTTGAGAAAAATAATAAGTGAGCTGCTCGACCAGACGTGTTGGATCAAATTACTAAAACAAATAGAATGGAGATGAGACGGAATGTTACGGCATTGACTGACATTGAAACTCAAATAGCAAGAGGAATGAAAAAAAAAAACACAGGTTTTCAATGAAAATGAAAAATCACAGAATTTCATATTAAAAATCTTCGTCACCCGGAAAAAAACTAAGTGATTTGTTTTCAGGCCAAAGCAAACAAATGGACCTCCAAGAAACGCGAAATGGAAATTGTGATGAAAATACTGAGGAAATTGTTGAAATTGTTTTTCATTGCTTTCTCCATCTCTTTTTTTAATTTGTTTATATTAAACAGGCAGTGGGTGGAGAGAGAGGGAGAGAGCGTGACAAAGTTTAGAGGATATGTTGTTCGGAAGCTTGTATTATTAATATACCGCAATGGACCACAATTTATTTGCTTAGCTGCCCGGTTCTTCATTTGCTCTGCCTACTTTCGTTGATTTTTCCCACCCACTTTGGGAGATAATTGCTGTTTGTCTTGGACCACAAAATGTTGATGCTGATGTTTTTGCCGTAGTTGTAATTCATGTCATAGCCAAAAGGCAGTCGTCAGTCGTCTTTCATTCATCACCTAGGGGAACTATTTATTTATATCAAATACTCTCGTCTCATCAGTAACTTGTCCTCATATCTTTCTCCAATGGGAGAGGGAGGCGGGATAACGAACGGAGGGAAAACACAAATATTTTCTCAGTTGAACACGGACAAGAAAAATATGTTTTCCGAAAACTTATTACATTTTAGTGAAATATTCTCTTTTTTCGTCCACATTTTCTTCTTAGTTTTTTATTTGCCATTTGAGACTTGGCCCAGAACAGGCGGAGCAGCACTAGAATATTTATGTAGATGAAGAAAAAAACCATTGAGACACAATGCAGTGTAGAAAACAAATTTTGTGTCAGTCCAATTATGGCTAAAGGTCATTATGGGTAATAGTGTTAAACATATGTGATCTGGCTCATGGAAGGAATGAATGAACTTTTTTGAATATTCCTTCAAACCCCAATAGACCAAAAAAAAACAAAACGAATTTTTTTAAGAATATTTTTTCAAGGACCACTAAAAGTGGATTTTTCAAAGAAGAAGGACCCATGAACGTGGATTTTTTAAAGAATATTTTTTCAGGGACTAATTAACGTGGATTTTTTTAAAAATTATTTTATCAAGGACTAATTAGCGTGGTTTTTTTAAAGAATATTTTGTCAAGGACCAAAAAACGTGGTTTATTTTAAAGAATATTTTGTCAAGAACCAAAAAACGTGTTTTTTTTTAAAGAATATTTGGATTTTTTAAACAATATTTTTTCGAGGACGAATAAACGTGGATTTTTAAAATATTTTTTCAAGGACCAATAAACGTGGATTTTTTAATTATTTTTTTTAAGGACCAATAAACGTGGATTTTTTTTAAATATTTCTTCAAGAAAGAAATATTTTTTCAAGGACTAATAAACGTGGATTTTTTAAAAATATTTTTCAAGGATCAATAAACGTGGATATTTTTAAAAATATTTTTCAAGGATCAATAAACGTGGATTTTTTAAAAATATTTTTTCAAGGATCAAATTAAACGTGGATTTTTTAAAAATATTTTTTCAAGGATCAATAAACGTGGATTTTTTAAAAATATTTTTTAAGGATCAATAAACGTGGATTTTTTAAAAATATTTTTTCAAAGATCAATAAACGTGGATTTTTTAAAAATATTTTTCAAGGATCAATAAACGTGGATTTTTTAAAAATATTTTTTCAAGGATCAATAAACGTGGATTTTTTAAAGAATATTTTTTCAGGGACTAACAAACGTGGATTTTTCAAAGAATATTTTCTCAAGGACTAACAAACGTGGATTTTTTTAAGAATATTTTTTCAAGGATCAATAAACGTGGATTTTTTAAGAATATTTTTTCAAGGATCAATAAACGTGGATTTTTTTAAGAATATAAGAATATTTTTTCAAGGACCAATAAACGTGGATTTCTTAAAGAATATTTTTTCAAGGACCAATAAACGTGGATTTTTAAAGAATATTTTTTCAAGGACCAATAAACGTGGATTTTTAAAGAATATTTTTTCAAGGACCAATAAACGGGGATTTTTTAAAGAAGAATTTTTTCAAGGACCAATAAACGTGAATTTTTCAAAAAAGAATATTTTTTCAAGGACCAATAAACGTGGATTTTTTAAAGAAGAATTTTTTCAAGGACCAATAAACGTGAATTTTTCAAAAAAGACTTTTTTTCAAGGACCAATAAACGTGGATTTTTAAAATATTTTTTCAAGGACCAATAAACGTGGATTTTTAAAATATTTTTTCAAGGACCAATAAACGTGGATTTTTAAAATATTTTTTCAAGGACCAATAAACGTGGATTTTTAAAATATTTTTTCAAGGACCAACTGAAACGTGGATTTTTTAAAGAATATTTTTTTCAAGGACCAACTGAAACGTGGATTTATTTAAAAGAATATTTTTTCAAGCACCAATAAACGTGGATTTTTTAAAGATGATTTTTTCAAGGACCAATAAACGTGGATTGTTTAAAGAAATATTTTCTCAAGGACTAATAAACGTGGATTTTTTTAAAGAATATTTTTTCAATGACCAATAAACGTGGTTTTTTAAAGAATATTTTTCCAAGGACCAATAAACGTGGATTTTTTAAAGAAGACTTTTATCAATGAACCAATAAACTTGGATTTTTTAAAGAATATTTTTTCAAGGACCACTAAACATGAATTTTTTAAAGAATATTTTTTCAAGGCCCAATAAACGTGGATTTTTTAAAAAAGACTTTTTTCAAGGACCAATAAACGTGGATTTTTTAAAGAAGACTTTTTCAAGGACCAATAAACGTGGATTTTTTAAAGAAGACTTTTTTCAAGGACTGTGGATTTTTTAAAGAAGACTTTTTTCAAGGACTGTGGATTTTTAAGAATATTTTTTTCAAAGATCAGCCCTCCAAGAAACGTGGATTTTTAAATAATATATTTTTCTAGGATCAGCCCTCCAAAAAACGTGGATTTTTAAATATTTTTTTTTTTTTCAAAGATCAGCCCTCCAAAAAACGTGGATTTTTAAATATTTTTTTTTTTCAAGGATCAGCCCTCCAAAAAAACGTGGATTTTTAAATATTTTTTTTTTTTTCAAGGATCAGCCCTCCAAAAAACGTGGATTTTTAAATAAATTTTTTTTTCAATGATCAATCAACGTGGATTTTCAAAGATTTTTTTTTCAAGAATATTTTTTTAAAGAGCAATAAACCTGGATTTTTACAGAATTTTTTTCAAGAATATTTTGTTAAAGAGCAATATCCTGGATTTTTACAGAATTTTTTTCAAGAATATCTTGTTAAAGAGCAATAATCCTGGATTTTTACGGAATATTTTTCAAGAATATTTTGTTAAAGAGAAATAATCCTGGATTTTTACAGAATATTTTTCAAGAATATTTTGTTAAAGATCAATAATCCTCGATTTTTACAGAATATTTTTTCAATGACCATCAGACCAATAAACGTGGATTTTTAAAGAATATGTTTTTAAGGATTAAAAGACCAATAAAAAATCCATAAAAAATTTAATAAAAAATCGTTTGTTTGACTCATAACAACGGGGTTCTTTGGTAATTTTAATTAATTAAATATACTCTTAGGAAATCAACGATTTCGGCCCTTCAAAAAATCTTCTCAAAAATACACATTGGTCCATGATAACGATGGTCAATATCCTTGAAAGGTTTTATTAATAACCCATGTGGCCGTTACAAAATATACTTAAATATATTTTACTTAAAAATATTATTTAAGAAAATATTTTCTAATCTTCCAGTATTTTTCAAAAAAAAAAAAAATTATTCAAATTTTTGTGCATTTGAAAAAATATGTAAATGATTAAGTTTTTGTTTTTTGCTCTTTTTAAAAAAATATTTCCTACAAATCTTTTTCTACATTCACGTTTACTGACCTGTTCGACATTGAATATGTCTGAAAAATATTCCTTAAAAAAACCTACGTTTATTATAAAAACCTTGGTCCTTGGAAAAATATTCTTTACAAAAATCCAGGTTCATTATAAAAGTCCTGGTTCTTGAAAACTATTCGTTAAACAGAAGTCTTAAAAAAATCCAGGTTAATTGGTCTGCTGGCCCGTGAAAAAATATTCTTTAAAAAATCCACGTTTATTGGTCCTTGAAAAAAATATTCTTTAAAAAATCCACGTTTATTGGTCCATGAAAAAATATGCTTTACAAAATCCAAGTTTATAAGAACGTTGGTCCCTGAAAAAGGTCTTCTTTAAAAACTCCACGTTTATTGGTCCTTGAAAAAAATATTCTTTAAAAAGTCCATGTTTATTGGTCCTTGAGAAAAGTCTTCTTTAAAAAATGAACTTTCTGCTGTTCCCTGAGAAAAGTCATCTTTAAAAAATCAACTTTCTGTTGGTCCTTGAAAAAGGTTTTCTTTAAAAAATCCACGTTTATTGGTCCTTGAAAAAAATATTCTTTAAAAAATGTACGTTTATTGGTCCTTGAAAAAAAAATATTCTTTAAAAAATCCACTTTATTGGTCCTTGAAAAATATATTCTTTAAAAATCCACGTTTATTGGCCCTTGAAAAAAATATTCTTAAAAAATTCCACGTTTATTGGTCATTGAAAAAAATATTCTTTAAAAAATCCACGTTTATTGGTCCTTAAAAAAAAGTATTTAAAAAATTTACGTTTCTTGATTCTTGAAAGAATATTCTTTAAAAAATCCACGGTATTTTCTTTAAAATTCCAAAATTTCCCTCTATCCTTCCTTCGACATTTGAATTTCGTTTTCTATGTTTTGTTGTAACTGCATAGCTATTACCCCGCTAAATGTATGTTTCAAAAATAAATAATAATCCTTAACGAAAATCACACACGTATGATTAGTTTGCTCATTTCATTTCAAACATTTTTTTCTGCCCGCCTTCATTGTTCCGAAACTCTGGTGGTCTCAACCAAAAGTCGGCAAACCATAGAGTTGAGCTACGTGAACGTGGTGTTAAGGGAGAATCGCATTGGGTCTCAAAAGCAACAAGGCCAAACACAAAGCTATAGAAAAATTGTGTGTGTGCGAGAAAGGATTTTCCAGGATATGACAGGAAGTAAACGGAATTGGTGCTGAAATAAATGTGTGCGTGTCAAGAGATAGTTTTAATTCAACAACTTTCTAGCGTCACACCATGGCAGTCAGGCAGGCAGTGAGTTCGCCAAACAGCCACCTAGCTAGCTGGCGTTATGGCTGAGAGTGCGTGCGGCTTATGGGTGTTGGATAAAAATGAAATGAATTTGTTTGGAAATGAAAACGCTGCACATGAGAAAAAATAATACCATTGGCAAATTATACACGCTGAGAAATTAAAAAAAAAACGAAAAAATAAAGGAAATGAAATGGAAACTCATAGCCATCCCTCAATAATACAGCTTAGTAGAGTAGTAATCATGACGACGACGGCGGCGACGAGCACTGTTATCCTTATACAACGGCAAACAGAAGTAGCAACAACAACAACGAGGAAAATAATAAAAACATCTATAAGGATAACGTGAATTCATGTTACCTTCCTGCATATCACTGGCAAAAAAGAACATACAATGACAACAACAACAATAAAACAATCTACAATTTATTAAAGTGCCAGGGAAATTAAACATGACACGGTGGTGTGGCACAGTGGTTGGGAGGGAAAATCCAGCAGATTATGAAAGTCGGACTTAAAATAGAAGACACGTGTATAGGCGTTTTCAAAATTAACATCGAAAAAAAAAACTAAATAGAGGGGCTAAGTTCCCCCTCTTTCACACTTTTGGAAACTTTCAGGTAGATATTCGTAGGAATCCATTGATTTTAGGTACATAGTGTTATAGACAATGTTTAAGGTAAAAACTATCCAATTATTTTGCTGAAACATTTTAATAATCAAATTTGTCAACAGAAGTGACTTTTGTCCCTCTTTTTTGAAAATATGGTTAAAATCTCCCTTTTAGCGGGATCGTAGCAAGTCAAAATATTCTACAAAATTATTTGTCATAAAATTCTACTAAAGGTCCTAGAAGACATCCAAAGTCTAAAACTTATCTAGTTACCAGAAATTCACATTAATTAAAGAACCATTTTACTTTATGTGAGTTTATTCAAAAATCTCCTGCAAAGCTTCATTTTAGAAGGATAATTTCAAAGACAAAAATATTCCTCATCAAATTCCACTCAGAATCACAAAAGAAAAGAAATCTCTATTTCCATTAAATATCCAAGAAAAATCAATGTTTCCAAAAAAAAAACCGCAACCCGAAAAATTCCCCAATTTTTAATCAATTTTTCTTTGGACTTTTTTCGAGTTTACGCCTCAAAGTGAGAACAAATTTCATTTTAGGTGGAAGGTGTCAAAAGAAGAAATGTTCTACACAAAATTTCAATATAACTTTCCCAAGCAACCATATATCTAGCTGCAATAATTTTAAGATAATTAAATTCAAAATTAATTTATTATTATTTTTTTTTTCACTTAACACATATCCAATCCGAGTCAAGATCTACATTTATACCTAATTTTCTGGGAAAGTTGCTGTACAAAAAACGGACTTATTACCCATTTTCTGTACCAATGATTCTGGATGTAATCCAAAGATCTCTTCAAAATTTCAAAGCTGTATTCTCAATGTTGAGAAGTGCAGGGTGAGATGAAAAACTGCAACAAAGTCAAACGCCATAATATTTACATTTTTTCAATTTTATTAAATGAAAGCAAAAAAATGTCGGAGATAGCATCAAATTTTAGAATAAGTTTAGATTTGTTCGAATTGGTCACATTTGGCACGAATTATGGCCTTCAAACGACCAATGAAACCGTCACAAGCTGCCCGAATGTTGCTCTGCGGTATTTTGCCCCATACCCGACGAAGCGCTTGAGGTGATCGACACTTTAGTATTTTTTAGTGTCAGCCTTGCATTCCAAAATACTCCAGACACAATAGCCCAATGGATTGGTATCGGGAGATTTTGGTGGCCATTGTGCGCTGGAAATGAAACGAGGAAACTCATTTTGTAACAAATCTTAGGTGGCGCGTGCAGAATGCGATGGTTTTGAGTCCTGTTGGAATGTTCAAGGTTAGCGGCCAAAATGTTTGCATGCCCAAGGCTTTAATACATCCTCCAGAATATTTTCGCGATTATATTCGGCATTTATTATAATGCCACGTTCGATTAATTTTAGCGGACAGCGACCATCAGCTGTTATGGCGGCCCAACCATCATCATGGCCGGCGCTTGAGATCTGGTGGCCAACCGAAGGTGCACATTTTTAGCTGACCACTTTGGCAAGTGAACACGATCATTTTGTTTGTTTACAAACTGCTGGACAACGAATGTTTTCTCATCGGAGAAACCCAAATTCTGCAGTTCACTACTTTCGTCCAAGCGAAGCAAATTCCTAGCTATTTTGAGTCTATTTTCTTTCTGTTGCGGTGTAAGTTCTTGCACTTTTGGGAATGTCAATGGATTTACCCCGAGCACATTTTTCAATATTTGCCGAATGGAATATTGCGGTATGTTTAGGTCACGGGCCATTTTTGGCCACTGCGACGCGGGTTTCGATCAATTTTCGAACCATTTCTGAAGTTGATTGCAGTTTTTTCATCTCACCAGTAGGTGATCCAAAAATTATTACCATTCACTACTTTTCGTATAATTACAATAAAAACTTCCAAAACCGCATCCATATCTCATTTTCAGATAAAAATCGAAATCTCAATATAAAGTTTAAGAATTTCAGCTGTATACATTCATCCTATACCAAATTTAGTTACATTTACTACTTTCGGAACAAATATAGAACGCATGTGCAAACCAACTTCAAATCTCAACCTCAAATACGAACAGTGACCTTAATATCAAATACTCTGTATTTCAGCTCTTCAATATACCCCATTACCCAAATTTTAGTAACATTTAGTACAATTATAGTACGCATATCCATAACCAGTTCCTTCTGTCAACCACAGACAACAACAGTGACGTTAATACCGAATTTCAATATTTCAGCTTTTTCCTTCACTCAATACATTTTTGCACAATTATTATAGTACACATTTTTAATCCTCCTCCGTATTTTAACCTCAGATACCAACAGAGATTTAAGGATTCATTTAGTACTTTTCGTACAAATATAGGATGCAGTTCCAAAACACCGCCAAATCTCAATCCCACCTCAATATCAAATTGAGCGATTCCAGTCATATGCCCTCACCCAATACTTAATTTAGTATTACTAGGTGTCTTTCGAACAACTATTGGAAATATTTCCAAAACCATCTCCATATCTCAATTCCAGATACCAACAGAGACCTCGAAAATCAAATTTGAGGCTTCCAGCCCTATCCCATATTTCCAAAACCACATCTATGTAACAAACCTACAACAAACACGGACCCCAATACGAACCAAAAAATTCCAGCTTCATCTGTTCAACCTAAACGAAACTAATCCAAATTTAGTAGCATTTAGTACTTTTCGTACGATAATAGTACATTTTTCTGAAACAACATCCATAACAAATTGTTACTAAAAATATATTAAAAAAAATTTCAAAATTTCAGCTTCCGTTTACCATAAATCAAATTGAAAATTCCATATTTAGTACCATTTAGTACAGTTTTCGTACTTAGTACACATGTTCAAAACCACCTTCCTGTATCAAACTTACTTTGCAACCTTGATTCTCATGCCGAATTTCAAGTTTTTAGCTCTATCCATTCACTTAATACCAAATGGTACCATTTTAAAAACTTAGTACCACTTTAGAACTTTTGTTCGAAATATAGTACTATTGAGTACTTTTTGTGCACTTGTAGTACATATTTTTAAAACCAACTTTAACTCACAAACCTGCCACCAATAGGGATTCCAATAGCAAGACTTCAAAATTCTAGCTCCATTTTTCCTCCATAAACCAATCTGTTCCAAATTTAGTAACATTTAGTTCAATTAGTACACTTAGTACACATTCCAAAACCACCTTCATCATATATCAAACTTACTTTCCAACCTTGATTGTAATACCAAATTTCCAATTTTAATTCTATCCTTTTATAAGATACCAAATAGTACAATTTTAGAAGTTAAGTATCATTTTAGTGCTTTGGTTCGAAATATAGTACTATTTAGTAGTTTTTGTACACTTGCAGTACATATTTACAAACACCACCTCCTTATCACAAACCTACTACTCAGGTAGACCACAATACAAACTATGAATGTTTCAGCTTCATCCGTTCACCCTTAACTAAACTCTGCCAAATGTAGTACCATTAAGTACAGTTTGCACACTTAGTACACATTTCCAAAATCACCCTCATACATAAATCCTACTTTCCAACCTTTATTCTTATACCGAATTTCAAGTTATTAGCTCTATCCGTTCACATAATAGTAAATGGTACGATTTTAGAAGTTTAGTACCATTTAAGAGCTTTTCGAATCCTTTGAGTTCGAATTTTCAAAAACACTTTGGTGCATTTATCCTTCACACCATCAGTGACTCTCATTCCAAATTTCGGAATTCTAGCTCATTTCGTTTTTTTTTTTTTTTTTTTTTTCAATAGAAAGTATTAAATTTTAGTACATTTTCCTTAGTTTCGTAGCCCTTTAGAAGTGATTTTCCAAACAAAAAAAAAAAAAAAAACAGTAAAGAAAGTCTTAAAGTCGGGAGGGGCCGACTTTATGATACCCTACACTATTTTGCACTAATTTAGTAGAGCTCCGTATTACAATTAAAATTTCATACACGCTCTGATTATAACTTAAAGTTCAAAGGACTGAATATGCCGAAGCATTTGTATCTTTTAAATTCGGACTTGTATTACCCATTTGGTGCAAAATTAACTTGAAATCGGATAAAGATATATATGGGAGCTATATCCAAATCGGAACCGATCTCGATAATATTTCGCAAAGACATTTCTGAGCTTTACTTGATATATTTTCCTGAATATCGTCGTTGCGGAGTGCATATTACAGCTGTGGGTAACAAATATAACAAATCGGATGAAGAGTATATATGGGAGCTATAGCTATATCTGAATCGATCTTCACCAAATTTGACATACTAGCTTCTAGACTCAGTTCGGTCGTAAGTGCCAAATTCCATCCCATTTGGACACATATTAGACGTTTGGTGCACAATAAAAGGTAAATCGGACGAAGTTATATATGGGAGCTATATCTAAATCTGAACCGATCTCGATAAAATTTAGAAAGTGTATTTCTGAGCTGCATTTGAAATATTTCCTTAAATATTGTTGTTACAGAGTGCATATTACGGCTGCGAAGGACAAAAATAACAAATCGGATGAACAATATATATGGGAGCTATGGCTATATCTGAACCGATTTCGATAAAATTTGGTTGTACGAGCAAAATTCCATATCATTCGGCCTGATATTACACGTTTGGTGCACAATAAAAGGCAAGTCGGACGAAGATATATATGGGAGCTATATCTAAATTTTGACCGATTATCTCCAATTTCAATAGGGTTCGTCCTTGGGCCAAACAAATGATTTGTGCAAAATTTCATCCGGATAGGGCAATAAATGCGAGCTGTACTTTGTTTACAAAAATACATGGACAGACGGACGGACGGACATGCATAAATCGACTCAGAATGTGATTCTATGTAGATCATCAAAAGGAACTATGGGTCTATCTCGTTTCCTTTTGCCTGTTACAAACAAATGCACAAAAGACATAACACCCTGACCACCTTGTGGTGTAGGGTATAAAAACCCAACCTTATTAAACGTCTACGCTAATAACCCCCGTGCATGATTTCCAGATTTTAGCTTCAACCGTTTCGTCTGTGCCATGATACTCAGTCTGTTGTTTCACTACTATTTAATATATCTAGATTTAGAGAAGTATAGACCTGGACTTTTATTTAATATTTGGAGGAGGATGGACCTCCAACCATAAGAGCTTTGAAATTTCATAGATTTCTTTGGATTCCATTAAAGATCAATGGGGCAGAATATGGGTCATATCGATCCATTTTTTTTAATATCCTCCTTGTAAAGATAACTCCGACTTCAGGTATTTCCTTAGAAAATTTTCATTTTCCTTCCCCCCTTCGAAACCACTGTCTCTCAATATCCTTATCAAGGAGATGGATATCAGTTAAGTACAAAATAATAACAAACACAAACATGGAAAGAAAATATGCTGTCTACACAAACAAAACTATCACATATTAAAGCTACTGGCGGATTTGAAAAAAAAAAAAAAACACTTCTACAACATATTCTAGCTGAACTGCCGCAACCCTGCTGAACTGGGATGGTTAAGGACGATGCCGACATCCTGGTGGGGTGGTTTAGGTGTTTTTGCCACAATTTATATAAAATGCTATGCCAACAACAACAACAAAAGCAAAACAGCAAAAACATCCATTACCGAGCAGAAATATTACAAATACATGAGTTGAACATAAAACAAACATCAACACCAGTTGCCAACATTTATTTTCGGGAATGGGGTGGCGTGGTATGAAAGGTATGAAATGTAAAAAAAAAAAACGAAAGATATTGAAAACAATTAATTATTAGCAATAGTAACACCAAGCGGGGCAGCATCAAATTTGTTGATGTGCGTTCACATTATGGGAAATTATGATTAAAATTTTGCTTCATCGTCGTTAAAGCGGCAGAAGAGCGGAGGAGATGAAGAAAAAATAAACGTTTTGTGGATAATTACGCTGAATATGCCAGTATTTCTGTTGGTCATGAAATCAATCACTTTGCCCTGCGGATGTTGTTAATGCAAAAAAAGGGGGAAGTTCTCGCCCCGTCCATGTGGTGAAAAATGAATTGGGAAAAATATAAGTTTCACAAAGGGGTAATAAATGCTGCGACGTTAAAGGCAATGATAAATTAGAAATATTTGATTTTTTTTTTCATTCAAAAATATTTGAAGTGCTAATGATGTTGTATGAAATTCGATAGGAGTTGCTGAATGTATATTTGATATGTTTTGATTGAACTGTGAAATTTTGAATAAATGTGTTTGCACCCCGCATCATGATGATAGCCTTCAATCAGTCTTAAGTGCTGATAGTTAAGTTATTCCTATTTGCGATTATCCAAAAATATACTGCGGTCTATAAATGCAGATTTCACTTTTTTTAAATAATATTCTTGGCTTAAAAAAATATTTAGAAGACTAAAATCGGAGATTTTTCTTAAATTTGTTGGTGGAAATCATTTTCTAAGAAATCTTTGGGAATAATGTTCGTGAATTTTCCGGAAATATTTTGGAAACAAAATTTTGTTTAGAAGCTTTAATTTTTGACTTTTTCAAAATTTTTGGATTTGGGATATTTTCTGGATTTTCTTTGAATATTTGGAGGAATATAAGCAAGGACTTGGCCTTTATATTTGTAGATCTAGAAGCGTGGAATTTTCCCTTGATATTTGGAGAACTATGAGTATTTTTTTCATGAAAATTTTGGGGGACATGAGCGTGTTTTTTTTAAATTAAAATTTTGGAGGATATCTGTTACTATAAACGTGGATTTTCCTTAAAAAATTAGAGGATTATGAACGTAAGTTTTTAGAAAATGTGGAGGTGGATAGGCGCTGGTTCCTTTACTAATGTAAGCCTTAAAAAGTGGATATTCATTAAAAATTGAGAAACGATTTTTTTATAAATTTGGAGGTTATAATCCTTTTTTAAATTTATTTAAAATATTCGGATTTGGGATATTTTCTAGATTATCCCTGAATAGCTGGAGGATTGTAAGCAAGGGTTTGACCTTAATATGGCGTGGAATTTCCTTTAATATTTAGAGAGTTTAGGAGCTTATTTTTAAATAAAATGTTGGGGACCATGAGTATGTTCTGTTATCCAAATTTTGGAGGATTTCGGTTACTAAAACGTGAATTTTTTTATTTCTTTAGAAGTGTAAGACAAAAGTGGATATTTCTTGAAAATTGGAAAGACTACAAACGAAAAATTTATCAGAATTTTTTCGTAACCGTGATTTCCTTTTTTTTTTTTTTGGGAATTCGTAGGTTTAGTAGCACGGTTGTGCTTTTCGAAACTCGGAATGTAGTTTTCTTTAGGAAGAAGTTTTTTAGCATTTTTAAAACTGTATTCGTGTTTTATTTTGGATTATTTTCCTTAAACATTTGGAGGACCAAAAATATGAGATTTTTTTACATAAAGACAGTATTTATATAAATATAAAGACAGGCATTTATAAAAAGATAAAATTGGGAGGATGCAAATCAGAATAAAATTTTTGAAGATCCATAGAGAAATATTTTTTTCTCTTTGAAATGATTTAAACAAACTACAAAATATTTGAACAAGATTTTTTTCCATTTTAAAATACAATTCTTCCATTTGGAGTCGATCAGCGATGTCCGTCCGTCTGTCTGTCTGTTTGTCTGTCTGGCTGATGCGCACGATAACTCTCGTCTCTACATCGTAATATTTTTGTCACACTTAGATCGAGTTCGGAGATGGGCAATATTGGTTCTCAACTTCTGGTACACAAAAGGTCGAAGTTTTCAAAAAATATATTTTCTGCACAGAAACAGAAATAATAATCCGATTTTGCACCAACTTTGTAAATCCTAATATTTGCATCAGGCCATGGTGCGATTCATTCCATCAAGTATCTCCCCAATAAAATTTTGAAATATTATAAAATGTGATGTAAGCGTCTAATTCTCTTCAAATTACACACATCAAAATATTTTTATTAACCTAAGGTCTGGTGTGAAGACGGAATATATTGGCTCACATCTTCTGGTACCTCCCCCAAAAAGGGTAAATATTTTGAATATCCACGAAGCTCATAAAATGCTAAATCTTCCATGTTTATAATGGAGTACTAAAATAACTGACTGCCTAAGAATCAACGCCCAGATGAAAAGGCACGAGGTGTGTAGGCGTGTTTTTGGAAATTCGTATTAAAAGGGTACGAAAAGTAATAAAACGTATTAAATATAAAATACTTTGTACAGGGTTGCCCATATTCGACGGACCCATCTGGCAACGCCATAACTTTTTACAGAGAAGTCACATCGCTTTATGACATACCGCGTTTGAAACGTCAGTCCAAGCAGACTTTTACCATGTACCAATACACGCCACGCGGGCGCTCTGAAGTAGTTGAAATTTACATTCAAGTCAATTGTGAAAACTCAACGTAAGACATTAAAAAATGTGAGAAGTGCGCCTTCTAAGAACACCATTAAGCGTTTATACGAAACATTTTCGACTGGTAAGGCTCTTTCCAATTCGAAGAGGCCATATAAAAGTCGAACAAGGCGATCGGCCGAGAATATCGCTGCCGTACGAGCCAGTCTTGAGAGGTCTCCGTTCTCAGCAGTTGGGCATGGCTCGGTCCACTTTACAACGGATTATTCGCATTGATTTTCATTTGTTCCCGTACAAAATTCAATTGACGCAAAGAATGTTGCCTGCGGACAAGCCTTGTCGATTGGAATGGGCCCAAAGGGCCCAAAGGTCCGTCGAATATGGGCAACCATGTATTGAACAAACGAGATGGAGTAGAAGTTTGGAATGAGAATCACTGACGGAAATTCGAACTTTAAGGTTACGAAAAGTTCTAAAATAATACTTAACTTCATACGTGGTACCATTTGGTATTAAATGAAAGGATAGAGGTAAAAACAAGAAATTTGGTATGAGAAACAAGGTGGAGATTTCAAATAAATATATTAAGGTGGTCTTAGATAAGTGTACTAAGTTGGCGAACAGTAGTAAATGGTAATTAAGTTGGAACATTTTGGTTTAGGGTGAACGGATCGAGCTGGCAATTTGAAATTTTGCATTAGAGTCTCCTTGTAGGTTTGTGATAAAGAGGTGGTCTCATTCAAGTGCATATATATATTTGCACTGGTTTCATATGTGGTACAGATAGTGCTTGAATTCTTCGTTTTGGTATTGGGATCGCTGTTCATGTGTAGTCTGGACATATATAGGTGGTTTCGAAAATGTGTGGTTGTATTAAAATTACGGAATGGTCTATTTTTAGTATTGGGTGAAGGGATAGATATAAGATTGCAATTGAGGCCATATTGCAATTCCACGTACCAACAGAGACCTCAATATCAAAATTCAGGAATTTAGCTCTTTATTTTTTCCCATTTCCAAATTTAGTACCATTTAGTACAATATAGTACATTTCAAGTTTCAGGATTTCATCTCTATATTTACCCAATACCACATTTTACACGTTTTAGTACTTTTCATACAAATTTTGATCGCATTCCAAACCACCGCCAAATCTCAAAAACAGATACCAGCAGGAATCTAAATATAACATTTGAATATTTCAGCGTTTTCCCTTCACCGTATCCCAAACACGTCACGATCAATTAATCAATTAGTACACATTTCCGAAACTACCTCCATATATCCAGGCTACATATGAACATTGACCCTAATACAAAATTTTAGAATTTCAAGCACTATCCGTTCACCCATTACCAAATTGTACCAAATATCGTGCTATTTATTACTTTACATACACTTGTAGTACACATCGACCACCTACTTACATCGACCTAATTCCGAGAATTTAAATTGAAATACGTAATATAGTACCATGTAGTACTTTTCGTACCATTATAGTACATATTTCCAAAACCAACTCTATATGTCTAGGCTGCACATGAACAGTGATCCTAACACCAAATGTTAGACTTCAAGCTCTATCCGTTCACCCAATAACAAATTGTACCAAATATCGTACTATTTAGTACTTTTTGTGCACTTGTAGTACACATTTCCAAAACCACCTCCTTACGTCAGCACTATTCCCAGGAATTGATTCTCATGCCAAATTTCAAGATTTTACCACTATCCGCTCACATAATTCCCAATGGTACCAAACTTAGTGCATTTTTGTATTTTTGGCACACGAGAAAGCCTTTTAGTTTGTTTATCCTACACAATATCAATGACAAAAAATTTCAGTGTCTCAGCTCTATTCATTTCCTAAATACCAAATTTAATACTATTTAGTAAGTATTTCCAAATCCTCCAAATGATCCTAATGAAAACATTTAAAATTTACTCAAATTTATTACTTTGAAGTACGTATTTCCCTCCAAATCTTAAAGCTTCACACCACCATTGTGACGCTACGAAATAAAGTGTTTCTTAGTACTTTTTAGTACACTCCTATTACTACTTTCCAAACCTCTAGCTTTACTCCTGTATAAATACTTTGAAAAATATTTTTGGTTGTTTCAATATCTATACCCTACACCACAAGGTGGTCAGGGTATTATGTCCCATAGTTCCCTTTGATGATCTGCATAGAATCACATTCTGAGTCGATTTATGCAAGTCCGTCCGTCTGTCCATCCGTCTGTCTGTCGATGTATTTTTGTAAACAAAGTACAGGTCGCATTTATTGCCCGATACAGATAAAATTTTGCACAAATAATTAGTTTGACCCAAGAACGAACCCTATTGAAATTGGAGATAATCGGTCAAAATTTAGATATAGCTCCCATATATATCTTCGTCCGATGTGCCTTTTATTGTGTACCAAACGTGTAATATTAGCCCAAATGGAATGGAATTCGGCACTTACGACCAAATTGAGTCTAGAAACAAGTATTTCAAATTTGGTGGAAAACGGTTCAGATATAACTATAGCTCCCATATATATTGTTCATCGGGTTTGTTGAATTTGCCCTGCACAGTCGTAATATGGACTCCGTAGGAACGATATTCAGGGAAATATATCAAATACAGCTCAGAAATGCCTTTGCCGAATTTTATCGAGATCAGTTCAGATTTAGATATAGACTCATATTCAAGTTAATTGTGCACAAAATGGATAATACAAGCCCGAATTGAAAGGGCGCAAATGTCTCGGTAAATTTAGTGGTAATCGATTCAGAGGAGGATATTCATCCCATATACTAGTTCCTTTGGACTTTTAATTAGTACTATAATCATGGTTGGTATGATTTAATTCTCACAAATTCCCCATAAAAACGTTTAATTGTTATGTCCAAATATGCGAAGTGGTGTAGGGTATCATAAAGTCGGCCCCGGCCGACTTTAAGACTTTCTTTTCTGGTTTTTTAATGTGGAGGCCCTTGAAATTTTCAACATTCTATGGTTAATAGTTTTAAAACAACTTTTTGCAATTGAAATCGAATAAATAAATATTTCTGTTCCATATTTCGCCACTTTTCCTCTTTTTTTTCTATCATGTTACGATTTTCCCACCCCCAAGGTATTGCCATGGTTTTAATTCGTTTTTGTCAATTTTGTTTCAATTGCTTTTTTTCGTCTTCTCCATCTCTCATCTTCTTTCCTCTCCTCATTTTTATCCGCATAAAATGAACATTTTTATCTAAACTGTGATAATTGAATCAATTATTGTCAAAATACTTCCAATGACTTTATGGTTGGTTCTTCTTTCATGTTATTATTCTTTTTGTTTTCTTCCCATGTTTTTCCTTTTTGTTTCAGTTGTACCTCTTGTCCTCTCTTTGGCTAGCCAATGGTCCATGGTAAATTGAAACATTTGTCTATAATTCGGTGTAAAATCGTTCAATCGTTTTTTTTTCATTTGTTCTTTTCTTTTAATCTGTTTTATCGCCATCGTCATCATCATCATTGCAATCGCCATCATCATCATTGGCAACGTCTGTGGAAGCCATTCGAAGCGGATAAAATGATTTTAATGGGGAAATCCGATGACAATTATTACCAGAATATTTTTTTAAATTGTTTCTCTTTCTTTGGATTTTTTTTATTCATTTTAATTTTGTTAATTTATGCATTTGGTCATAATTTTCGTAGAGATTTGATTAAATTGTAGATTTTAATTGCACGGATAAGGGGGGAGGGTATTAAAGATGTATGCATGTACTTATTGGATGCAGATGGTGGGGACAACAATAAATTGGGGAAATAAATGCGTTTGAGGGTGGTTTATAAGAAAATCTGACTTCGACGAACCCACCATTATTGGGATTCAATCGATCAAGCCTCTTCAGCCAAGCTGAAGAGTCTATTTTTTTTCGATTATTTTTCGACCCTGTCAAGCTCTTTATGAACTTATTTTGATAAGTTCTCCTTTCATGTATAATCGAATTGAAAACAAGTAAAATAGTATCTGTCGTGTTTTCCGACAAATGTTTACCCCCATCCTTGACTTATGATTACTCAAACTATTGACTCTTTAGGGGGAGGTTCCGAAGCAGTTATCCGATATTGACCAAATCGTATTTGACCTAAGACTGATATAAATATTACAACGCGACAGATTTGGACTATATCGACTACTTCCTGTACCTTATATGAGATACGTGCGAATTTTGGGAAGATGTGGAAATATGCGCGTGGTAATAGATATAGCGGACCGAAGTATTCCACTCTCAGACTTCATCTAATACTGATAAAAATATTGGTATGAACAAAATTTTAAGAAAACCGAACATTCAAAATTTCAATATTGTAACTCTTTGTAGCGGAGGTACCAGAAGGAATATTCCGATCTCTGCCTTATCTATAACAGATCTTGTGTTGATAGAAATATTGAGGCGTGCCAAGTCTGAAGGGAATCGGATGTTAATTTCGCGTTTTATAAGCTTCATGGATATTTAAAAATTTTGACCCTTTGTGGGGGAGGTACCAGAAGGAGTGAACGCCTATAACCCTTTTAATATATGTTAAAGGAAAAAAATTATTAAAAATGGTATATATAACTTCGTTGTCCCTTAAAAAAAGTGAAAATCTACTAACCCGTTAGTCCCTGGCAAAAACTCTTAAGAATCCCAATGGACCTTGAAAGTCTGCTAGTCCCCAATAATTATTTAAAAAAAAAAAAAAAAAATAAAATCACATTTACGGGCCACTAAAATATTCCTGGTTTAAAGCACTGGTAGTCCCTGAAAAGATATTTTAAAAAATCCAGGTTTTTAGCTCCAAGAAAATAGTTCTCAAATTTCACGCTTATATCTTCCTTAGTCCTTGTTTAAAAAAAATCTTAAAAATCTCACTTAAAACCGCGATGGTAAAAGAAAAAAACATTCTTAAAAAGTTCAGATTTATAGCTCTGTTGGTCCCAGAGAAAATTCAAAACTCTAGGTTTATAAATCTGTTAGTCCTTTATAAAAAAACCGCATACAAAAAACCCGCATTTAGTTGGACCTGGATTTTTTTTTTTTTTTAAATGGACGTTTACAGCTCTATATAATTTTAAAAAATTTTGCTTCAGAGTCCCTAATCTCGGAAAAATATTTATTTTTTTGTAATTTCAAGTAAAATTCCAAATATTCTTAAATCTTCCGCGTGTCAAAATCCGCTTTTGTAACTCTGCTAGTCTCTGAAAAAATATTTTAAAAATTCCCATTTATAGCTCCATTGGTCTCCGAGAAAAAAGCTTTTCAAAGTGCACATATAAAGCTCTGTTGATCCCTGAGGGAAAAAACCTAAAAGGTCCGCATTTATAACTCGGTTATTACCTGCGATTCTTAACAAATCCTAAACCTGTCAACAATTTACAAAATACTCAAAAAGCATCACTTTGGCCCTTTAAAAATTATTCCTTAAAGATCCACGATTAAAACCCTGTTGGTATTTTGGGAACATATTCTCAATAATTATTAATCTCAAATACCTTTGATCCCTTCACACCAGACCTTGGGTTAGTAAAAATATTGTGATGTGTGTAATTTGAAGACAATCGGACACTTACATCACATTTGATAAGAGTTATGATTATTCAGAATGTTTACCCTTTATAGGGGAGGTACTTGGTGGAGTGGACCGATATTGTCCATTTTCGCACCTGACTTAGAACTGCTGCAAATAATAGTATTTGCAAAGTTGCATCAAAATCTGATTCATTCTATGTGCAGTAAAATATTTTCTTTAAAAATTTCGACCTTTTGTGGGGGGTGGTACCAGAAAAAGTGCCCCGATATTGCCCATCTCCGAAGTCGATCTAAGTTTGACAATAATATTCCGATGTACCAAGTTTGGATCAAATCGGATACTCCTTTCGAGAGTTATCGTGCGCACCAGCCAGCCAGGCAGACGGTCGGACGGACATAGCTAGATCGACTCGAAATGTCCTGAAACGGATTTGGTCCAAAAAGACATAGGGTCTAAAACTGCTTTTTCGATGAGGCAAGTTTTGGTCATATCAAATGATATATATCCTCTCTAGCCATATTACTGAGGGTATAAATGTCAAAAATGGCGACTACATAACAATTTTCTTTCCAACTATTTTCTACAAAATTGGACGTATATAGAGATTCATGATTCCAACAAAATTATGGGATTTAGAATTGAATGTTTTGTCTCCAGCTATGCCTTGCTAGAGAGGGATTAAAATCCTGCGGTCAGTTAATGAGAATGAATTTGGGAAAGTAGTAGACAAGGCAATGTAAAATTTACTCTTATTCTCAAACTCTACGTCTGGTGCGGATTTGCCCAAGAACGTAGTGGCCATTACAACAAATGAGGCTGTATATGTTGGTTGGTTAAATGTACCACCAAGACTAAAATATATCTCCAATTTTTAAAATCCACTATCGCGGCCCCCCTCCGAAATTGCAATTTTTAAATTTTTAAAGCACTTTTGCTCCATAATTCCATTTTTTCTTGTTTGGGCCGTCGAAATGCTTTCGAAAGACATCTCAGACTTCGTAGGTGCCATCTCCGATCCCGCCTCCAAAATGGCAATTTTTAAATTTGTAAAGCACTTTTGCTCCATAATCCCATTTTTTTGTTGTTTGTGCCCTCGAAATGGTTTCCAAAGACATCTCACGCTTCGTAGGTGCTCAGAGTCTGTTCCCAGCCTCTAAAGTACTATAAGTGGGCGGTACAGTTATATGAGGACTATTTTACAATTAAAAAAAATATTGCCCAATTTCATACCATTTATTTGAAACATGTAGTTTAGATAATCAAATCAATTGGAGGATATACTGAAACTTGGAACGATAACGACCATTTTCATTACCAAATATATTAGGAGAACGATAACGACCATTTTCATTACCAAATACATTAGGAGTGCCGCAACGCCTATGCCAAATTTTAATTTATCTTAAATATTGTGACATCTACCTTAATTTCATTTTAATTTTAAGACGGACGAACGGACATCATTGAATTGACTTAGAATTTCGAGGTGTTGCAAACGGACTGACAAGGTAAATATATTCTCCATTTTAAAGTGAGTAGGTTTTTGTTTTTATGCAAATTAGAATATTTCCGACATGTACAGATTTTAAAGGCTTTTTCGAATTCCAAAAATCTCTAAATTTTACACATGTACATTCCCGAAAGCGTGAATTTACAAAATGCTAACATTCCATTAAAAATTCATTTTGAAATCACACGATTCAAAATATCTAAGATCATTTTTTTTTTTGAAAATTTCGTTGATAACTTGCAGATTGAGATATACCATAAGGACAGTGGTCCATATTGCTACAGTGAAAGCAATGAATCATCTAAAGTATGTGTTATTGATTAGATGTATGGAAATGGCATGATATACATCATCAGCGCCTCAATTGTTCTATTGATTGATGGGTGTTTTCATACTTGAAACAAAATTTATTGTAAGACAAGAAAGTCGAATAAAATTTTCAAAAAAATTTGAAACAGTCAATGACATTACTTCGTAATGAGAAAAGGGCAATTTCAAATAATTCTAGTTTCTTCAGCCATTTCATGGCCCCTACCCTAAATATGGCACGAATTGTTAACAATGACACTTTAGTGCTCACTCTGTCTCTTCGCTGTTCATTTAAATATAGCGATGACACAAAAGGGATAAAAAAAATTCTGTATTCTGAGATCAATATAATTGGTGTTAGGTAGTTGAAATAAGAACAACAGCCACAACCAAAAAATACACACATTTAATTTTCGATCCCAAATTCTATTATTATCTCACATTAGTTAGTTTACTAAGTATGTCGTTTTACACCCTTCACCAGCAGATGAGAGTATAGTTTTTCGACATTCTATGTTTAAAACACTACGAAATATTCATAAATATAAAAAATAAAATAAAAAATATACACTTAAAATATATTCTTAATCAGCACAACATTTTATATACTTATTCATCTGTTGGCCACAATGGTTTAATAAAGCTAGCCTAGTTAAATGATGATTTCAAGACATTCGGATTCAATCTGGTCATGTTTTTCTCTTTAAAAAGTCCGGCTGCAATATTTTATGTTTTTATCCCCAATCAAATGGTTACAGAGGGTATACAGGGTGATATGAAAAAACTGCAACCAACTTTAGACCGCTGTCATTTCTAAGCCACTTGTCCGACAGCTGTTAAAATTATGCCAGTGACAGCTCATTATATTGTTTAAAAGCGTACAAAAGCATTTGGGTGAGAATTTTCCAGAAAAAAAATTATTCGTGATGGAATTCAAGCGTGATCACACTATCTTTAAATTTGACTGGAAAACCACGAGTGACTATCGTTAGAGCACTCCAGCATTTAAATGTGAACAAATCGTTTGTGTCTCGTACCATCGCTCGTTACCGTGACACTGGTAGCGTAGCCCGACATCAAGGAAGAGAACTGAAGAAAACGGCAACATCAGCAGAAATGGTACTTTCGAAGAAGCGATTTTATAGAAACCCGCGTCGTAGTAGCTGAAAAATGGCTCGTGAGCTGAACATATCGCAATATTCCATTCGGCAAATATTGCAAAAATGCCCCAAGCCCATAGAAATTCCAAAAATTGCAAGAACTTACACCGCAACAGAAAGAAAAGAGGTAAAGAGTTGCTTCGCTTGGCCGAAAGTGGAGAACTGCTGAAATTTTTTTTCTCCGATGAGAAAACATTCGTTGTCCAGGAGTTTGTAAACAAACAAAATGATCGCGTTTATTTGCCAAAGAGGTCAGCTGAAAATGTGTACCTTCGTTGATGGTGTGGGCCGCCATAACAGCCGATGGTTGCTCTCCACATGTATTAATCGACCGAGGCATCAGAATAAATGCGAATATTATCGCGAAAATTTTCTGGAGGGTGTATTAAAGCCTTGGGCACGCAAACATTTTGGCCGCAGACCTTGAATATTCCAACAGGACACAGCATCATCGCACTCAGCACGCGCCACTCCTAGAATGATTACAAAATGAGGTTCCTCGCTTCATTTCCAGCGCACAATGACCACCAAAATCTCCTGATACCAATCCGTTGGACTATTGTGTCGGGAGTATTTTAGAAAGCAAGGTTGGCACTAAAAAATACCAATTTGTCGATCACCTCAAGCAAGCGACAACACTCGGGCAGAGCAACAACACTCGGGCAGCGTGTGACGATTTCATTGGCCGTTAGCAAAAATATTTGGATGCGTGAAATTCCAAGAGAGTTGGATGGACGTTTTGTTTTTCAAAATCTTGAAACCTATGTGGGGGAGGGGGGGGGGGGGGGTTATTAAAGAAATGGTCCGACCTCTAGCATCTTCATAACAGATCTTGTGTTGATGGAAATATTGAGATGTATCAAGTCCGATGTCTGTTTCCAGTATTAGCTTCACGAACCAGGAGTGGACCAGTATATTCCATCTTCGCACCAGTCGTTGGGTTAATAAAAATATTGTGATTTGAGTAATTTGAAGATAATCGGATGCCTACATCACATTTTATAAAATTATTCAAAATTGTTACCCTTTGTGGGGGAGTAGACCGATATTGTCCATTTTCGCACCTAACCTAGCACTGATGCAATTATTAGGATTTGCAAAGTTGGATTGGATGGATATAGCCCATCTGTGAACTCGATCTGAGTTTGACAATAATATTACGATGTACCAAGTTGGGATCAAATCGGATACTCAATTCGAGAGTTGTTGTGCGCACCAGCCAGCCAGAGAGACAGACGAACGGACGGGCCTCGCTAATTCGACTCCAAGACCTATGGTCAAAAACCGCTATTTCAATAAGGCATGTTTTGGCCGTATCAAACGATATAAACCCTCTGTTCCCATGTGGCTGAGGGGAAAAAATATGTTCGATTTGAGTCCCTTTGTTAAAGCCATTTCAGTTTTGTTTAATTTTTGTCCTTATTAAATATTTTTTCCTTCACCTTTATATTGTGCTGTGCCATTCACCTCATCCTTCCTCCGCAAAGAACGTGCCCAGATGCAGCCAAAAAAAACATGACAAATAACGTGTCACTAAACGTTTGTGAAAAATTAATAACAATCGCACCCAAAATGCACGTTTTGTTTGGATCTGGATATGGCAAAATGTTGTCGTAATTGAAATCAATACAGCACGAAGGTGCTAGAGGTGGTGAGGAGGTCTCCTTTGTAGTCTGGGTCTGACATTTATTGCAGTTAATCAAAAGGATGCATAGAATTGAAATGGGTCCGAGGGGGAGCCTAACAAATTGATTGAGACACACAGACATTCAATCAATGAGTATGTTACCAAGAATGGCTGCCATTACCCCTACCTAGTCTTCGACCCCACTCAAACGAACTTTATTAGCTTGAAATGATTTATTGAAAATTTAGAAGTTCTTTTGTTAAAAGTTTTCATCGCATTGTCAATTCACATTTGCCTATTGTTTGCCCAAAATTAAATCCTTGTTTTTCTCTTTTTTTTTTTTTTTGCAACATTAATTGGGTATAAGTTGCATATTTGATGTGTCTCAGTTTTTCGGCTTTGTTTTCATGACCTCTGCATATGAACTACTTTATTTTCAAGGCTAATTTCTTTGGACTACTCGACGTTTATGTCCTTGTTGTTGTCCGAAGGACAACGCAATTTATAAGGGGAGAGAAACCCAAAATAAAATTTAGACAAAGATTTTTGTTTTTATTTTCTTTATTTTTTTCTTGACAATGTAATTGAAATGAATAATTTAATTATTTGTGGAGTTGCTCTCACTCACTCACTCCCTCTCTCTCTTTCTCTCCCTGTCTTTATGACTACCGTAAAGAGGCCCAGACATCATTGCCTTGAAAATGTAACAATAAAAGTGTCTGCTTACATTGAATACATTTCGTATTCGACAGACAGACGGACGAAGAGACAGACAGCCAGCCAGCTTTTGTTCAAAGGAAAATGAATACTTAATACGATGATTGGCATTATTTTTCCCTTGACTTCAATTGAGCGAGCGAGTAATGTCAATGTGGAACGCAAGTTCAAGGTTCAATGTTCCTTCGCAGCAAAACATCGATTATACTAATGGATGTTAGTTAGGGACAAACACACGCACACATACATAAATTTAAAAGCTTACATTGGAAAAAGCCAAAAAAAAAAAAAACATTAAGTTCGGCCGGGCCGAACTTTTAATACCCTCCACCTTAGGTTAAAGGAAACATTAGAAGAAATGTAGCAAAAACCATTAAAATGCCGAATATCGGGAGGTACCGTTATATGGGGACTATACCAAATCGTAGACCTACACGTGCAATGTTTCGCCAACGGAGCTAGAACCCATTATGACCTACAAATACCATTTTTCAGACAAATACGTAAAAAAATGTGGCAAAAATCATCAAATTACCGAATATCGGGAGGTACCGTTATATGGGGACTATACTAAAACGTGGACCTATATATACAATGTTTCGCCACACGAACTAGGACCCATTATTACTCATAAATACCAATTTTTAGACAAATCAGTAAAATAATGTGGCAAAAACCATCAAAATACCGAATATCGGGATGTACCGTTATATGGGGGCTATACCAAATCATGGACCCATACAGGCAATGTTTCGCCAACGGAGCTAGAACCCACTGTGGCCAACAAATACCAATTTTTAGACAAATCCATGTAAAAATGTGGCTAAAATCATGAAAAAACCGAATCTCGGGAGGTACCGTTATATGGGGGCTATACGAAAGCGTAGACCCATACATACAATATTTCGCCACACGAACTAGGACCCATTATGACCTACAAATACCAATTTTCAGAAAAATCTGTGAAAAAATGTGGCAAAAATAATCAAAATATCGAATATCGGGAGGATGTACCCTTATATGGGGACTATACCAAAACGTGGACCAATATATCTTATTTTCAGTACCAACCATCTTAGGCACAATACAAATTGTTCTGCCAAAATTTGAAGCTCTACGTCACATAATGTGGGCTGTATCGTGATTTCAACAGACAGACGGACAGATAGACAGACGGACGGACAGAAGGACAGAAGGACATATTTAAATCGACTTAGAATTTTATGCTGATTATGAACATATATACATTATGGGGTCTACGACGAAATATTTAGGGACGATACAAACGGAATGACAAAGTTAATATACCCTCCTTTCCAAGGTGGAGGGTATAACAATACAGGTTAAAGCAGTTCTACCTCTACCTTGGGACAAAGGCCTTGAATAGATCTTCTAAAAATGTAAGAATCGATCGATAACCATATGCAAATTTAAGTACTTCATAGAGAGGCCTATATTATGGAAACCTGGTTAGTTTGCCGATAAATATCCGATTATTTTCAACACAGTTGCGATCAAAAAAAAGATGGAAGTGGTATCATTTTCGAAAGAAATCAAAAGTAAAAGAGAGTAAAAAAGCTGTAAGTTCGGACGGGCCGAACTTTGATTACCCTCCACGATTTGGAACGAATTTGGCAATTAAAAAAAAAAACATAAAATAAATAAATAAATAAAATAAAATCCGTTAAAAATTCTGTTAAAATCTTAAAAATATCGAATGTAGCCGTTACATTAGCGTCTATACGACGACGTAGACTTGCACGGTCATAAGCCACCACAATATTCAAATGCGAAACTTGGAAAAAAAAAATCGGTGAGTAATGTATCATCAGAATACTGAATATAGTGAGGTACCATTCTATGGGGGCTATACCAAAATGTGGACATGCGCAGACATTTTTCTGTCACATTACGAACTTTAATTAGCAAATTTTAAACAATTCGTTTGAATAATGTCGCTAAAATCTTCAGAATACCGAATATTGGGGGGTACCGTTATATGAGGGATATACGAAGGCGTGGACCTGCACGGACAATTTTCTGTCACAGGCTGTAGTATCCATCACGAACTTCAAATACAAAATTTGAAACACTTCCGGTGAATAATGTCGCTAAAATCATTAAAATACCGAATATCGGGAGATTCCGTTAAAAGGAGGCTTTACGAAGACGTGGACGTGCATATAAATTTTTCTGTCATAGGCTGTACTATCCACAACGAACTTCAAATACCAAATTTGAAACAATTCCGTTGAATAATGTCGCTAAAAACATCGAAATACCGAATATCGGGAGGTGCCTTTATATGGGGGCTATACGAAGGGGTGGACCTGCACAGACAATTTACTGTCATAGGCTGTACTATCCACTACGAACTTCAAATACCAAATTTGAAACAATTCCGGTGAATAATGTCGCTAAAATCTTTAGAATACCCAATATCGGGAGGTACCGTTATATGAGGGCTATACGAAGACGTTAACCTGCACAGACAATTTTCTGTCATAGACTGTAATATCCATTGCGAACTTCGAATACCAAATTTGAAACATTTCCGGTGAATAATGTCGCTTAAATCACCAAAATAATGAATATCGGGAGGTGTTGTTGTATGGGGGCTATACCAAAACGTGAACCTACATGTTCCATATTCAATACCAAAAGTCCTGCAGACATAATATACATTTTCCGCATAAGGCAAATAATTCTCATTCAATTGGTAATGCCGCTCATATATAGTGTTCGGTTTGCGTTACGATGGGTTGAGCTACTGCAGGAGGGGCTTGCCAAAGGGTAGTTAGTGATTTTTTGTCCTCCGACCAACAGAACCGCTGGAAGCTGAAAATAATTTTTGAACTGACTCTCATTAAATTGAGTGATCGGTAATTAATTCACACAGAAGCTTCGGCTCATTGTTCCGCAGAAACTTCAGCTCATTATTTCGCACGAGTTTCCGCTCGCTGTTCCTCAGGATATTTAAATTACTATTTCGCAGGAGCTTAGGCTCATTGTTCTGCAGGAGCTTTGGCTCGTTGTTCCACAGGGGTTGTTCTACAGAAGCTTCGGCTCGTTGCACCGTGTCACAGCTCAAACATTGGTAGTAAATTGGAGGTATTCATAGCCATAGTGCTAACTATAATAGTTTCCTAGCCATTGTAGAAGACACAAACAGCCAAACCCGAATGTATCTACAAAGAGCTGTCGATCTCCGTCCATCTCCGATGATCTGGACAGCAGCTCTCGAACATACCTAACGTGAGGTGCCAAACTCGAATAACCTAAGACGATCTGATCATTTTCTCCCAAGTATTTCTACATTTAACCTCCGTCACCGAACGATTATACAACGAATCTCCAACCCATATCCGAAGACCTGAATATTAACATACCAACCACCTACATTGTAAACCCTGATTAGGTACTACTCATTAGCCTGATGATAATTCATGTGGTAGCCAAAAAAATGTTTGTATATGTGAAATTTGAAGAGAGTTGGATGCCTATTACGCTTACTTTGAGCGTTTTTTTCATAATCTTGAACCCTATGTGGGGGAGGTTCCAGAGGGCATGGTTCAATCTCTACCATCTTTATAGCAGATCTTGTGCTGATAAAAATATTGAGATTTGCCAAATCTGATTATAATTGGATGTTAATTTTGCTGTTTATGAACTTCATTGATATTGAAAATATAGACCCTTTTGTGGGGGAGGTACCAGAAGGAGTGGACCGGTATATTCCATCTTCATAGAAAATCTTGTATTACTAGAAATAATGGTATGTGTGATATATGAAGAGAGCCGGATGCTTATTTCGGTTTTGGCTATTCAAAACTTTGACCCTCTGTGGGGGAATTTTCCGATCTCCACAATCTTTTTAATAGATGTTGTGTTGACGAAAATATTGAGATGTGCCGAGTCTGAATGGAATTGGATGTTAATTTCGTGTTTTATGATATTTATGGATATTCCAAATATTGACCAGAAGGTACTTTGGAGGTACCAGAAGGAGTGGACCGATATATTCCATCTTCACAGCAAATCTTGTATTAGTAGAAATAATGATATGTGTGAAATATGAAGAGAACCGGACTCTTACATCATATTTTATAAGATTATAATTATAACTCTAAATTTTGACCCTTTGGAGGAGAGGTGGTTGATGAAGTGAAAAAGTTTGGATTTGAAAAGTTGGAGCAAAATCGGATAATCCTTTCTGTTTCTGTGAACTAAATACTTTTTTTTTGAAAATTTCTAGCATTTGTGGGGGAATTACCAGAAGGAGTGTTACTCCGAACACGACCTATGTTGCATAATAATATTACGATGTACCAAATTTGGTAAGAAATCGGATACTCCCTTCGAGAGGCCTTCTACAAATATGAAGCCCTTTTACAGCCCGCTATAGACAAATTACATTTTCGAGACCCTCTGCAGAGAGAAGACTCTTCAATGAGTCCACTGAGAGGTCTTCCATATTTGAAAAAGACTTGCATTGGTCTTCCATTAATAAAAGACCTATCGAAGGTCATTCATTGTAGAAGACTTCGATAGGTCTTCTGCGGATAGAATTTCTTTCAAGGGTCTTTTTTAGGTTTTCTAAAAACAGAAGGAAAGATATCGACAGAAAGTCTTGAATAGTTCGAAGACCTTAAAAAGCCCGAAGAGTTTTGATAAAGAATACCGTCAAGGATTGACTTTAAGCAGAACATCTTGATAGATCCTCTGTAATGAAAATCCAATAAGAATTGTTCTATAGAAGGAAAATGTTTCTACTATCCAGGTATGCTATCTTAAATAGGCGGTAGACGTTCAGAATGACTTTCACAGACAGAAGTATTTTGAAATGTTTTCTAAAGAAAGAAAATCTTTGAGGTATTTTATGGAGAGCAGACCTCTACACGGTTTGGACCAACTAAACGTGGATTTTTAAAGAAATGTTGGTATTGGGGTCCCTGTTGGTGGCAGGTTTGCAATAAAGATTTTGATAATGTGTACAAAGTGTAAATACTGTACAAAATGGTACTATATTTGGTACGGAAGCTGGTAATTTGAAGTGTTGGTATTGGGGACCCTGTTGGGACCGTTTTTAAAGAATATTTTTCCACGAACCAAAAAACTTTCATTTTCGAGAAAATGATGGTATTGGGGTCCCTGTTGATGGTAGGTTTGCGATAAAGATTTAGTTTTGGAAATATTTACTGCATGTGCACGAAAACTTCTAATCGTACTGTATTTGGTACAATTTGCAATTGAGCAAAAATATAATACTATCTGCCATTTGGACATGTAGAGGTGCTTTCGAAAATGTGTACCATAAGTGTACGAAAAATACTGATTGCTACTTGGTTTGGTATTGGGTGAAGATATAGAGATACAATTCTGAAATTTGTCATTTAGATTACTAATGGTATCTATTTTCGAGATATGGCGGTTGTGTGGAATTGTGTCCTATATCTGTGCGAAAAGTAGTAAATGGTACTAAATTTGACATTGGGTAAAAGAATGGAGCTGGAATCCTAAAATTTGATATTAAGGTCTCTGTTGGTATTTGAATTGAGATTTATGGAGGTAATTTCGGAAGTGTGTACTAAAAGTGCACGAAATATATTAAATTGTAGTCGGAGGATCGTTTGGTCGTATTTTATACATATAGATACCTTCTAAGAGCTTCGGAAGTCTTCTAGGGTATTTTATGGCAATCTATAACCATAATATCTGTCAAAAGTCTCCTAAAGGATTTTTTTTTACTTCTGTAGAGAAATCGAAATCGACTCTTCTCCAGAGTGAAGATATTTTTATATCACGTATAAAATGCAATGATATAATGGCAAATCTTCAAAAATACCGGCTTAGATGCTGCTTGATCCTCAGGACCAACACTACTAGCTCATATGCTTTAAAGCTAAAATTATATTACGCCGAGTGGTCATTCTTGTAAAGATCATAATTGGTGCTAGACACCCGACTCACAGGGTCCAAAAAAAAATACCTATCAAGCCCTGCCCTAAGAAATAAAATCTCTCCCTTCCTTTAATTTTTTTACCATTTCTATGATTCTTAAAGCATATTCTTCTACTCTACTTTAAAGTTCCCACTCCCTAAAAAACTCTCACCCGATTCTCATCCTTTCATCAAAGAACTGCACTTAGTGCTATTCAAGGATAATCACAAGTGTGACTGCAGCAAAGTTTTGCAGCGATAATAACTTCTCTTTGGCTTTTTGTTATTGAAAAGTGTGCATTTTCTTTATGACCTTCCGCTTTGAACTGCGAGGAGTAGGAGCGTAAATGCGAATGCAAAAGAACGAACGGACGAAAGAATGAAAGAAAGCAACGTCGAAGTCAATATATCATTATTTGCCAACTTCCTTCCGTACAGCGGACCCTTTTGCCAGTAACACTCACACTGGCGCAGCAATAGGGATAGATTTTCGCATGGCGGATGGAAAAGGGGGATGTGGAGGGGGAACGGGACATATACTTTTGTCATATATTTTCCCCAAAATGACAGTTTCATATTTGTTATGCTCAAGACGGCGTTATGACCCCACCGCAACGCCAACGAACTATTCAAAGCCAGCGAAAGCAAACTATTGACCAAGGTTCTTGAAATGTTGTTGAGTCTGGGCGGGGATATATGTATATGTGTGTTTGTGTGTGTGTGTGTGTGAGTAATGAAGGCACTTCGACTATGAAAGAAAGGAAATAAATAATAAGGAAAGCTGATAGAATAGAGAAAAACACGTCGACAGGTAGTTTAAGACTGCGGCATATTGGCCAGTGTTTTTGTGCAGGTCTTACTGCAACCGCACACATTGGGGTTGTCACTAAACCCCCGAAAAAATAAATTTGCAAAAGGGCAAAAGGAAGTCTCGAGAAAATAATAGAAATCAATTTATTTTCCAAACGTCATTTTTTCCTTCTCCTTCTTCGCTCTTATTTTTTGATGTCGTTTACCCTCATTCATTTTATAGTTTGTGAGTGTGGATTTTTGACCCGGGTGAGGGGACCGACCCCCCAATTCTCAGCAATTATTAAAAGTTCATAGTTCGTGCTTGAGTTCGTGTTTAACAAAATAAGCGAAAACAACTACAGCGAAAAGGATAAAAGGTGGGAAAAGCGACGGCGTTGGAGGTGGTGATGACAACAACAAACAAATACACAAGAAATCTTATAAGCTTGATGGTAGAAGAGCAGGGAAAGAAGGTAACAAGGAATGTGTTAGGTGAAGGAGGTCTTTTGAATATTTTTGTGGTGCATAATCTGTGAAACGGAGATAGAAATCCTTAAAGGGCTTCAAGAATATTTTTTAAAGAGAAATAAACGTGGATTTTCTAATGAATATTTTCTTTAAGGACCAATAAACGTGGATTTTTTAAAGAATATTTTTTTCATGGACCAATAATTGTGGATTTTTTAAAGAATATTTTTTTCATGGACCACTAAACG
This sequence comes from Musca domestica, assembly GCF_030504385.1. Taxonomy (NCBI): domain Eukaryota; kingdom Metazoa; phylum Arthropoda; class Insecta; order Diptera; family Muscidae; genus Musca; species Musca domestica. The sequence continues at coordinate 2,398,825 of NW_026712388.1, read as the reverse complement.
TGGTTTTTTTAAATAATATTTTTTTCAAGGACCAATAAACGTTGATTTTTAAAAGGATATTTTTTCAAGGACCAATAAACGTTGATTTTTAAAAAGACATTTTTTCAAGGACCCATAAACGTGGATTTTTTTAAAGATTACAAAACGTGGATTCTTTTAAGGAATACTTTTTTAAAGGATCACTAAACGTGGATTTTTTAAAGGATCGCTAAACGTGGATTTTTTAAGGAATACTTTTTAAAGGACCACTAGACGCAGATTTTTTAAAGAACCAATAAACGTGACTTTGTTAAAGAATATTTTTTCAAGAACCAACTGAAGCGTAGATTTTTTAAAGAATATTTTTTTTCAAGGACCAACTGAAACGTGAGTTTTTTAAAGAATATTTTTCAAGGACCAACTGAAACGTGGATTTTTTAAAGAAAATTTTTTCAAGGACCAACTGAAACGTGGATTTTTTAAAGAATATTTTTTCAAGGACCAACTGAAACGTGGATTTTTTAAAGAATATTTTTTCAAGGACCAACTGAAACGTGGATTTTTTAAAGAATATTTTTTCAAGGACCAACTGAAACGTGGATTTTTTTAAAGAATATTTTTTCAAGGACCACTAGACCCAGATTTTTTAAAGAGTATTTTTTTCAAGGACCACTAGACCCAGATTTTTTTAAAGAATATTTTGTCAAGGACCACTAGACCCAGATTTTTTAAAGAGTATTTTTTTCAAGGACCACTAGACCCAGATTTTTTAAGGATATTTTTTTCAAGGACCACTAGACCCAGATTTTTTAAGGATATTTCTTTCAACGGTCATCTCAACAATAAAAGTGGGTTTTTTCAAAAAAATATTATTTAAAAAAAACAGGTTTATTGGTCTGCTGTTCCTTGGAAAAAATATTCTTAAAAAATCGAGGCTTAGTGGTCTGTTGATCCCAGAAAAAAATTCCTTAAAAAATCCTAATCTATAAACATTCTTTAAAAATCAAGGTTTAGGGGTCTGTCTGCCGATCCTTAAAAAAATGTTTTTTAAAAAATCCGTGGAAAAAATATTCTTTAAAAAATCTTTGAAAAAATATTCTTTAAAAATTTCAAATTTATTAAACTGCCGATCCCTGAAAAAATTCTTCAAAAAATCAACGTTTATTGCTTGCCTGGTCCTTGAGAAAATATTCTTTAAAAAAATCGAGGTTTCTGGGGTCAACAGACCGACCCCGAAAAAATTTTCTTAGAAAACTATTGGAAAAATAATTTTTAAAAAATCCGTGGAAAAATATTTAAAGAAAATCCACGTTTAATAGACAGACCTTTGGAAGTCTTTTATAGATTGAAGACCTATTAAAGGTTTTATATAGACAAAATACCTAAAATATTCTTCTGTAACTTAGAAAACAAATTTTTTATACCCTCAGCCATATGGCTAGAGATCATTGGATACGGCCAAAACGTGCCTCATCAAAATAACAGTTTTAGACCCCTGGTCTCTTTGGAGTCGATCTAGGGATGTCCGTCTGGGTGGTGCGCAAGTCAATTTTCAAGGGAGTATTCGATTTGGTCCAAACTTGTTACATCGTAATATTATTATCAAACTTAGATCGAATTCGGTGATGGGTAATATCGGTCCACCCCTTCTGGTACCTCCCTCACAAAAGCTAGAAATATTAAAAAAATTTGCTCCACGTTTGCGAATCCTAATATTTGCGTCCGTGCTAGATCATGTGCGAAAAATGACAATATCGGTCCACTCCATCAAGTGCCTCCCCCATAAAGGATCAACCTTTTGAAACATTATAACTCTTATAAAATGTGAGGTAAGAGTCCGATATTACACACATCACAATATTTTTATGATACCCAGTGAATTATGAAAATGGAATACTTTGGTCGGCTATATCTGGATCCTCTCGTATATTTTACCATTTTCTAAAAATTATCATATATCTCGTATAAAGTGAACGAAGTAACCAATATTGTTCAAATGTGGATCCCATACGAAATTGACAATATTGGTCCATTCCATCGGAAACTACTCCATATAGCATCAACAATATGAATAATCATAACAGAAATCAAAATATATTTAAATAATCAAACACTGGCTGAGGGTATACATCTGTCGTCAGAACCGACTGATACTTTTTAATTTTCGAAAAAAAAATCTAAATTCCTGTTGTTTATTATCCCCATTACCTCAAACGAGAAAGAAAAACTTCAAACAATTAAAAGTCAATAAAAGTTTTGGAACCCCATTTCCGCGAAATTCCCATTTGTTAGTGGTAAATTTATGAGACCTCCTTTCAATGGCAATTCATTTCCAGCTCAATAACCATTATTTTGGTGCCATAAAATGGTGGGCGGGGGGAGACTTATCTTTGATTTCATGGCTGGCACCCCTCATGTAAAATTTGAAAATATATTTTTTTGGAGGAAATAGAACAAAATGTTTTTTGTTTCATGCAGATCATAAATTAAACTTAGATTTAAAACTTCAAAAACAAAAAATGGAGAGAGAGAGAGAAAAAAACGTTTAAAGACAAGTGATATCAGAAATAAAATGGAAATTGGTAATAGTATCCCATAATTTCTAACGGCAAAGTGATTACGCGGAAAATTGTCATAAATAAGCGTGGTAATCTTCTAAATTTCCACAATAAATGTCGCTGAAAAAATGTTCTCCCATTGGTTCAGTGAATAAAAAAAAACACTTAATACCGAGCCTGTGCATCTAAATTTGAAACATTTTTAAATGTTTCATTTTTTGGATTTGCTATTTGTGTTACGGGAAATCACACACATGTTGAGGATTTCCCCAAACTGTTATCGTTTCCTCTTCCCCCTCCTTCTCCCCTACCTAAGAAATAAAAATAGCATTGGCGTCAACATCGCCAGCATTTCAATGAATTTCACCAGCCACCACCGTCCGGATTCATTCATTCATTCACTTTGGATTCGTTGATTTCTTTTCGTTTTGGATGAACATAAATTGTCCATACACGTGCTTAAGAGACCCCAACAACAACAAATGTCTCATTATTCTCCAATGAAAAAGCAGGCAACACTAAAATTTTACAGCGAAGAGGGGAACACACACACACGACATTGGCATTTCACCTAGAGGTCTGGTCTGCCTGCTTCCCCATTACCTATCCTTGTGGAGTTCACCCAAAATGCAGAGTTCGGAAGTTTTAGTGATTCTTTTACATGTCGCTGTTTTTGTTGGTAGTACCCAGAGCACAATTTGTGCTGTCTTAAATGGCTTTTATGATCCCTCCCGGTTAAAACAAATGGCCTACAACATGCAATGTTTTGTTTTTTGTTGCTGTTCCGACTCTAGTGTGGTGGGACACATATGTGTCTCGTGGTCGGTCCCCTATAAAATTCTTGAGAATTTTTTACGTTTCCGTATCATTGAAATTGACATGAACAATTTGGGGGGTTTATTAAAACAACATTTCCATGTGGGCTATAGCGGCAGATGAAGGTAAAACGACAAGGACCCGATGAGGCAACGAAAAAGGGATGGGTAAAGCCTTTACAGAATTTTCTGAGGTGGGAAATCTTGAAAAAACGTCCAAAATTTTAGCAGACCCTTAGCAACTATGAATAATACTTTTACCCGGAAAAACTATTGAAGGTTGGATTTCGCAATTAGAAGACAATCCTTGTAGGGTCTTCTATAGACAGAAGACCGTAAAATTATCTTTTATGGGCAGAAGAAGGATGGCGATATTCAATAGAAATAAAACCGCTGGAAGATCTTTTGTAAATTGCGGACTTTTAGGGCATCTTGTATCGAATGTAGGCCTTCTGTAGTTAGTCCAAATATTGAAGAGGTCTACCGAGGTTGGAGTTAGGGGTGTTCGTGTCCGTCCGTCCAGCTGTCTATCTGGCTGGTTCGCACGATAACTCTCGTAGCTAGTATCTTCTTGGTTAAACATGGTACATCGTTACATTATTATCACACTAAGATTTAGTTCGGAGATGACCAACACCATCGGTCCACTCCTTCTGGTACCTTCCCCACAAAGGTCGAAATTTTAAAAATATATATTTTCTTCACAGAAAGAGATGCTATAATCAAATTTTGATCCAATTTTGCAAATCCTAATATTTGCATCAGTGCTAGGTCAGGAGCGTAAATGGACAATATCAATCCACTCCATCATGTACCTGTCCCACAAAGTGCCAAAATTTTGATTAATTATAAATGTGATGTAAGAGACCAATTGTCTTCAATTTACCCACATCAAAATATTCCTATTTGCCCAAGGTTTGGTGTGAAGATGAAGAGGGTCAACATTTTGAAGACCCATGAAGCCCATAAAACAGACTTCGTACATCTCAACATTTCCAACAAGACAAGATCTGTTATAAAGATTATATTATTCCGTCTGGTACCACCCACACATAAGGTCCACATTTTTAATAACCTAAATGATCATAAAATATGAAATAAGCATCCGATTCTCCTCATATTTCATCCCATTATTTCTACTAACACAATATCTGTGGTTAAGATGTGAATATCCATGAAGCTCATAATGCGGGACATTAACATCCGATTGCATTTAAACTTGGCACATCTGAATATTTAATCAACACAAGATTTGTTATAAAGATGTTAGACATCGGACCATTTCTTCTGGTACCTCCCCCAGATAGGGTTCAAGCATCCAACTCTCGTCAAATGTCATATATACAAACATTTTTGCTAACACAAGGTCTGTTGTGAGGATGGTATTCTGCGAAACGCTTCTGGTAGCTCTCCCACAAAGGGGTCACAATGTTCAATAATTTTATCTGTCATATCTTGCGAAACCATTTGGTGATTCTTTACAAATTGCTATATCTAAATATTTTGCTCAACCAGAAACCTGAGACGAATATGGAATTTATGATTTCGCATAAAATTGGATATAAATGTTCGATTTACTTGTAATTTTGCCCTTACCAATATTTTTATCTGTATTAGATGAAGTATGAAAATTGAAGACTTCGATCGTCTATAACTGGTATCTCACTCACATTTTACCATTTCCTAAAAATTATCACATATCTCAAATTAAGTGGAGAAAGTGACCAATATAGTCAAAACCTGGCACGTCGCAAAATTTTAATCATGTTTTTTATGTCCAAAACGAAATGGAATGGGAATTTGGAACCTACTCTATAGTGGGTCAGCAATTTGAATAATCGAACATTGGCTGAGCGTATAGATCTGTTGGCAAAACCGACTGATACTTTTTAACTTGTTATATATAGAATTCATCTTCAGGTCTTCTATAGAAAGATAAACTTCTATATTGCTTCTAAAGCCAGAATACCTTCAATGGTTCTTCTCTCATTTACAGCTCATCGGTATATAGGTAATCTCCTACAATCGTCTATAGATAGCAAACCTTTTATAAATAGAGGGCCATAAATAAACGCTTGTAGGTTTATTTATTGACGATTAGGGAGAGATAAAAAACTGCAACAAAGTCAAACGCCATAGTTTGTACATTTTTTTAATGTTATTGAATGAAAGCAAAAAATGTCGGAAATAGCATCAGATTTTAGAATAAGTTTAGATTTGTTAGAATTGGTCATCTTTGTCTTGAATTAAACGGTCAATGAAACCGTCACTCGCTGCCCGAATGTTCCTCTGCGGTATTTCGGCCCATTCCCGTCGAATGGGAATGGGCGCGTGCTGAGTGCGATGGTGCTGAGTCCTGTTGGAATGTCCAAAGTCTGCGGCCAAAATGTTTTCGTGCCCAAGGTTTTAATACATCCCTCCAGAAAGTGCACATTTTAAGCTGACCCCTTGGCAAGTAAACACGATCATTTTGTTTGTTCACAAACTGCTGGACAATGAATGTTTTCTCATCGGAGGAAACCAAATTTGGCAGTTCCCCACTTTCGGCAAAGGGAAGCAACTCTGTAGCTCTTAGAGTCTATTTTCTTTTCGTTCCGGTGTAAGTTCTTACGCATTTTGGAATTTCAATTGCTTTACCCCGAGCTCATTTTTTCAATATTGGCCGAATGGAATATTCAGATATGTTCAGCTCACGAGCCATAGCCAATTTTCGGCCACTGTGACGCGGCTTTCGTTCAAGTCGCTTCTTTGCTTTTTGAACCATTTCTGTTGATGTTGCTGTTTTTTTCCGTCCACTTCCTTGACGTCGGGCTACGCTACCAGTATGACGGTAACGAGGGATGGTACGAGACACAAAAGATTTATTCACATTTAAATGCTGGAGTGCTCCAGCGATAGCCACTTGTGGTTTTCCCGCCAAATATAAAGAAATCACTATCACGCTTGAATTCCATCACGAATAACTTTTTTTTCCGGAAAGTTCTCACCAAAATGCTTCTGTACGCTTGAAAACAATATAATGAGCTGTAACCGGAATAATTTTAACAGCTGTCGGACGAGTGGCTAAGAAATGGCAGCAGTCTGAAGTTGGTTGCAATTTTTTCAACTCACCCTTTATAGATGACCTCGTATAGGTAATCTCGTACAATCGTATATAGATACAAGCGTATATATATGGACGATTATTGTAGGTATTGTAAAGATAAAAAGCTTCATACACGTTTATTTATAGCAAATTATTTCATGTATTTGGAGAATATAGTATCCCTTACGGGTCTTCTATAGATAAAAAAGTTCGTACATGTTTTTCTGTGAATATAAAATCGTCTATAGTTATAAAATCGTCGACAGGATTTCTGTCGATTACAGACCTGCTACTGGTCTACTATAGATGTAAGACCTTCGACAGGTCTTCAATGGAGAGAAGAACAGATCTTCCAGAAATAAAATTCCTCGAACTAGTCTTCTGTCGATAGAAGACCTAGTACAGGCCAGATATTACAGATATTACAACTCCAACAGGTCATCCGTAGATATAAATTCGCCCCCCTTTTTTTTTAATTATATAATAAATTAGATGGACTACTCCTCCAGGACTTCTATAGATATATACATATAAGGACACAACTTATTACAGTTCTTTTTTACATCAAAAACATGTATTTTGTACATAGAAGACTTCCGACAGTTCTAATGAATACAGACTTGTCCATAGTCACAAAGTCGAGCAATGTTGGGTAAGTTTTTGACTCCTATATATTCCTTATGAAACTATAAGGTTCAGGTCTTCCCTTATCGATGGGAGAAGAAGTTGGAGTCGAGTAATTTTTTTCTCGACTCAGACTACGACTCCAGCTGAATTGTTTGACTCCGCCTGCAAACCTCTAGCCTTGTCTCACAAAAATCGATGAAGGACAGATAAACCGGCTTCAATACAAAGGCCTAACCAAAATTAGTCACATTGGGAAGTTATTGACAACCAAGAAAAGTGCTTCAAATCGAATATTTGTTCGAAGACCGGCTATGATTTTTTAACCGATGTTTCGGGAAAAAGCGAAACTCACGAAGATTATTCGCATTAAAAAGGTCAGGATGAGTTTGATACACCTTTGCCATAGAAAAAGTTCAATGTGCTGTTTGTTGTGAGAAACTCGCCATGGCTCATGAAAATCCATGGGTACATAGAATATATCTACAATTTTGAACTGATGTTCAGAAAAAAATGTCGGCGGAAGACAATATAGTCCACCACATTGAAAAGGTTCAAATTGGTTCTTATAGAAGTTTCAAAAACGATGTTTTTGAGATATGGAAACCTGTTAAGAAGTCTATAAACTGAAGACACCTATCTTGAATCGACCCCTTTTGGGGGAGTATTCCTCCTATTGAAAATTTCTTTCAAATTAATTCGTCCCACCTTTGAGCCGAAGTGTGCCCCCGCCAAAAGCGATTTTATTCAGTGGGTATTGTTTGTTCTGTCTGTTGATGAAAATGGAAAATGATGATGCATTTTCATTGTTTTCGTCTCAATTTCAATCATCAAAGTGTTTCTTTCTCGTTTTCTTCTTTACATACTCGTGTTTTTCTAATCAATATTATTGCTGTTGTTTTGCTTTCAAAATGTCAAAGTTCAATGGAACTGAAAAGCACTTAAACATGCTAAAGGAAAACAAGACATTATTGATGGCTGGAATGATTGTTTGGAAATATTTAAATTATTGAAACATGTCAGACAAGACTTCAATAAATTTCAAAGGTTATCAAAAAACAATGATTTTGAATTTTTAAAAAGGCCTTTCACCTCTATAATTGTGAATATGTAGCAAAAAGGTATATAACTGGATTTTTAAAAGATATTCTCTCAAGGAGAAATAAATGCAGATTTTTTAAAGAAAATTTCTTCAAGGACCAATAAAGGTGGAGTTTTTAAGGGATATTTTCGAAAGGACTAATGAACGTAGATTTATTATTATTAGTTATTGTTTCAGGAACAATAAACGTGGATTTTTAAAGAATATTTTTGCAGGACCAAAAAACGTGGATTTTTAAAAATATTTTTTAAGGACCAACAGACCAATTAACGTGGATTTTTTAAAGAAAATTTTTCAAGAACCAAAACACCAATAAACGTAGATTTCTTTTAAAAATGCTTATCAAGGACCAACAGACCAATAAACGTTGATTTTTAAAGAATATTTTTTCAAGGACGAATAAACGTGGATTTTTTAAAGAATATTTTTTCAAGGACCAATATACTTGGAGTTTTTAAAGAAGACTTTTTTAAGGACCAATAACATTGGATTTTTTAAAGAAGTATTTATTAAGGACCAATAAACTTGGAATTTTTAAAGAATATTTTTTTCAATGACCAATAACCGAGGATTTTTTTAGAGTATTTTTTTCAAGGACCAATAAACGTGGATTTTTTAAAGAATAATTTTTCATGGACCAATGAACATGAATATTTTTAAAGGATATTTCTTCAAGGACCAACAAACGTGGATTTTTAAAAAAATATTTTTTCAAGGACCAATAAACGTGGATTTTTTAAAAGAATATTTTTTCATGGACCAATTAACGTGGATTTTTTTAAAGAATATTTTTTCAAGGACCAATAAACGTGGATTTTTTAAAGAATATTTTTTCAAGGACCAATAAACTTGGACTTTTTAAAGAATATTTTTTCAAGGACCAATAAACTTGGACTTTTTAAAGAATATTTTTTCAAGGACCAATAAACTTGGATTTTTTAAAGAATATTTTTTAAAGGACCAATAAATATTTTTTCAAGGACTAATAAACGTAGATTTTAAAAGAATATTTTTTCAAGGACCAATAAATATTTGTTCAAGGACTAATAAACGTAGATTTTAAAAGAATATTTTTTCAAGGACCAATAAACGTGGATTTTCTAAAAGAATATTTTTTCAAGGACCAATAAACGTGGATTTTTTAAAAGAATATTTTTTCATGGACCAATAAACGTGGATTTTTTTAAAGAATATTTATTCAAGGACCAATAAACGTGGATTTTTTAAAGAATATTTTTTCAAGGACCAATAAACTTGGACTTTTTAAAGAATATTTTTTCAAGGACCAATAAACTTGGACTTTTTAAATAATATTTTTTCAAGGACCAATAAACTTGGATTTTTTAAAGAATATTTTTTCAAGGACCAATAAATATTTTTTCAAGGACTAATAAACGTAGATTTTAAAAGAATATTTTTTCAAGGACCAATAAACGTGGATTTTCTAAAAGAATATTTTTTCAAGGACCAATAAACGTGGATTTTTTTAAAGAATATTTTTTCAAGGAGCAATAAACTAGGACTTTTTAAAGAATATTTTTTCAAGGACCAATAAACTAGGACTTTTTAAAGAATATTTTTTCAAGGACCAATAAACTTGGATTTTTTAAAGAATATTTTTTCAAGGACCAATAAATATTTTTTCAAGGACTAATAAACGTAGATTTTAAAAGAATATTTTTTCAAGGTCCAATAAATATTTTTTCAAGGACTAATAAACGTAGATTTTAAAAGAATATTTTTTCAAGGACCAATGAACGTGGATTTTTTAAAGAATATTTTTTCAAGGACCAATAAACTTGGATTTTTTAAAGAATATTTTTTCAAGGACCAATAAACTTGGATTTTTTAAAGAATATTTTTTCCAGGACCAATAAACTTGGATTTTTTAAAGAAGACTTTTTTCAAGGGCCAATAAACGTGGATTTTTTAAAGAAGACTTTTTCAAGGACCAATAAACGTGGATTTTTTAAAGAAGACTTTTTCAAGGACCAATAAACGTGAATTTTTTAAAGAAGACTTTTTCAAGGACCAATAAACGTGGATTTTTTAAAGAATATTTTTTCAAGTAGCAATCGTGGATTTTTTAAGAATATTTTTTCAAGGACCAAATGCGGATTTTTAAAGAATATTAATTTACGTTTCTTTTACCTTCATTCCTATTCAATCTCCATTTCTTTTTTAATGTTATACTATCTCTTTGAAAATTACAAACTTTCAAATAAGTTTCATTGCTTTCGTTTCACTTCTTTCCCCTCACCCCCCGAAAGAAAAACTTCAAAAGAATAGAAAAATTTATGCGTTTGCGATAACATTTTTACTAATTTTCAATGGTATGATATGGTGTTTTGCATGTTACAGCAATCTGGTTGGGGTTCGTTCATTCGTTTCGGTTTTGGCACATATGTTGGCTAAACATTGGCTTGCATTTCAGTTGCTCTATCGCTCGCTGGCTGGCTGCATACAAAATGCAGTTTATCTTATGAGCTGACGAAGGCCAATCGCCTAGTCCTCACCAAACAACAAAAGGAGAAACTGAAAAAAATATGGGACCATTGGCATTCACAATTTTTATTTGGGGGTTATGATAACCATTGGTCATGTTGATGATGGAGATGGTGGTGGAACTGGTGTAGCGGCTGCTTTTGGCCTAATGTGAGTCAGTTTTGGTTCACGAGAATTAGAATCTATATCAAAAAACCCTGTTAGACGGGTATTTTGGAGATTTTTATGCAATTTTACACATGCTTTCTGACAAGCGGCATATCGAGCAGAAACAACAAAAAATTTTGGAATTTTGTTGTCAATAGCAAATATTTTTGTGATGCCGTGGATTTTTCGAATGTTTGATGGTGACAGCAATTTCAGGAAATGACAAACAAGGCTTATTATCCTGGATTTGAAGGAATAGTTTTTTTAAGGATAAACAGAGAGACAATCGAGGATTTCTAAGATGAATGATTCAGGTAACAACAAACCCAAGATGGGAGATTTTAAAGAATATTTTCGAAGGACCTAAAACCTGGCCATCAAATCTGGATTTAGAACCATATAAACATGTATTTGTCCCATATCTATGTTGCCTCAACTTTTCATACCCCTCCTCCTCTTATCCATACACGCCATTGAAAATTTCTAAATTCTAATACTGACATGGTGTACCCTCCCCCTTTATCGTTTTTATTTTTGGCAAAATAACCGCCGACAACGACGGCGACTACGAAGAAGAACAACTAACGCATATGCAAATGCATTTGCTGAGCATATCCCACAAAAAAACAGCCAACTCACACAAAAAGAACATAAAACGCCAAACTTTTGAAGGCGTGAATTTTTTGTTAGAAAATTAGCATAAACCAATAAATCTTCCAACCATTCGATACAGATAAAATACAACATTTTATTAGCTCTTGTTATTCGGCTGTTTAGCTGTTTTGGATACTTTTTTATGGAGTTCTCTACCATTTTTTTTAGTTAGCCTCAACGGCAGCCGTTGCAACCGCAACAACTGCATTTTAACATGTGATCGTTGGGAAAAAATGTTGCATACAGATATTGGTAGGTGGTTGGTGGGTTGTTGGGTTGTTGGCTTCTAAAAACAACCATCTATCTATGCCAAAGAAAAAAACTAACAGGAAGAGAACAGGAAAATTAGGATACAGTTTAGGTTATTTTAGATTGGCTTGCTTTAAACATTTCCTGGCCACATAAGTTTGGGATACTTAAATTTTAACAGAGTTCATTATAGAATGGAAGATTTTTATTTTTGAAACTTTTGCAAGGACCAATAGACGTGGATTTTTTAAAGAGGACTTTTTTCAAAGACCAATAAACGTGGATTTTTTAAAGAAGACTTTTTTCAGGGACCAAAAAACGTGAATTTTTTAAAGAATATTTTTTCCAGGAGTAGTAAACGTGGATTTTTTAAAGAAGAATTTTTTCTTCGAAACAATAAATGTGGATTTTTTAAAGAATATTTTTTTCAAGGACCAATAAACGTGGATTTTTTAAAGAATATTTTTTTTTCAAGGACCAATAATCTTGAATTTTTTAAAAAATATTTTTTTCAAGGACCAGTAAACGTGGATTTTTTAAAGAAGACTTTTTTCAAGGACCCATAAACGTGAATTTTTTAAAGAATATTTTTTCCAGGAGTAGTAAACGTGGATTTTTTAAAGAAGAATTTTTTCTTCGAAACAATAAATGTGGATTTTTTAAAGAATATTTTTTTCAAGGACCAATAAACGTGGATTTTTTAAAGAAGAATTTTTCTTCGAAACAATAAATGTGGATTTTTTAAAGAATATTTTTTTCAAGGACCAATAAACGTGGATTTTTTAAAGAATATTTTTTTTCAAGGACCAATAATCTTGAATTTTTTAAAAAATATTTTTTTCAAGGACCAGTAAACGTGGATTTTTTTAAAGAATATTTTTTTTCAAGGACCAATAATCTTGAATTTTTTAAAAAATATTTTTTTCAAGGACCAGTAAACGTGGATTTTTTTAAAGAATATTTTTTTTCAAGGACCAGTAAACCTGTAATTTTTAAAAGAATATTTTTTCAAGGACCAATAATCTTGAATTTTTTAAAAAATATTTTTTTCAAGGACCAATAATCTTGAATTTTTTAAAAAATATTTTTTTCAAGGACCAGTAAACGTGGATTTTTTTAAAGAAGACTTTTTTCAAGGACCAGTAAACGTGGATTTTTTTAAAGAATATTTTTTTTCAAGGACCAATAATCTTGAATTTTTTAAAAAATATTTTTTTTCAAGGACCAGTAAACGTGGATTTTTTTAAAGAAGACTTTTTTCAAGGACCAAAAGACGAATAATCGTGAATTTTTTCAAGCGTGGATTTATTAAAGAATATTTTTTTCAAGGACAACTGAAACGTGGATTTTTTAAAGAATATTTTTTTTTTCAAGGACCAACTCAAACGTGGATTTTTTAAAGAATATTTTTTTCAAGGACAACTGAAACGTGGATTTTTTAAAGAATATTTTTTTTCAAGGACCAACTCAAACGTGGATTTTTTAAAGAAGATTTTTCAAGGACCACGTTTCAGATTTTTTATAGAATATTTTTTTCAAGGACAACTGAAACGCGGATTTTTCAAAGAATGTTTTTTTCAAGGACCAACTGAAACGTGGATATTTTAAAGAAGACTTTTCCAAGGACCAACTGAAACGTGGATTTCTTAAGGAATATTTTTTTCAAGGACCAATAAACTTGGATTTTTTAAGGAATATTTTTTTCAAGGACCAATAAACGTGGATTTTTTCAAAAAATAGTTCTACAAAGATCAGTGAACATGGATTTTTCAAAAAATATTTTTACAAGAACAAGATATTTTTTTAAGGTCCAATAAACGTGGATTAAAAAACAGTATTTTTCAGGATCAACAGGATTTCTGATGTATATGTTCTCAAGGACAAACAGGATTTTTATACCCTCCGTCAAACATCTAGAGAGGGTATATATTATTTGATATCTAGCGATGTCCGCCCGTCCGTCCGTCTGTCTGTCTGGCAGGTGCGTGTCATAACTCTCGTAGGGAGTATCCGATTTGGTCCAAACTTGGTACATCGTAATATTTTTGTCGAACTTAGATCAAGTTCGGAGATGGGCAATATCGGTCCACCGCTTCTGGTAAATCCCACTACAAAGGTCGACATATTCAAAAAAAAAAAAAAAAAATTACTGCACAAAAAGAGAATTTATGATCCGATTTGGTTTCAAGTTTACAAATCCTAATATTTCCATCAGTACTACGTCAGGTGGGAAAATCGGTCCACCCCTACAAACGGTCAAAATTTGGAATAAAATGTGATTTAAGAGTCCGATTGTCTTCATATTACACACATCACAATGTCCCAAGAAGGGATTTATCGGTACAATCCTGCTGGTACCTCCCTTAAAAAGGGTCAACATTTTGAGTACCCATGAAGCTCATAAAGCGCGAAAATAGCGTCCGATTCCTTTCAGACCATGACAAAGAAACTTGGGCTGTCAACACTTTTCCAAATAGAAGAGATTTCTTAATCTTCAGTGGTAGAAGAAATTTTGAGCTCTACTATTAACATACAAGACCTTTTGATATTCAGAACTCTTCTATGAATTAAAGATATCTTTCGAGCTCTCTTTAAGTAGAAGTATTTTTAACTCGTACATATAATATAACTTTAGCTCTTCTTTGAATAGCAGATACCTTCTCTCTCTTCTAAGAATAGTAAAGATCTTCAAAGCTGTTTTATGAATAGAAGATGCCTTCAGAGCTCTTCTGTGAGTAGAAGGGACATTCAGTATGAATAGAAGAAACCTTTAGCCCTTCTGTGAATAGAATATACCTTCAAAGCTCTTCTGTGAATAGAATGTTCCGCCAGAGCTCTCCTAATAATTCAAAGGACAATCAAGGCTCTTCTATGAATAGACGGGACATTCAGAGCTATTCTACGACTAGAAGAGACCTTCAGCTCTTCTGTAAATAGAATATACCTTCAAAGAGAAGATTCCGCCAGAGCTATCCTAAGAATTCAAAGGACAATCAAAGATCTTCTTTGAATAGAAGAGACATTCAGAACTTCTATAAATAGAAGATACCTTAAGCTCTTCTGTGAATAGAATAGACCTTCAAAGCTCTTCTGTGAATAGAATATTCCGCCGGAGCTCTCCTAAAAATTCAAAGGGCAATCAAAGCTCTTCTATGAATAGAAGGGACATTCAGAGCTATTCTATGCCTAGAAGAGACCTTCAGCTCTTCTGTAAATAGAATATACCTTCAAAGCGCTTTAGTGAATAGAAGATTCCGTCAGACCTCCTAAAAATTAAAGAACAATCAAATAACTTCAAACAATCGAAGCTCTTCCATGAATAGAAGAGACCTTCAGGTCTTCTGTGAATAGAATATACCTTCAAAGCGCTTTTGTGAATAGAAGATTCCGCCAAAGCTCTCCCAAGAATTCAAAGGACAATCAAGGCTCTTCTATGAATAGAAGAGACCTCAGATCAGTTCTATGAATAGAAGATACATTCAGCTCTTCTGTGAATAGAAAATACCTTCAAAGCTCTTTTGTGAATAGAAGAGGTCGTCGGAGCTCTCCTTAGAATTGAAAGGACAATCAAAGCTCTTTTTGGAATAAAAGATACCGTCAGAACTGTTCTATGAGTAGAAGAGATCTTCAAGGTCGACTAAGAATAGAATATACTTTCAGAACTCGCCTGTGAATAGAAAAAACTACTTCTTCTTGAAGAAGGCTTAGTTTTTTTATGAATAAAAAGGAACCTCTACATCCCCCCACTAGACTTTTCTCCAAAAATAATTCGCCATAAAAATTAAATGAAAGAAAAACAATTATTCCCAGCAGTTTGACCACACACACACACAACAATTAAATTGCAGACCATAAATGGGTCTTAAATCTTTTGTTCAACAAACCACAAAAGTAGATTGTCCCGGTGAGGACAAGGGCCAGGACGACGATGGCGATGATGATGCCTTTCGTCGCAGCTGAGAGAAAGAGAGCTTAACACGCTTTAAGCAATGATTTTATTCTTTCTTTCTTTGCGAGTCGTAAAAAGTAAATAATTATTATTAATACAAAATAAAATCTCATCACTTATGGCGGTGGTTTTTATACGCTTGATTATCCTTTGGCAATGGAATGTTGCAAACACAATCAGGGAAAACCCACACAGGCACACACACACACCCACTTACGCTCAGTCTACAATAACAATGGCAGTGGGAATAACAACAGCAACAATAGAAACGGAAAATCATCAACGCACCATGAAATATGTTTGTGTTAAAGGGCTGCAGAGTGGGAGGGTGGTGGTGGTGGTTTCGCAGGAGATGGAGATGGGGGCAAAGTTCAATGGTGAGCTGGGCAGCATTTGATAGGTCACACATACACACTCCCCCACACACACACATATAACAGCACACAATAAAGAAATTGAAATTCCCTTTGGATCAATAAAAGCCTGTTAATACAGCATAAAAACGCATAAATCTTGGCGAGAATCGATGCGAACCGAGCGACCAACCGAAGAAGAAAAGAACCATAAACCTTGGCCCTAGGAAAACACAAATGGACGCACGCACGCACACACCATCAAGGAACATAAACAACCACAAACAAATATGCCACAGCATCAGCACAGCCATCGCTGATGGATGAAAGAATAATGAAAAGGAACAAAAGAAACAAGAATAAAAATCAGATGGTCATTTGAAGATTGATTTGTTACGCGGCCAGCCACACGACTTTTCACACACAGCCTCCACATGAAGTGGCCTGGCCTGGCCTGACTGTCTGGCGAAAAGGGGTGAAGACAGGGTTCCAGCGGCTACTACAGCTGCATTCTCACACATATTGCCCGGATGACGGGCTTGCCTTCATATCGCCGGAATACATCCAAACAAATGCCAGTTGGAAAGTGTGTGGCATGCCACCGATGCAATTTGATTTCGAAAAAGGAAATGAGGGCGATATGAAAAGAAAGCTGGTAAACCTCAATAAAGAATTGGCAAACAGGATTAGCCATTAAAATGACGTATGAGAATGCTTTGGATATAACAATGGCAAAGGCAAAGGCAGTGGTATGGCATGGCAGTGGCCTGGCTTGCCTGGGAGGGACAAAGACCCTACAACATATTTCTTTGCTTATGGATTATGATAAACAACAACCCACATTGGTCGTTCACTTCTTCGTTTTTTTTAGGCATTGTTGTCTTGCTGGTGATTGAGTTGATTGCCATTGTTGCAGCCACCACCGCCACCTCCGCTGATGCATTGTAATCGCTTGAAGAAGAAGAAGAAAAAACCACTTTGAGTGACATTTTTATAAAAGACCGGGAAATTTGATACTTTAAGCAAAGAGATAAGAATGCAACAAGCAACGTAACGACAAAACATAAAACAGCATACCCTGATTATGGCCTCAGACAAGTTTATTTGCAGCCATACGCTCCGCATACGTAACTTGGGATAAGGACAACACTTGGACTTGGACAACACTAAGATGAGAGGGCCTTTATCTTACTTATCCAAGGATTATATGCAGAGAAGACCTATAAAAGGCCTTATATGCGTAAAAGAAACGGATACACCACTACTCTTCTTAGAGGAAGAGCTAATGATATAGTAGAGAAGAGATCAGGATCAGAAGGACACTTTTATTCATAGAAAAGCATTGAAGGGCTCTTTAATTCATTGACCACTAACATTCATAGAAGAGCTCTGAAGATCTCTTCTACCCATAAAAGAGCTGAATATCTCATCTACTCATAAAACAGCTGAAGACCTCTTCTACTAATAGAATAGATTAATATCTCTTCCACTCATAGAAGAGCTGAAAATCTCTTTTAGTTATAGAACATATGAAGACCTCTTCCACTCATAGAAGAGCTGAAACTCTCACCTAAAAATAGGCCACAGGTTCTTTTTATCTTCCGAAAAAACGTATGTGTCTTCTATTTACAGAAAAGATCAGAACGTCTCCCCTTTTCATAGAAGAACTGAAGGTATTTTCTATTCATAGAAAAACTCAGAAGGTCTCTTCTATTCAAAGAAGTGCTCCGTCCCTACTATCCATAGAAGAGCTCTGAAGGTCTCCTCTATCCATAAACAATCTCGAAAGGTCTCTTCTTTTCATGGAATAGGTGATAAGGTCTGTTCTAGTCAGAGAAGAGCTAAAAGTCTCTTTTATTCATAAAAGAGCTCTAAAGGCCTATTCTATCCATAGAGGAGCTCTGAAGGAATTTTATATTAATAGAAGAGCTCCGAAGGTCTCTTTTATTCATAAAAGCGCTCTGTATTTCTGTTCTATTCATAGAAGAACTCTGTAGGTCTTTTCTATTCATAGAAGAGCTTAGAAGGTCTCTTCTATTGACAAAAGAGCTGAAGGTCTGTTCTACTCATAGCTCTAAAGGTCTCTTCTATCCATAGAGGAGCTCTGAAGGAAACTTATATTTATAGAAGAGCTCCGAAGGTCTCTTCTCTTCATAGAAGAGCTTTGCAGGTATCTTCTATTCAAAGAAAAACTCTCTTCTATTCATAGAAGAGCTTAGAAGGTCTCTTCTATTCATAAAAGAGCTAAAGGTCTGTTCTTCTCACAGAAGAGCTCTTTTATTCATAAGAGAGCTCTAAAGGCCTCTTCTATTCATATATGAGCTCTAAAGGCCTCTTCTATTCATAGATTAGCTCTAAAGGTATATTCTATTCATAAAAGAGCTGAAGGTCTGTTCTACTCACACAAGAGCTCTTTTATTCATTCATAGAAGAGCTCTAAATGTCGCTTCTACTCATAGAACAGCTGAAGATATCTTCTGCTCATAGCTCTTAAGGTCTCTTCTATTTTTTGAAGAGTTCTTCAGGTCTCTACTATTTAAAGAAGAGCTATGAAGGTATCTTCTGCACCTAGAAAAACTCTGAAGGTATCTTCTATTAATCGAATAGATGGCGGTCTCTTATATTTATATAAGAGCTTCGAAGGTATCTTCTATTTATAGAACAGCTCTGAAAGTCTCTGCTATTCATAGAACACCTATGAAGGTCTCTTGTATTCATAGGAGAGCTATTAAAGTTTCTCTATTCATTGAGGAGCTTAGAAGGAACCTTTTATTCCTAGAAGAGCTCAGAAGATAAATATAAGGTCTCTCATATTCACAGAAGATCTCTGAAGGTATTTTTTATTCATAGAAGAGTTCTGAAGGTATTTTTTAATTCACAGAAGAGCTGAAGTTCTCTTCTATTCATAAAAGAGCTGAAGGTCTCACTGTTCATAGAAGAGCTGAATAATTCTTCTATTTATAGAAAGTCTTTTCTATTAAAAAAAGGAAGGTCTCTTCTATTGCTAAAAGAGCTCTAAGGTTTACATTCATTAAAGAGCTCTGAAGATCTCTTCTATTCACAAATTAGCTTAAGGACTCTTCTAAGATCTGAAAATCTCTTCTTTTTAAAGAAAGATCTGAAGACCTTTTCTATTCATAGAAGAGCTCGGTAGGTCATTCCAATCGGTATCTCCTATTGATAAAAAGCTTAGAAAATAGCATATCTTCCATTCGTAGTGAAGTTTAGACGATCTCCGCTGCTCAGAAATGGGAGAACTGATGGAGAGCTATAAATGAAAATAGAACCCAGAGAAGGATGCAGAATATTATGTCTTTCTCATAGATCAACTCTAATCTAGCTCTTCAAATTTAACCGTTAAAAGTCTTTTTCAATAGTGGTTTCTTATATTTGTAGATGAGATGTAGGACTAGAGGAGACCTAAAAAAGCTCTGCGATGCCTGAAAGAGTTGAAAAAGTACTTTATGTCGAAGGTCCTTATGATATCATCAATTTTTTTTTATTTTAAAGGCCCTCTTTGAATATTTACTTTAAATCGTTCCTCTTGTCTTGTCAATGTGACACTACAGAATCAATCTATCATTGCTTTCTATAGAACGCCGGAATACATATCTGTGTGTGTGTTTGTAAGAATTTCAAGCATAATTAAATCTATAAACAAACCAGCTGCAAATTGCAAATCATACGTCACATATACTTTCTTCCTCTGTATCCTGTCAATCAAAATTAATTTTGTGAAATTAAGCGAAAGCTATTGAAAACTTTAATTTTTCAAAATGTAATTACAGATATTGAAGTGGGATAAGGAAAATTTTCATAAAAGGTTCTTATATCATAGAAAGTCAGTTTCTGTGTCAATGCAGAAAGGTAAATTGCTGGTGCATCCCTAGCACCAAGGTTTATGCAGACGATGTCAGAGTGTTTTAGTTTCGGCATAGACATATTTATGTATCGGATGATAATGCCGACCTGTATATAATACCCTCAAAACACAATGTTGCGGGGTGTAGAAAAACTTTTCAAAATGTAGAACTCAAAATTATAAGTCAAATTGAAAAAATAGCATGAGTTTACGCGAGTTTCTTAGATTTTATTCTTTTCTGGCAAGAGACCATTCCGAATTGATGAGAATTGTGAAAATCAATCCAGCCGTTCGTAACTTTTAAGCAGAATAACTAAAATATATTTAGAGTTTTGCCTTGTTAAGGCGAAGATCATATGTTTTATGATTTATGTGTTTGTTTTTCTCTTTCGAGACGAGCTTAATGATCTGAAATTTGCAGTGAAAAGGAAAGCCAGATAGACACTATCACACACTTACCACTATGCGACGCGTTTCGCCGTTGGTTAAGCGGCTCATCAGGCATATTTGGTGTGGGATGATGGCTTACAAGGGCCGTTCTCTGGAAAGTAGTATATATTTCGAACTTATTGCAAATTAGCATATGCGAATTATACTATACACTAGAAACTCTCCAGGTTCGACTCAAGTTCTATTGGCAGATCTTTTTCACAGCAAAGTTTTTGTTTTTGTAGTGATGGATTTTTTGTCCACAACAACTACATTGTTTTAGTGCTGCTTTAGGAAGACGGGTTAATGGCTCTGAACGTAGAGACGGCAACTTCTAGTTGGCTGCACACCAAGGTCCGCGGTTCAAATCCCACAGCCAGGCTCGGCTGAATTTTTTGAGTTTTGCCTTGTTAAGGCGAATATCATATGTTTTATGATTTATGTGTTTGTTTTTCTCTTTCGAGACGAGCTTAATGATCTGAAATTTGCAGTGAAAAGGAAAAACAAAAACTTTGCTGTGAAAAAGATCTGCCAATAGAACTTGAGTCGAACCTGGAGAGTTTCTAGTGTATAGTATAATTCGCATATGCTAATTTGCAATAAGTTCGAAATATATACTACTTTCCAGAGAACGGCCCTTGTAAGCCATCATCCCACACCAAATATGCCTGATGAGCCGCTTAACCAACGGCGAAACGCGTCGCATAGTGGTGAGTGTGTGATAGTGTCTATCTGGCTTTCCTTTTCACTGCAAATTTCAGATCATTAAGCTCGTCTCGAAAGAGAAAAACAAACACATAAAATATATTTATTTTCCGGGAAATTATTCAGTTCTTGGTCCATTTCAACCACTTAATATTTTGCGATTCTTCTTTTCTGACTCTAACCCCACCTCCATTTTCAATTTCGTAGCGTGATTACAAATTAACATTGACAGACAGACGGACGGACCTACATAACTAGATCGACTCAGCTCGGCGAGATAGGAAGATCCATACATAGTTTCCTATGTCGGGGACAAGTATTTCGAGGTGTTACATAGTTTTGCAGGGTATAAATAGAAAATTTGGGTTTTAGAAAATTTTTTCTAAATCTAAAACTGATATTATCAACTTTCCGAAAAATGAATCTTATATAAAGTAGAAAATTGAATTGTTGTAAATGTTAACTTACTAAAATTTGGCCATAACAAGCAAGGCATCTTACCTGAAATTGAAAAAAGAAAAATGGATATATTTTAATAATATGAAATATTTTATTGGTTTTTGGAAATTCGTACTAAAAGGGTACGAAAAATATTAAAATTTACTAAAACTTTAATACTTTATATTGGACAAACGGAATGAGCTAGAATTTGGAATAAGACTCGCTGACGGAGTGCAAGATATATATACATAAGGGGTTTTTTTTTTCAAGTTCGCACTTTGAGGTTACGAAAATTGCTTGAATAGTACTCAAATTCTAAAATGGTACCATTGAACGGACAGAGCTAAAAAAACGAAGGTTGGAAAGTAAATTTGATATATGAAGTTGGTTTTGTAAATGTGTCCGAAGTGTGCGAACTGTATTAAATGGTGCTACATTTGGAAGAGTTGAAGAAGAAATTTTGAAATTTTGTATTGGGGTCCCTGTTGGTTGTAGGTTTCTGATAAAAACGTGGTTTTGGAAAAGTGTACGACAAGTGCACGAAAAATACTAGATAGTACTATATTTGGTACAATTTGATATTGGGTGAGCAGATAGTGCTTGAAATCTAAAAATTGTCATAAGGATCGCTGTTCATGTGTAGCCTAAACATAAAGAAGTGGTTTTGGAAATTATCGTACACAATTGTACGAAAAATACTGAAAGGTACGATGTTTGATATTGGTTGAAGGCATAGAGACAAAAATCTGAAATTTTATATTTAGATCACTAATGGTATATGTGTTTGAGATTTGGCGGTGGTTTGGAAATATGTTCTATATTTGTACGAAAAGTTCTAAGTGGTACTCAATTTGGGTATTGAGCGAAGGAATGTGACTGGAATCCCAAAATTTAATGATGAGGTCTCTGTTGGTATCTGGGATTGAGATATGGTGGTTATGGAAATGTGTACTTTGAGTCTACAAAATGGGTATTATATTTAGAACAATTTTGTATAAGGTCTGAAATTTGATAGTAGGATCCCTCTCCATGTCTATCGTGGACATATGAAATGTGTACTATAACTGTACGAAAATTGCTGGTAATATTTGTGGTATTGGGTAAAGAGATAGACATACAATTCTGAAATTTCATATTTAGATTGCTGATGATATATGTGTTCAAGATTTGGCGGTGCTTTGAAAATGCGTCCTATATTTGTAAGAAAATTACTAAATGGTACTATGTTTGGTAAAGGGTTAAAGGATAGAGCTGAAATCCTGTACTGTGACATTGAGATTTCTTTTGATTTCTGGGTTGAGATATGAAGTGGTTTTGGATATGTGTACGAAAAGTACTAAATAGAACTAAATTTGGTATTGGGTGAAGGAATAGAGCTGAAATCTTGAAAATTGATATAAAAATTAATGTAGTGTCTCAGATTGAGATATGGACTTGGTTTGGAAAATGTGTAGTAAAATTGTACAAAGAGTATTAAATGGTACCGAGTTTAGTATTGAGTGAATGTACAGAGCTTGAATCCCAAAATTGGAAATTGAATCCCAACATTCGAAATTCTCTATTGGTACCTGGTTTTCAGATCAGCGTACTGTTATTGTTTGAAAAGAATTAAATGGTACAAGATTGGTATCAGTCTTAGCGTACTAATTTTTACTAAATTCGGTATTTGGTGAAGGGATAAAGCTGAAATTCTGAAATTGAGGGCACTGTTGTTTCCTAAAGTTTACATGTGAAGACGTTGAAATAGTTTTGATCAGAAAAATTGAAAATGGATCAGTGAGTTTACTTAGAACCTCTCAGTAAACTGCAAAAGAAATCATTTAGAAGGCTTTTTGGTATAAACGACAAACATTCTCCTGTTATTCTTTCCGAAAAAGGGAGAACTTGAATAATATATAAGACTTGGAAGTCTGAAAATGTAGTACGACCTATAAAGTCTTAATTAAATAATTTTCTCAAACTGGACAAATTCTGAATATTTCGTACTAAAAAAAAAACCTAACATAAATTGTTGAAACGAACCTCAAATTTCAAGACATTTTTGTACCTGACCTAACACTGACTAAAATATTAGGATCTGCAAAGTTTAAAAAACGTAAGATCTTCCCTCTCCCTATGAAGTAAAATATTTTTTTTTGATAATTTTGACCGCTTCTGGGGGAGGTAGAGGAAGTACTGGGCCGATATTGCCCATTTCCGAGCTCGATCTAAGTTTGATAAAAAATAATTACGATGTACCAAGTTTGAGCCGAAAAGGATATACCCATAGAGGGTAATAGTGTGCACCAACCAGCCAGAAAATATATACAGACATACAGATAGATGGACGGCGGACACCCCTAGATATACTCCAAAGAGAACTGGGGTATAAAAGCATTATTTCATGCTTTCATGAACACCTGCTACAACTCTGTCCTACGACCAAAAGACCTGTTACAGCTCAACGTAGCCTTGCAGATCTTCTATGTCCAGAAGACCTGTTACGGCAAGAAGACCTGTAACAGCTCTTCTATGACCAGAAGACCTGTTAAATCTCTACTATGGCTAGAAGACCTGTTGCAGCTCTTCTATGTCCAGAAGACCAGTTACAGCTCTTCCAAGACCAGAAGTCCTGTTACAGCTTTTCTATGTTCAGAAGACCTATGGCCAAAAGACCTGTTACAGCTCTTCCACGGCAGGAGGGCCTGTTACAGCTCTTCTATGGCCGGAAGACCTGTTACAACCATTCTATGGCTAGAAGACTTGTTATAGGATTTATATGGCTAAAATACCTTTTAGATCTGTTACAGCTCTTCCAATGTTAAAATACTGCTAGAGCTCTGACTAGAAGACCTTTCACGTCTCTTCTATGGCTTGGATATTTTCTTGAGTTTTGTTTAAACTTAAAATACCTTTTATATCTTTTATGGATTTTATCGCTAGAATAACTTCAGCAGCTCATCTATGTCTAGGAGATCTTTTTGAGCTTTTATTTAGCTATAAGACCTTGTAGGACTACTTTATGGCTAGAGGATCTTTAAATGCCTTCTATGCCTTGTATATGGTCAGAAAGCCTTTTACAGCTCTTCTGGAAATAGAAGACTTACAGTTCTTCTACGAATGGAAGATATTTTTCAGCTCTCTCTGGTCTTTTATAGCTGTTTAAGATTTCCAACCAAAAATTCCAAAACTATAAACACAAAATACAATTCTATTACCCGGTCATGAACACTAACATGGTTAATTTAGCCACCCACCTCCTATCCAGAGATGTTTGGCTTTTGTCTGCTTCTTCTTCCAATTCTTCGGTAAAACCTGGGGGCAGCGCTTAGTGGCCATTATGAAATCAGTTAGGCATTTTGTAAATTGTCTCTTAAATTGCGTTGTAATCACCCCAGCAACAACAACACGAACAAAAACAGCAATTCCAAAACAACCTACATTGCCATTATGTTTGGCGAACAAGCCGCAATATTCAAGCAAAAAAAGTAAATTCCCGCTTCGGCCGTTCGCAGCAATCCGTTGCCCAGAACTTTGCAGAGTTTTGTTTTTGGTGTTTTGTAGCGTTTACAATTTCTTTTTGTGTTTTTTTGAAATTTTGTGCTCGGTTACAAAGCCTGTCCAATAAAATGACTGACAAGAAGGCGTCCTCCATGCCATGTAATGTGGAATTACATGGCATGAATGGAGGAAAAGAAATTTCGTAGCTTCAAGACCATCTGTAAAGGCTGGGAAAAGAGTGTTTATGGGGGGAAAGAGGAGATGGGAGGCAAATATAAGCTGTTGAATAAGCATCCAGGCGGCAAAAACAACAACAACAACACCAACAATAATAATAAAGTTTCTAATATTGCATAAATATTTTGTTTGCATAGAAGCTCCTAGGCTTCATCCATTCAACTCAAAAGGCTGTGAAGAGGAGTTTGTTTGCATTACGTTCCCCGCATTACCCTTCCCCTTTGGTATTGGTTGTCATAGTTTTATGGAGTAAAAAGCTGCAAATATATGCAGCGGCAGGAGTAGCAACAGCGAACGGAAAAATAACATCAACAGCACCAACACCAGCACCACTGCAACCAATGATTGCACAAATAACAAAAACAATAACATCCGAGCGTGTTGATGCATCCAACGACGATGGAGGGCGGACGGACGAACGTCTCTGACAAAACAATTTACATACGAAAACAACTAAAATAACGACAACAGAGAATGGAGAACACAGCACAACACCACATAAAACGATCAAATAATAACAAAAAACAACAACGACAACAACATCAGCAACAGACATTGGCGACGATGGCATTGGCAATGGCATCGCTAACACCAGCCATGACTAACAACAGCATCTAGGCGGCATAAATGATGCCAACAACTGATTGTGACGTGAAATAAGCCGTAATGATAAAGTATGATAGCGACAACGACGAGGGCGACAACGGCAACGAGCGATGGGGTAACCAAATCCAATGAAATGCTCCACAGACAGACGGACAGACAAACACCCATTCTGATCCCATATCAAACGCACAAACCTAACATCAACAACATTGGCGATGTTGTAGATGCTGCTGCTGCCGTTGTTGTTGCACCACTATCAGCGAGTAAGCAATGCTGTTATTTTTGCAGCTTTATGCTAGGAACACAATTGGAGCGAACGACGAATTTTTTCGCGGCGTATGTTCGTCGTCAAAAATAAAAACCATATGTGTATATGGAAGTGCACACAATCACGGCGCCGGCGAAAATTTCGTCGGTCGCCGCGAACTCAATTAGCTTTATTTCTATTTCATGCCGGCGAACGGCGACAAAACAGTACAAGGTGGCCATACTTGTACGAATTTTATGTGTTTTAGTAAATAAAGTTACTTTTTACTTAAAAATTTGTTATGGTCACTCTACTATCTGTTATTCGTATAAAAAACATAAATAATTTGTTTATTTATTTGTGCACTTGCGCCTGAGTGAAGATGGATATCAGTGAATTTATAATAGAGAAGATGGACATAACTGAAATTATAAAGAATTATAAGTTCTTGTATAATTTTCATTGTAGTCAACAAATGAGCAAAAAGTAAACAACTTCATCAGCTGTTTTATAATTTCGTCGGTATTGTGTTCCATACGACGAATTTTAGCGGCTCATTTTGTCGCCGCGTAGGGCGAAATTCGTCGTTCGCTCCAATTGTGTTCCTAGCATTACGCTGATGACGATGATAGAGAGTGGGGATATGGAAATGGGAAAATATCATATTTTTGGTTTTGAATATTTTTATGCGAGCAAACATAAAACAAATGCCATAGCTGGCTGGTATGAGGACAGTGGTGAGAAGGCAAAGAAAAAAAACTAAGGGTTCTAGCCATGGAAGAGCTGTAACAGGTCTCCGAGACCTAGAAGAGCTGTAAAAAATCTTCTGGCCACAGGAGAGCTGAAAAAGGTGTTCTGACCATAGAAGAGCTGTAACAGGGACTCTAGCCATAGAAGAGCTGTAACAGGGCTTCTAGCTATAGAAGAGCTGTAACAGGGCTTCTAGCTATAGAAGAGCTGTAACAGGTCTTCTAGCTATAGATGAGCTGTAACAGGTCTTCTGGACATCGAAGAGCTGTAACAGGTCTTCTAGCCATAGAAGAGCTGTAACAGGTCTTCTAGCCATAGAAGAGCTGTAACAGGTCTTCTAGCCATAGAAGAGCTGTAACAGGTCTTCTAGCCATAGAAGAGCTGTAACAGGTCTTCTAGCCATAGAAGAGCTGAAACAGGTCTTCTAGCCATAGAAGAGCGGTAACAGGTCTTCTAGCCATAGTAGAGCTGTAACAGGTCTTCTAGCTAAAGAAGAGCTGTAACAGTTCTTCTAGCTATAGAAGAGCTGTAACAGGTCTTCTAGCTATAGAAGAGCTGTTACAGGTCTTCTAGCTATAGAAGAGCTGTTACAGGTCTTCTAGCTATAGAAGAGCTGTAACAGGTCTTCTAGCTATAGAAGAGCTGTAACAGGTCTTCTGGCCACAGAAGAGCTGTAACAGGTCTTCTGGCCACAGAAGAGCTGTAACAGGTCTTCTGGTCATAAAGGAGCTGTAACAGGTTTTCTGGCCATAGAAGAGCTGTAACAGGTCTCCTGGTCATAGAAGAGCTGTAGCAGGTCTTCTGGTCATAGAAGAGCTGTAACACGTATTCTAGCCATAAAAGAGCTGTAACAGGTATTCTAGCTATAGAAGAGCTGTAACAGGTCTTCTATCTATAGAAGAGCTGTAACAGGTCTTCTATCTATAGAAAAGCTGTAACATGTCTTCTGGTCATAGAAGAGCTGTAACAGGTCTTCTGGTCATAGAAGAGCTGTAACAGGTCTTCTAGCCATAGAAGAGCTGTAACAGGTCTTCTAGCCATAGAAGAGCTGTAACAGGTCTACGAGCCATAGAAGGGCTGTAACAGGTCTTCTGGTCATAGATGAGCTGTAACAGGTCTTCCGGCCATAGGAGAGCTGTAACTGGTCTTCTGGCCATAGAAGAGTTGTAACAGGTCTTCTGGTCATAGAGGAGCTGTAACAGGTCTTCTGGTCATAGAGGAGCTGTAACAGGTCTTCTGGCAATAGGAGAGCTGTAACAGGTCTTCTGGCCATAGGAGAGCAGTAACAGGTCTTCTGGTCATAGAAGAGCTGAAACAGGTCTTCTGGTCATAGAAAAGCTGAAACAGGTCTTTTGGTCATAAAAGAGGTGTAACAGGTCTTCTGGTCATAGAAGAGCAGTAACAGGTCTTATGGCCATAGAAGAGCTGTAACAGGTCTTCTGCCCATAGAAGAGCTGAAATAGGTCTTCTAGACATAGAAGAGCTGTAACAGGCCTTCTAGCCATAGAAGAGCTATAACAGGCCTTCTAGCCATAGAAGAGCTGTAACAGGCCTTCTAGCCATAGAAGAGCTGTAACAGGACTTCTAGCCATAGAAGAGCTGTAACAGGCCTTCTAGCCATAGAAGAGCTGTAACAGGTCTTCCACCCATAAAATTTCTGTAACAGGTCTTCTAGCCATAGAAGAGCTGTAACAGATCTTCTGGCCATAGAAGAGTTTTAACAGATTTTCTGGCTATAGAAGATGTCTTCAAGCCATAGAAGAGCTGTTAATTGTCTTCTGGCCATAGAAGATCTTTTGGTCACAAAATATCTGCAATAGGTTTTCTAGCCGTAGAAGAGTTGTAACAGGTCTCCGAGTCACTGGAGAGCTGAAACAGACCACAGATCCACAGAAGATCTGTAACAGGTCTCCGAGTCATAGAAGGACTGCAAAACGTCTACTTAACGTATATTCATTGAAATCTGTTTCTAATCACTGTGCGACAATAAAGATTATGTTATTGCCGCTATATTGCTGTTGATTATGGCCGTGATAGTGACACAAACATGCATAAATATTATGTGACTAAACGCAAACACACACACACACACACTCACATTCGAAAAACTCATAGTCATTCTTTCACTTGACACTTGTAAAAGAAAATGTGAGAATGGGAATGGGAGGGATATATCCAAGTTCATGGATATATCATATGTTTTTGCTCGGAACAAAAGTGCAATATCAAAAAAAAAAAAAAAATGCAGTTCTGCCGTACCAAGAGAGTGTATAAGTGTGTTTGTGTCAGCATGGCCGTAGGCAAGAAATGTAATAGCTGAAGAACGTTGATGCTGACAAACGCAGTAAAACAACAACAAAACAACGGATCGAAGTATTCTACTGCACCAATCCATTTCATTTTTTTCGCTGCTTTTTTGTTTAAGTTTCCATTGCATTGTGGACTTCAAAAAACATTGCAACAACAATAAAATAATGCAACATACAACTTGCACCGGGCAACTTTGATAGAGAATGAGAAAAAAAACAACTTCGTTGCAAAGAGGTATGGCCAAGCATGCATCAACCATGCACAGCTTCAATTTTACGGAAAAGTGAGGAAGAACAAACGACATGAACACGACATAAATGGTATTTTATGGAGCGCTGGACGCATTTTCGGTTTGGCCTCCAATCACTTTTGGGCACCATACATTTTTTGTGCTTTCTTTATGGTCTTTACAAAACTGGGGGCATTTTTGGAAGGAGGGATGTCGGCAGTTGTTGAGAAAATATTTTTAAAAAAATTTAAGCCTATAGATGGTCCTAGAAAAAATATTTTTAAAAAATCCACGCCTATAGATGGTCCTCTGAAAAAATATTTTTAAAAAAATCTAAGTCTATAGATGGTCCTTGAAAAAATATTTTTAAAAAATCCACGCCTATAGATGGTCCTCTGAAAAAATATTTTTAAAAAATCCATGCCAATAGATGATCCTCAAAAAAAAATATTTTTAAAAAATCCACGCCTATAGATGGTCCTTGAAAAAATATTTTTAAAAAATCCACGCCTATAGATGGTCCTTGAAAAAATATTTTTAAAAAATCCACGCCTATAGATGGTCCTCTGAAAAAATATTTTTAAAAAATCCACGCCTATAGATGGTCCTCTAAAAATATTTTTTAAAAATCCATGCCTGTAGATGGTCCTCTGAAAAATTATTTTTAAAAAATCCACGCCTGTAGATGGTCCTCTGAAAAATTATTTTTAAAAATCCACGCCTGTAGATGGTCCTCTGAAAAATTATGTTTAAAAAATCCACGCCTGTAGATGGTCCTCTGAAAAATTATGTTTAAAAAATCCACGCCTGTAGATGGTCCTCTGAAAAATTATGTTTAAAAAATCCACGCCTGTAGATGGTCCTCTGAAAAATTATGTTTAAAAAATCCACGCCTGTAGATGGTCCCCTGAAAAATTATTTTTAAAAAATCCACGAATGTAGATGGTCCTCTGAAAAAATATTTTTAAAAAACCCACGCCTATAGATGGTCCTCTGAAAAAATATTTTTAAAAAATCCACGCCTATAGATGGTCCTCTGAAAAAATATTTTTAAAAAATCCACGCCTATAGATGGTCCTCTGAAAAAATATTTTTAAAAAATCCACGCCTATAGATGGTCCTCTGAAAAAATATTTTTAAAAAACCCACGCCTATAGATGGTCCTCTGAAAAAATATTTTTAAAAAATCCACGCCTATAGATGGTCCTCTGAAAAAATATTTTTAAAAAATCCACGCCTATAGATGGTCCTCAAGAAAATATTTTTAAAACATCCACGCCTATGGATAGTCTTCTGAAAATTTTTTTTAAAAAATCCACGCCTATAGATGGTCCTCTGATATTCCGGATGGTCCTTAAAAAAATTACTTAAAATCTACACCTATAGCCCTTTTAGTCTTTAACATACTTGCAATAGCCCTTCATCCAACATCCCAATAGGCTTAGTAGTTCACTAACAAAGGTTTTTTTCCTTCCTTTTCTCATTCGATATGTTGTTCGCTCCCTGGAGCATTAGTTATGTTATCAACTGTCAGCCATCGTTGTAGTAGGTTTTTTTCGTTTGCCAGAAGGCTTTTTTCTCCGATATCCTTATAGGGAATCTAATGGAGAGAGAGAGAGTGAAGATTTTCTGTTTGCCAATACCCTAGGAACATATTTGTTCGAAGAGTTGATAGCAAACGATAACAAAAACTAAATCCAAGAGTCGGAAAAAAAACTACCATAACTTTCCAAGTACTCCTACCAGCCAGCCAACCAACTAACTGTCTGTTATGAAGTATTAACAACAACAGCGGCGGGCGAAAGAAAAAAACTTTAAACACTAAAACATTATGTGCACTTCAATGCATTCGATGGTACTGCAGCCGCCGCCACCTCCTTCATCTCTTTGCTAAATATTAGAAATTGTTTTGGGTTTAGCGGCGTAGCGTGTGTGTGCTCCCGCCCCACTGCAATGATGCAGTGAAGCGAAATAGACGCGGCAGAGCATAAACAATATTCTATAAATCCCAGAATTATTCCTCCTCTTTCTCCTTTGGCTGATTTTTGTTTGTTTTTGTATCTGCCAGCCAGCCTGCTGCCTGAGTCGCTTTGGAATGCTGTGGATTCTTCGACCAAGTTTACTAGTTCCTGGTATGCCTACAGACACAAAAACATATGCTTGTGTCGCACACACACACACACATACGAACATTTGTGCGGCAATATATAGTCATTGCAGATTATTGCTGGGGAAAAATATGTCTCTGGATTTGTTTCCTACTACCACTCGGTGTAGAGTTATTGGTTGGTATTAAGAGGATTTCATTGCAAATGTCGTTCAAAGGATATCAATGTACATTTTAATATGAAGATGTTCAAATCGGAAGCAAAAAATGTGTTATATGCACATGCATATATACAATGCAAAGTCTATTCCGTGTGAGACATATGAGGTAGGCTTTAAATTGAGTAAAGTGTGAAATTTGGAATAGCTTTAAATATTCAAAAAAAAAAAAAAAAATAAATAAATAAATAAATAAATAAAATAAATTAAAAACAATATTTTGTGTGAACAGTAACCCTGCCAATATGCTGAATTCTCTTTAGGACAAAAAGGAAGCCATTGGGATATTAAAAAAAAATAGAGTAAAAAATGCCTTTTATAAAGGCAGGAGTCGGAATTGAAAAAAAAAAAAATTGATTGTCCTAGAATAGTTTTCCTGGTAAATGTTTAGCGCTGTTGAGATTTCTCGCCGTTCAACTGTTGTACAGGGCGAGACAAAAAACTGCAACAGAGTCCAAAGCCATAATTTTAATTTTTTTTTTTTTTTAATTTTATTGAACGAAAGCAAAAAATGTCGGAAATAGTATCGCATTTTAGAATAATTTTAGATATGTTCGAATTAGTCACCTTTGCCACGAATTACGAATGGCCTTCAAACGGCCAATGAAAACGTCACACGCTGGTCGAATGTTGCTCTGCGGTATTTTGGCCCATTCCCGGCGAAGCGCTTGCTTGAGGTGATCGATACTTTAGTATTTTTTAGTGCCAACCTTGCCTTCCTAAATACTTCAGACACAACAGTCCAGCGGATTGGTATCCGGAGATTTTGGTGGCCATTGTGCGCTGCAAATTAAGCGAGGAACCTCATTTGGTAAACATTCCTGGGTGACGCGTGCTGAGTCCTGTTGGAATGTCCAAGATCTGCGGCCAAATATTTGTGTGCCCAAGGCTTTAATACCCCTTCCAGAATATTTTCGCGATAAT
Source organism: Musca domestica (assembly GCF_030504385.1). Taxonomy (NCBI): domain Eukaryota; kingdom Metazoa; phylum Arthropoda; class Insecta; order Diptera; family Muscidae; genus Musca; species Musca domestica. The sequence continues at coordinate 2,366,260 of NW_026712388.1, read as the reverse complement.
TTTCGGCATTTATTCTTATGCCACGGTCGATCAATACGAGCGGAGGGCAACAATCGCCTCTTATGGCGGCTCACACCATCGCCATGGCCGGCGCTTGAGTTCTGGTGGCCAACCGAAGGTGCACATTTTCAGCTGACCTCTTTGGCAAGTAGACACGATCATTTTGTTTGTTTACAAACTGCTGGAGAACGAATGTTTTCTCATCGGAGAAACCCAATTTTGGCAGTTCACCACTTTCGGCCAAGCGAAGCAACCTTTAGCTATTTGAGTCTATTTTCTTTCTGTAGCGGTGTAAGTTCTTGCACTTTTTGGAATTCCAATGGCTTTACCCCGAGAGCTCATTTTTCAATATTTGCCGAATGGAATATTGCGATATTTTCAGTCCACGAGCCATTTTTCGGCCACTGCGGCACGGGTTTCGATCAAGTCGCTTCGTTACTTTCGAACTATTTCTGCTTATGTTGCTGTTTTTTTCCGTTCACTTCCTTGACGTCGGGCTGAGCTACCAGTACCACGGTAACGAGCGATGGTACGAGACACAAAAGATTTATTCACATTTAAATGCTGGAGTGCTCCAGCGATAGCCACTTGTGGTTTTCCAGCCAAATATAAAGAAATCACACTATCACGCTTGAATTCCATCACGCATAACTTTTTTTCTGGACAATTCTCACCAAAATGCTTTTGCGCGCTTATAAACAATATAATGAGCTGTCACTGGAATAATTTTAACATCTGTCGGACGAGTGGTTTAGAAATGACAGCAGTCTGAAGTTGGTTGCAGTTTTTGCTTCATTTCACGCCGCAATTGTTCGATAAGTATTAAATGGTATTAATTTCGGATTATTGTTGGTAACTAGGATAGAGAGATGTAGATTGTCTTGGAGATGCCTTCTAAACATTTCTAAATTTGGTGTTGGGTGAACGGATAGAATTTTATAGCTTAAATTTGGAATAGCGTCTTGACTTTGTCTAGGATAGACGAACCGAAGGGTTTTTGAAAAGTGGAATAATACGAACATCGATCGGAAACGTTGATCAAAAAATTCGAAATACTTTTGGTTTTTTTAGGAATGGAAGTAGAGATTTTTTTTCTTTGGTGACTTGTGGTAAAATTTGATGATGAATATTTTTGTCTCTGACGACATCCTTCTGAAATTATGCTTTGTTGGAGATTTTTGCACAAACTCACACAAAGTACGGCTTTAACCCTAAAAGGTATTTTTAATATATATAAGTTATTGACGATTAGGTACGATTTAGGCTCTTTAAATCCTCTGGAACCTATGGTGGAATTTTACGACAAATAATTTTGTAGAGTATTTTAATTTGCAAAGATCCCGTTTAAGTGGAGTTTTGACAATATTTTATAAAAAGGGCCAAAAAAGAGCCTTTTTGTAACTTGTTTGAGGGTTAACATTTTCTACCAAAATAATCCTCGTATTCTTATCTGCAATATTGCCAAAGACACTATATACCTATTATCAACTGATTCCAAGGAATCTTGATTCGAAAATGTCAAAAAATGTGGTAGAAGGGGGACCTTTACATTGCAGAGTAACCTAAATAGAGAGACCGGTTTAGATTACTTTGCGATGTAAGCTTTCCAAACGACGATGCACGAGTTTTCTTTTTTTTGGCTCTACTTTCCTAATCTGTTTTATTTTCCCCGTAATTATTAAAAAAAAATTGAATTTAGCTACATAGTGTTGCTAACAAACCATCTCGCAATTACCATCCTCCATCCAAATATTATGACACCATTTGCACAGGATATAAGCCATTGATCTTCAACACCACAAATTCAATATTTTAATACTCCGCCTCCTCCTTTGGGCCCATTATCAACACAGCAAATCAAAATACATAATTTTCATGAATTTATCTTCGTTAAAATTCAATGAATGACTCGAAATGATGTTCGGATATTATTTTATCTGAGTTTAGAGACAACATCGTTAATGGTTTCAAATTCCTTTCACACGACATGGAAATTCATATGCATATGTGCGGCTGTAGTTTTTTCGTCAGTTTCGCCATTTCGACAAGTGGACATTTTTTCCACTTCATTGCTGCTGCTGCTGGCCGATAGAGGAGGAGAGTTCAATGCAGAACACGTTGTCGCTTGGCTAGTTGTTTTCTGTCCATTATTTCTAAATGTATTCATTAGACATTTAAAAGTTGAGTTGTCGGGCTGGTCAGTGTTCCATTGTGCGGTGCGGTCCACCACTTCGCCACCTCGTCTAGACACTGTCTTCATTTTCAATTACAGGATGTTGCGTTGCGATCGTTTTGCAACTTTGTGCCACACATTGGCGTTGTTGTAAGATACTTAGTTACATTCAGAAATTACCAATGAGTAGTGGCTAGTTGGCCGACAAGCTGGAGTTATTGTTGTTGTTGCTGCTTCTAGATTAGATGTTTTGGCCATAACTGAAATTAATTGATGTACATGACACTTGGTTTTTGTGTTTCTCAGCGGTTGGCCTAGCAGTTGCGGTAATTTATGATTTGCTTTGGACGACATTTTACAGTTTATCTAATATTTAAATCATTAGCGAGTCACGAAGTACCGTTCATAAATCTAATGGATATCATACAGGACATTGTCCACAAGTGGGATACAACGATTATTTATTAATATTTGAGAAAACGGAGGAGATATTGATTTATTCTTCAAGGACTATCTGAGGCGTGAAATTTATAAAAATATTTTTTCAAGGACCATCTATAGGCGTAGATTTTTTAATATTTTTAGAGGACCACCTAAGACGTGGATTGTTTAAAAATATTTTTTCAGAGGATCATCTATAGGCGAGGATTTTTTAAAAATATTTTTTCAGAGGACCATCTATAGGCGTGGACTTTTTAAAAATATTTTTTTCAGAGGACCATCTATAGGCGTGGATTTTTTAAAAATATTGTTTCAGAGGACCATCTATTGGCGTGGATTTTTAAAAAATATTTTTCAGTTGTCCATCTATAGGCGTGGATTTTTTAAAAATATTTTTCAGTTGTCCATCTATAGGCGTGGATTTTTTAAAAATATTTTTCAGTTGTCCATCTATAGGGGTGGATTTTTTAAAAATATTTTTCAGTTGTCCATCTATAGGCGTGGATTTTTTAAAAATATTTTTCAGAGGACCATCTATAGGGGTGGATTTTTTAAAATATTTTTCAGTTGTCCATCTATAGGCGTGGATTTTTTAAAAATATTTCATTTGGATTTTTTAAAAAAATTTTTCAGAGGACCATCTATAGGTGTGGATTTTTTAAAAATATTTCATTTGGATTTTTTAAAAATATTTTTTCAGAGGATCATCTATAGGTGTGGATTTTTTAAAAATATTTTTCAGAGGACCATCTATAGGTGTGGATTTTTTAAAAATATTTCATTTGGATTTTTTAAAAATATTTTTTCAGAAGACCATCTATAGGTGTGGATTTTTAAAAATATTTCATTTGGATTTTTTAAAAATATTTTTTCAGAGGACCATCTATAGGTGTGGATTTTTTAAAAATATTTCATTTGGATTTTTTAAAAATATTTTTTCAGAGGACCATCTATTTTTTAAAATTATTTTTTCAGAGGACCATCTATAGGATAGGATATGAATATCTGAGACGTGGATTTTTTAAAAATATTTTTTCAGAGGACCATCTATAGGCGTGGATTTTTTAAAAATATTTTTTCAGAGGACCATCTATAGGCGTGGATTTTTTAAAAATATTTTTTCAGAGGACCATCTATAGGCGTGGATTTTTTAAAAATATTTTTTCAGAGGACCATCTATAGGCGTGGATTTTTTAAAAATATTTTTTCAGAGGACCATCTATAGGCGTGGATTTTTTAAAAATATTTGTTCAGAGGACCATCTATAGGCGTGGATTTTTTAAAAATATTTTTTCAGAGGACCATCTATAGGCGTGGATTTTTTAAAAATATTTTTTCAGAGGACCATCTATAGGCGTGGATTTTTTAAAAATATTTGTTCAGAGGACCATCTATAGGCGTGGATTTTTTAAAAATATTTTTTCAGAGGACCATCTATAGGCGTGGATTTTTTAAAAATATTTTTTCAGAGGACCATCTATTGGCGTGGATTTTTTAAAAAATATTTTTCAGTTGTCCATCTATAGGCGTGGACTTTTTAAAAATATTTTTCAGTTGTCCATCTATAGGGGTGGATTTTTTAAAAATATTTTTCAGTTGTCCATCTATAGGCGTGGATTTTTTAAAAATATTTTTTCAGAGGACCATCTATAGGGGTGGATTTTTTAAAAATATTTTTCAGTTGTCCATCTATAGGCGTGGATTTTTTAAAAATATTTTTTCAGAGGACCATCTATAGGGGTGGATTTTTTAAAAATATTTTTCAGTTGTCCATCTATAGGCGTGGATTTTTTAAAAATATTTCATTTGGATTTTTTAAAAAAATTTTTCAGAGGACCATCTATAGGTGTGGATTTTTTAAAAATATTTCATTTGGATTTTTTAAAAATATTTTTTCAGAGGATCATCTATAGGTGTGGATTTTTTAAAAATATTTTTTCAGAGGACCATCTATAGGTGTGGATTTTTTAAAAATATTTCATTTGGATTTTTTAAAAATATTTTTTCAGAAGACCATCTATAGGTGTGGATTTTTTAAAAATATTCATTTGGATTTTTTAAAAATATTTTTTTCAGAGGACCATCTATAGGTGTGGATTTTTTAAAAATATTTCATTTGGATTTTTTAAAAATATTTTTTCAGAGGACCATCTATGGGCGTGGATTTTTTAAAATTATTTTTTCAGAGGACCATCTATAGGCGTGGATTTTTTTAAAAATATTTTTTCAGAGAACCATCTATAGGCGTGGATTTTTAAAAAGGATATTCAAGGACCATCTATAGGCGTGGATTCTTTAAAAATATTTTTAGAGGACTATCTGACCCGTGGATGATTTTAAAAATATTTTTAGAGGACTGTCTAAGGCGTGGACTTTTTAAAAATATTTTTTCAGAGGACCATCTATAGGCGTGGATTTTTAAAAATATTTTTTCAGAGGACCATCTATAGGCGTGGATTTTTAAAAATATTTTTTCAGAGGACCATCTATAGGCGTGGATTTTTTAAAAATATTTTTCAGAGGACCATCTATAGGCGTGGATTTTTTAAAAATATTTTTTCAGAGGACCATCTATAGGCGTGGATTTTTTAAAAATATTTTTTCAGAGGACCATCTATAGGCGTGGATTTTTTAAAAATATTTTTTCAGAGGACCATCTATAGGCGTGGATTTTTTAAAAATATTTGTTCAGAGGACCATCTATAGGCGTGGATTTTTTAAAAATATTTTTTCAGAGGACCATCTATAGGCGTGGATTTTTTAAAAATATTTTTTCAGAGGACCATCTATAGGCGTGGATTTTTTAAAAATATTTTTTCAGAGGACCATCTATTGGTCTGGATGTCTTTAAAATATTTTTTCAGAGGACCATCTATTGGTCTGGATGTCTTTAAAATATTTTTTCAGAGGACCATCTATAGGCGTGGATTTTTTAAAAATATTTGTTCAGAGGACCATCTATTGGTCTGGATGTCTTTAAAATATTTTTTCAGAGGACCATCTATAGGAGTAGATTTTTAAAAATATTTTTTCAAAGACAATTTACCAGCGAGAATTTTTTAAAAATATTTTTTAAAGGAGTATCTATAGGGATTTTTTAAAATTCTGATTTGGATTTTTGGGAATGTTTTTCTTTATAAATGTTTCCATTTTTTTATTAATTTCTCTTCCACGAAGTCTCTACCTTCAACGAAAGGTTATTAACCAACCTCACCTATCTTTTCAAAAAAGTTTCTACCAGAAAAAAAGCCAGCAAACCTGCCATGGTCATCTAAGCTGGAATCCAATTGAATGGCTAACCTGCATGCTGGGGCACTTCAGTCCAGCGATCGTAGTATTGATCTCGATCGAATGATGTTGTTTTGTAGGCTTATCACGATCTGTCCCGAGGTGTATGGACTGCAACATGCCAAAGATTTTTTAACACTTTGCACACAAACCGGCTGTCCGACTGCAGCGGCAAGTGACTGGGGACGGATGGTTATGTTTAAAGAGAAAATTAACTCTAAATATGTTTAGAACGAACATTTAAGCAAATGTTTTGTCGTCGTCGTCGTCGTCCGCGTTTTTGTGGCACTTTCAAATGACGACGACATGGAGACAACCGCGAGACAACAACTACCAGGTTTGTTTAGCAGCAGAACATTGATGTATTACACGGCCACTATGTGGCAACAGAGGAGGCTCATAAAGGCTTGTGACCAACAAGCTGATGTTACCGATCCTAAATGGCCACGAAATGCAATGCAATGGACAAAAAAATAGTCACAATTCCTGGCAAAATGAAGTGGAAAAAAATAACTAAGTGTTGCCATAAATACAAACATATCAAACATTTTGTAGATGATTATCTTTTTCTTTTTTAAGAAAAGTCCAGAGAGACAAAAAAAAACTCCGGACAGCAATGTCTTTTAAACTGGCCAAGACTGTGACAATGGCAGCATCACAAAACGTACTGGTGGGACGGCGGGATGGAGCAAGAGTCTGCACGAAACTAGATCCATTTTAAAACAAAACTATCAACATTTTTGGCATTGCCTGCCTGACACATGAGCTGCCACACTTGTCAGCAGTTTATGATGCATGTTCTTTTTTAGAGACCGTAAAAATACTCTGCTTTTTTATGAAAAGGACAAAATGCGACGATGACAACAGTCAACAGAAGAACCGACAACTAAGCAATAACTTCACTGGAAACAGAAAAATCAACAACATTACTTGGCATTTCTAAGGGCTGTTACGGAAGGAAGGGAATTAAAAAAATTGAGATATCTACCAAGGGAATGTAAGGTTCAGTTTTAGAGTATAAATGTCATTTTCGAATTAAAACAACTCATTTTCGTCCCGCAAATCCTATTTCAGAACAGTCCTTATTTCGAACCATAACCTATGTCGGTTGTTTTTAAATTAAAAAAACTCATTTTCGTCCCGCAAATCCTATTTCAGAACAGTCCTTATTTCCAACCATAACCTATGTCGGTTGTTTTCATAGCAAAATTACGACTACTTATGTGGTGGAAAATATTAAAAGGTCCAATAAAAACAAACATGTTTTTTTCTAGATTAAATGCTACTTTATTTTGTAGTTTGTTTACAACTTATGTAAAAATATATAAAACACAAAAACTTGAAAAGAGAAACACAACATTAAGAAACTTGCCGTAGATAAATATTTAAAAAGGGTAAAGTTTAAGCTCAAAAATTCCTGGAAAATCCAAGCCTCAAATAGTCCTTGAAAAAATATTTGTAAAAAATCCACGCCCCAAAAAGTTCTTACAAATATTTAGAAAAAATCCAAACCTCAAATAGTCCTTGAAAACTTTTTGTAAAAAATCGACACCTCATATGGTCTTTTAATAAAATTTAAAAAAAAAAATCCACACCTAATATGGTCCTATAAAAATTCTACGCCTCATATGGTATTCTAAAAAATATTGTTAAAGCCTAATATGGTCCTTTAAATAATCCACGGCTCAGATAGTCCTTGGAAAAATATAAAAGATCCAGGCTTCACATAGTCCTTGGAAAAATATTTTTAAAAATCCACAGCTCATATGACCCTTTAAAAATATTTTTAAAAATCCACGGCTCATATGGTCCTTTAAAAAATATTCTTTAAAATCCACAGCCCATATGGTCCTTTAAAAAATATTTTTAAAAATCTACAGCTCATATGGCCCTTTAAAAAATATTTTTAAAAATCTGCAGCTCATATGGCCCTTTAAAAAATATTTTTAAAAATCTACAGCTCATATGGCACTTTAAAAAATATTCTTCAAAATCCACAGCTCATATGGCCCTTTGAAAAATATTTTTAAAAATCCACAGCTTATATGGCCCTTTAAAAAATATTTTTAAAAATCCACGGCTCATATGGTACTCTAAAAAAATATTTTTAAAAAATCCACGCCCCATATGGTCCTCTGAAAAAAAAAAAAATATAAAATCCACGCCCCATATGGTCCTCTGAAAAAAAAAAAAAATATATAAAATCCACGCCTCATGTCCTCTAAAAAATATTTTTAAAAAATCCACGCCTCATGTGGTCCTCTAAAAAATATTTTTAAAAAATCCACGCCTCATGTGGTCCTCTAAAAAAGTATTTTAAAAAATCCACGCCTTATATGGTCCTCTAAAAAAGTATTTTAAAAAATCCACGCCTTATATGGTCCTCTGAAAAAATATTTTTAAAAAATCCACGCCTTATACAGACCTCGGAAAAAATATTTTTAAAAAATCCACGCCTTATATAGACCTCGGAAAAAATATTTTTAAAAAATCCACGCCTTATATAGACCTCGGAAAAAATATTTTTTAAAAAATCTACGCCTCAGATAGACCTCTGAAGAAAACATTGTTTAAAAAATCAGATAGACCAGTCAGATAGACCTCTCAAAAAATATTTTTTAAAAAATCTACACTTCAGATAGACCTCTGAAAAAGATATTTATAAATAATCTACCCCTCAGATAGACCTCTGAAAAAGATATTTTTTAAAAAATCAACGCCTCAGATAGACCTCTTGGAAAATATTTTTAAAAAATCCACGTCTCAGAGAGACCTCTGAGCCTTTAGACGGTCTTCGAAAAAATATTGTTAAAAAATCGACGCCGCAGAGAGACCTTTGACCTCTGAATTTTTTTTTTTTTTTTTTTTTTGTAAATCCACGCCTCAGATAGACCTCTGAATTTTTTTTTTTTAAATCCACGCCTCAGATAGACCTCTGAAAAAATATTTTTTAAAAAAGCCACGCCTCAGATAGACCTCTGAAAAATTTTTTTTTTAAATCCACGCCTCTGATAGACCTCTGAGCCTTTAGGTGGTCTTCGAAAAAATATTGTTAAAAAATCGACGCCGCAGAGAGACCTTTGAGCCTTCAGATGGTCTTGAAAAAAATATTTTTAAGAAATCCACGCCTCAGAGAGGCTTCTGAGCCTTTAGATGGTCTTCGAAAAAATATTTTTAAAAAGTCAACGCCTCATATGGTCCTCTGAAAAAATATTTTCAAAAAGTCAACGCCTCATATGGTCCTCTGAAAAAAATATTTTCAAAACATCCACGCCTATAGATTGTCCTCCGAAAAAATATTTTCAAAAAATCCATGCCTATAGATTCTCCTCCGAAAAATATTTTTAAAAAATCCACGCCTCAGATAGTTCCCTGAAAAATATTTTTTTCAATGTCTCGTATTGCACTTGACTACAGGATCCCATCCCACTCCAAAAAAAAAAAAAAAAAAAAAAAAAAAGAACAAAAGAGATGGTACTTTAGATGCCAACTATACCCAAAATACGAAATACCCCCGAAAAATACAGCAATGAGAAATGAGGAGGAGGCTCCGAATACCACTTTAACAGGTCAAACGATTAAAGAATGTTCGGTGCATACAAAGCCGGTACAATTTTGCAACACAACGACAACAACAATTTTATATAAAACTTCGCAAAAAAAAAAACTTTTCATCGGTTACCACCTCCCTCCTGGGTACATCTGCTGATGGTGCGAAAGAACTAAACCACAAAACAAAAGTGACCCAACGTTTCATGGTCAGTTGCAGCGGAGTTGCTGTTCGCCATCATCAGGGGCAAGTGGATGCAATTCTTATGATGATGATGTTGTTGTTATAGTTATAAACACACAAAAACATTATCATCATCCCTCCCTGTGGAACACAACCGTCGACCACAATTGTCAAAACTTTCATAATGCCATATAGCCGTTCCATTTCACTCGTCCGGGCGGTTCACTTCGTTCTTCTACTTCGTTCTTCTCCGTTATGTTGTGTTGTTTAAATCCTCTGCGGTTTATTACATTTCCCTTTGGCGGAAAGTATTGCCAACGCCACAACATCCATCCCCCCGCCCCACTTTTCAGCGAAATAAGTATTTCTTCCTTTGCGCTTAAAGGCTTCGGCTTACAAGCGTTGCCAGTCAAACCACTTTTGCACCAAACAACGAACCAACCGACCAGTCATTCAGTCAGCCAACCATCCAGCGTGTTGTTTTGTTGAATAGAATGAATCCGCTGCGTAGATTGTCTCTTGGGTAGGGATTTCGTTTGGCATAAAGAGCGTAAATGAAAGCACAAGCAGGATAACGCACTCAAGACGGCGAGTAAGCTCCATCCACGGATGCGAAGATGCCGGTGACGGTGACAGCGGTGGCCGACGTTTGGTGATGATAGTGTGACAAAGACAACACAGAGAAAATGGCCAAGACGACTAAGACATTGGCTTTAGTGTAAGATAATAGTGAGATAATAATCCTTAGTCGTAACACTCTTCAGTTCAGGGGAGGAAGAAACAAATAGGAATATGAAATATTGTTGCATATAAAAGGGAGGGGAATTTGCATTAACGTAATACCTGTCCTGGGTTTAAAGGATTCAAAGTCTCGCTTTTGAGAAAAGTATAAGAAAAAGTGAATCAAAAATAGGTAAATAACCCCGCTGATGAAATTTAGCCATAAATGAGTTGAGGTAATGTTGTCTGCTTATTTCGCTTTCTTTGAGCGTTTTGCCTTTCAAAATCTTGAACCCCATGTGGGAGAGGTACTAGAAAAAATATTACGATCCATCTTTATAACGGATCTTGATGGTTAATGGAAATATTGAGATGTAGCGAGTCTAAATGGAATCGTCTGTTAATTTCACTTTTCATAAGTTTCATGGATATTCAAAATTTTGACCCTTTTGTGGGGGAGGTACAAGAAGGAGTGGATCGATAAATCCCATCTTCACAGCAGCCCTTGGGTTAATAAAAATATTGGGTTACGTGAAATTTGAAGAGATTCGGATGCTTATTTTATTCGAGTTATAATTATTTAAAAAAAATTGACCCTTTGGGTGGTATATGGTGGAGTGGGTCGATATTGTCCATTTTTGCACCTGACATAGCACTGATACAAATATTGGGATTAGCAAAGTTTGCAGAAAATTGGATGATATTTTTATACCCTCCACCATTCTATGGAGGGTATATTAACTTTGTCATTCCGTTTGTAACTCCTTGAAATACTCATGTCAGACCCAACAAAGTATACATATTCTTGATCAGCGTAAAATTCGATTCTAGTCGAACTAGTCGTCTGTCTGTCTTTTGTAATCACGCTATCTTTCGAACGAATTGAGATAGAAGGTCATGTAGATCCACGTTTTCTTATAGCCCCCATATAACGGTTCCTCCAGGTCCAGGTCTTGGTATAGGTCCCATATATCAGTACCTCCTTATATTCGGTATTTTGACGATTTAAGGTACAATACTCACCGAAATTGTTTGAAATGTCGTATTTGAAGTTTGTAATGGATGCTGCAGCCTGTGGCAGAAAATTGTCTATGCAGGTCCAGGTCTTCGTACAGCTCCGATATAACGGTACCTCCCCTTATACGGTATTATGATGATGCTGTTGATAATATGGTAATGGCTTATAACAAGCAATGCCTATTTAGATCCAAGTCGTATAGACCCCAATATAACGGCTATATTCGGTATTTTTAAGATTTTAACAGAATTTTTAACGGATTTTATTTTTTTGAAAATTTTCAAATTCGTTCCAAATGGGGGAGGCTATTCAAAATTCGACCCGGCCGAACTTATTGCTTTTTAACTTGTTTTCTTTCTATGAGGTACCTTATTTTCTTTGAAAATCTTGATGTATTGTGGAGTGGGGGGAGGTCCCAGAAGATAGGAGCAATATTACCCATATCTGATATACGTTTGATAATAATGTTACCATGTACCAAGTTCGGAAGAAATCGGATACTCCCATCGAGAGTAATGGTGAGCAATAGCCAGTCAGACGGACAAACACCCGTAGATCGACCCCAATTGTCCTGAAACCATTATTTATCGATGTGGCATGTTTTGGCCGTATCAAATGATATATACCCTCTGCAAGGTATAAAAATCTCGGGACGGGTGAAAACTGTTATATTTTTTATTTTTTCAAAACTAAAGGAAACCCCGAAAATAATTTGAAGGTAGATATAAAGTAAGAGAGACAAAATTGTAGGTCGAAGTACTTTTTGCATTCTTGCAGGAGTAGAGTGCAATAAAGTGCCCTTCATCACCCGTTTCGCAACGTTTTTATTCCAAATTTGTGCCTAGTAATTTGGCTTCAGAAGAGAAAAAATATTCCCTGGATTGTTACTAGTTTTTTTTTTTTTTTTTTTGCATGATTTCCAAGATATTTTAACTCCAAAATTTTCAAAAATGTACAATCAGGCATAACTTCCCAGTCTTGGTTTTAATTACCTCCAGATGTAAACTGTCACAACGCCGATAAACGTGTCTCATATTTTCAGCTTAACTTCCATAAACTACTCGATTTTTCGTGTAATTGTGGAAAACATTCACATTATTTCGATCCATTTATAGTCAAAATTATTTTCGAATTTCTGAAATGATCTCTAAGAAGTCCAAAAATAAAAATCTACTAATGTTAACTTCTCACCATTAGTTATGAGTTTGATTCTCATGTTATGAGTTTGATTCTCAAGCTCGAATTTAGTTTTTCTCGAATACCATTGAAAACATTAACCTTTAAGAATTAAATTTGCCTCTCAATATCGGCATTACAAAATAAAAATATTCCACCGAACGCATTACAACGCGTTTCTTTAAAAACCCAAAAAAAAAAAAAAAAAATCCAACGGTTGATACGACACCAAAAATAAATACCTATATACATGGGTGCATGCCAGTCAAAAGATAATTTCTTCCATTAGCCGGCATACATTTCGCAAAAGATTCATACATTCTCTTTGTTGGCGATGGATGGCCCACAAAAAGGTAATGTTCCACTGATGATGAGGACCAGAACAAACCATGTCAACATTTCACTTTACAACAGAATGTTATTGGGTCACACGACGTGCAGGGGAGAGAATTCAATCCTTTACATGACTTTGATGATGCTATTGAGGCGCTCAAAGGAGAAGACGATGAAGAACATCAATTGACCAATACAGAAAAGTAATGATATTCAGTGCAATGCATCCCTCCATCCCATCCAGGTGTGGGGCGTATGAAATAAGATATTTTTGAGAAGGGTTTTTTTGTGGAACGGGAATACAGTGGGATTTTCCCTGTTAAAATGTATTCGATAATGAAATATTAAAGTCCTTTCACAATGCCCCACAGTGAATTGAATTAGGTCCAACTATTGAGGTGAGGCGCTGGTGGGCATGTTTTCCATTCCCTTGTATCATTGATAGACACAGTAGATAAAATAAAGTTTTGATCTCTGAGTCTTTTTTTAAAGGCTATCTTTCGATGATGATTATTTTGCGTTACGAATTATTGAAGCGAGAGGATGGATTGCAATGCATTTATTCGTTGAGAGCGTTTAATCGAAATGTAAAAACCTGGCGACAAAAAAAAAACAACAATTTAAAAAGTAAGTCGGATTGGCCTCAGCCAATGATCGATTATTTAAATATATTTTGACTTCTGTTATGATCATTCAAATTGTTGACCCTCTATGGAGTAGTTTTCGAAGAAATGGGCCAGGTTGGGACTATATTAGTCACTTCCAAAGTGAATTGTATGAAATATGTGATAATTTTTAGAAAATGCAAAAATGTGCGTCAGGCACTAGATACAGAATACGAAGTATTCCATTTTCATACTTCATCTAATACACATAAAATAATTGGAATGGGCAAAATTACAAGAAAATCGGACATTTATATCCAATTTTATTTGAAATCATAAATTCCATATTCATCCCAGGTTTCTGGTGGATATAAATATTTAGATATTGCAAGTTGTAAAGAATACCTGACTGACGCAAGTTCAGACAGATAAAGGTAGGTTCAGAGGTACGAGAAGGGGTTCGCAGATATATACCATCTTCACAACAGATCATGTGTTAGCAAAAATGTTTGTATGTGTGAAATTTCTAGAAAGTTGGATGATTATTTCGCATTCATTGAGCTTTGTTACGAAGGTACCAGTAGGAGTGGACCGATATATTCCATCTTCATAGAAGATCTTGTGTTAGCAAAAAAAAAAAAAAAAAAAAAACAAGTTAAAAAGCAGTAAGTTCGGCCGGGCCGAACTTTTAATACCCTCCACCATTTGCAACGAATTTGGAAATTTTCAAAAAATAAAATCCTTAAAAAATTCTGTTAAAATTTTGAAAATACCGAATATAGCCGTTATTTTGGGGTCTATACGACGTGGGCATACATAGGCATTGTTTCTCATAAGCCATTACCATATTCAAATTCGAAACTTGAAATAAACGGTGAATAATGTAGCTAAAATCATCAAAATACCGAATATAGGGAGGTACCGTTATATGGGGGCTATCCGAAGACCTGGCCCCGCACAGACAATTTTCTGTCACAGACTGTAGTTCCCATAACGAACATCAAATACCAATTTTAAAACAATTCCGGTGAATAATGTCGCTAAAATCATCAAAATACCGAATATAGGGAGGTACCGTTATATGGGGGCTATATGAAGACGTGGACCTGCACAGACAATTTTCTGTCTTAGGGTGTAGTATCCATTTTGAACTTCAAATACCAAATTTGAAACAATTCCCGTGAATAATGTCGCTAAAATCATCAAAATACCGAATATCGGGAGGTACCGTTATATGGGGGCTATACGAAGACGTGGACCTGCACGGATAATTTTCCGTCTTAGGGTGTAGTATCCATTTTGAACTTCAAATACCAAATTTGAAACAATTCCCGTGAATAATGTCGCTAAAATCATCAAAATACCGAATATAGGGAGGTACCGTTATATGGGGGCTATATGAAAACGTGGACCTACATAGCCCATTTACGAACTTAACCTGCCTACTGGAAAAATAAACATGTGTGCAAAATTTTAGCCACCTATCTCAATTCATTCGAAAGATAGCGTGATTACAACAGACAGACAGACGGACAGACAGACAGACAGACAGACGGACATCGCTAAATCGACTTAGAATTTTACGCTGATCAAGAATATATATACTTTGTTGGGTCTGATATGAGTATTTCGAGGAGTTACAAACGGAATGACAAAGTTAATATACCCTCCATAGTATGGTGGAGGGTATAAAAAATAATGGGATGTCTGAAATATGAAGAGAATCGGAGGCTAATTTCGCTTTCTTTGAGCGTTTTGTTTTTTTAAAATCTTGAACCCAAGAAGAAATGGTCCAATCTCTATAATATTTATAATAAATCTTGTGTTGATGGAAATATTGATATGTGCCAAATCTGAATGGAATCGGATATTAATGTCGAGTTTTAGCTTCATACATATTCAAAATGTTGACCCTTTGCGGGGGAGGTACCAGATGGAGTGGACCGAGATATCACAGCTGATGTTGTGTTGGTAGAAATAATGGGATATAATTTGAAGGGAACTGGATGCTTATTTGGAATTTTATGATCGTTCTGGTTATTTAAAATGTTGACCCCTCTGTGTGGGTGGTACCAGACGAAATGGTCCGTTCTCTACCAACTTCATAACAGATCTTCTGTTATCGAAAATTTTAAGATGCGTGAAATATGAAAAGAACCGAATGCTTATTTCAGATTTTATAATGGTTTTGTCTATTCAAAACTTTGATTCTTTGTGTAGGAGGTACCAAAAGAGATGGTCGGATCTCTTCAATCTTTATAATAGATCTTGTGTTAAATATTGAGATGTACAATTTCAGAATTGAAACAGATGTTAATTTCGCGTTTTATGAGACTCTGGATATTAAAAATGTTGACCATTTGTGGGGGACTGATACCTCCCCCACAAATGGTCAAGGAGAGGACCGATAGATTCCATCTTCACACCAGACCTTGGTTGAGTAATAGTATTGTGATGTGTGCAATTTGAGGGCAATTGGAGTCCTATTTCACATTTTATAAAACTTAAAATTATTATTAAAATTTTGACCCTTTGTGTTGGTGGTACTTGATGGAGTAGACCGATATTGTGCTTTTTCGCACCTGACCTATCACTGATACAAATATTAGGATTTGCAAAGTTGGAGCAAAATTGGATTATCCTTTGTCTTTCTGTGCAGTAAAATATATATACCTTTGGTGGGGTAGGAACCGGAAGGAGTGGACCTATATTGTCCATCTCCGAACTCAATCTAAGTTCGATAATAATATTACGATGTACCAAGTTTGGACAAAATCGGATACTCCCTTCGAGAGTTATCGGGCGAACAAGCCAGCAGACAGACGGACAGATGTCAAAAAGCAGTCCCATGTTTCTTTTAAAGTCAGAAGACATCACAGGTATTCTATAGAGAGTGTCCATTCATCACTTGTTGACAGGTGGATCCAACTGTGTCCAATAAAAAGAAAGCCCTTTTATTGGTTTTCTTCAGACACAAATGATAGCTCTTTGGAGCTTTTCCTACAGAAAATCCCAGATAGAGCTCAGAGAGCTCCGATAACGCTTCTTTAAACAGTGCAGTTTTCCGAAAGTTCTTCTATAGACAGAAGAGTCTTTTAGAGCTCTGCCTAAAACAGAATAAAAACCCTACCCTATCTCCCCCAGAAAAAGAGAAAACGAGCCTTTAAGAAATCTTCTAGTGACGAAAGGGGATCAGAGCCCTGATTGACAAATATTAGCCTATGAAATGTCTTCGAGGGACAGAAAAAGGTATTCAAAATAAGGGAAAGCCTGCGAGAGCTTTTCTAGAATAGCTGAAGAAAGAAGAGTCGTTGAGAGCTCTTCTTTGGAGACTAAAGCTCCCTGGTAGCTTTTCTAAAGAGAGTGAGCCTTGGGAAGCTCTTCTTTGGAGAGAAAACTCTTGTGAACCCTTTTAGTGAGAGAAGATCCATTTAGAGCTCTTTTATGTAAAAAGCGATATTCATAGTTACTTTACAGAAAAATGAGCTCACGCAGTGCTCTTCTATGGAGAGAAGAGCCCTTCTGATTTATATTATGAAGAGAAGAGTTTTTTAGTTCTAGATCGACCCCAAATGTGCTGAAACGGATTTGATCCAAAGAGACCTAAGGTCTAAAATCGTTATTTCAATGAGGCACATTTTGGCCGTATCAAGTGATATATACCCCCTTCAAGCCATTTGGGTGAGGATATAAAAATTGTAATGATTGGCATATTCCTCATATAACGGTGCCCCCCGATTTAGAGAAATGGGAAGATTTTAAGTACATTTTAATTGAATGAGTTTGACAATTGGTATTCTTACTGGCTACCTGATGTCCAAATATAAGCAAATTAATGTTAATATGAGTCCACAATTTCATGTAGCTCCCATGGAACCCTATTCCCGATTTAACATTTTTGGAGAGTTTTTACCATATGTTTTCCATCGATTTTGCCGAGATTCCTTTTTGAAATTTACATTCAACAGAAGAAGTCAATTGTGAAAAAAAAATGTGAGAAGTGCGCATTCTAATAACACTATTAAATGTTTATTCGAAAATTTTCGACTGGTAAGGCTCTTTCTAATCCGAAGAGACCATACAAAAGTCGTACGAGCCAGTGTTGGGAGGTCCCCAAGAACATCCCAAAAACGCCGTTCTCAGCAGATGGGCATGGCTCGGTCCACTTTACAACGGATTATTCGCATTGACTTGCATTTGTTCCCGTACAAAATTCAATTGACGCAAAGAATGTTGCCTGCGGACAAGCCTCGTCGATTGGAATGGGCCCAAAGAGTCATCGAAATGGCCGAAGATGACGAGAAATTTTGGAACAAAATTATCATGTCCGGTGAAGCCCATTTCACATTGAATGGGACCGTAAATAAGCAAAATTGCCGTTTTTACGCCACTGAAAATCCTCAGGAGATTCAAGAAGTGCCTCTTCACGACGAAAAAGTCACAGTTTGGTGCGGCGTTAGTGCGAAAACGGTCATTGGCCCGTTTTTCTTCCAAAATGAAAATTGTCATGGTGTTACCATCAATTAGGAACGTTATCGTGACATGATGACCAATTTTTTGATGCCATTTATTCGTCGAAAGCGTATGAGGCAGTTCTGGTTTCAATAAAACGGCGCTCCACCGCACACAAGTCGCATAACAATCGATTTTCTGAAGAATTTGTTTCCGGGCCGTTTGATGTCGAAAAGTTGTGATTTGGACTGGCCATCGCATTCGCCCGATTTGACGTCGCCTGACTTTTTCTTGTGGGGATATTTGAAGTCAAAGGTTTACGTTAACAAGCCAAGGACCGTAGAAGAGCTCAAGGACAACATTCGTGAAGAAATAGCCGCTATTGCGGCCGAAATGTTGGCAAAAACGATGGAAAATGCAGCAAAAAGGGCACAATACGTCATCAACGCCAGAGGCGGCCATTTGAGAGATATGATATTCAAAAATTGATGTAAACAAATCTACTTGGAACAAATTATATGATTAACATTGCCAACCGCAAAATGTTTATTTTTTTCTTTGATTTAAAAAAAAAAAAAAACATGGGTCCGTCGAATATGGACAACCCTGTATCTCCCATAGAACCCTACCTCCAACTTAAGGGATTTTCAAGATAGTTGCAAACATGTTCAACAGATTTTGATGTAATTTGGCATTTTGGATTCTGAATATAATATATGCCGCCTTCTTGCAAAAAATTGTCAAAAAATTTCATCTTTGGTATATCTCTCATAGAAAGGTACTTCCGCATTTGCCGTATTTTAAAGGTTAACGTGGCATTTTTAAGGCTCCAATTGCCAAGGAGTGCATTAGAAAGAAGAAATGTACCTCTTTTAACAGAATTTACCAAAATTTAAATAGTATTCGTCATCATGACACAGGGCATCACATCCATTGCAGGAATCCTTGAAACATAAATGGTAATCGTTGCTCGGGTACACCCGTTCCCATCTCCTCACCAGATTATATTTTCTCTCTCACTATAATCTTGTTAAAATTATTATCTAATTGAGACTCTACCAAGGATTACAACCTACACATTTCCATTGTCATTCTCCAAAAAGACACCCATATCATCGTTGCAATCACAACCTGCAATACTAATCCCCCGCCTCAAATAAAATCGCATCAGCTGCTGCCCAATATCATCGCCATCATCATAATAATCATGATCCATACGCTTGAGCATCTGCCACAACATCGTTTGAGCCTTAGCCAACAACATGTCAGCTCTGAAACGCATAATGCAAATTTCATATCTGAGTCTTTCTTTCGAATGACACCTCTCTCTTTTTTCAGTGTTTTTTTTTTTTAGGACAATCATCAACATTTCAACATGACTTCATTCGAGTGATAAACTTGAATAAAAATGACAGGCGCGTTTTTTTCTGTTTGGTCGAGTTTAAGGTTATCATCACCGGGCATGTTCATCCAAACAGCTGACCAATCAACCGGCTAGTCAGTCCAACGGTCAGCCAACGGCAATTGACCATGTTACAGCACATTGGCTCGCTGGACACGCTTGGAGGAGAACAATACTTGAAAACCTTAATGCTCGTGTATTAATTAAGCTCGCCTTCGATTAATTGAAATTTATCGATGAATGGCCCGCGAGCGAGCGAGGTCTCTTTCGATGGCGAGGAGGGGAGGGTCAACTTAATTCAATTAAGTGCCATGAAATGAAAATGGTCAATCGAACAACAACAGCAACGGCCAAAAAAGAAAACAAGATTTACATATGGTAGAACGAATGGGCAGAAGGAGTTATCTTTTGAGCCAATCACAAAAGGAAAAACGAAAAACGCCAAACGAACCCAAGTGCAAGAATGAAATTGTAGATTTTGCGAGATTTGTCCAAAAAAAAAAGAATACGGATAATAAAACAGGCAAAGATATGCATGGCCGGTCTATGATATTTGAGAAAAGTTTCGAAGATATCAATTACAGGGGATATCAAAAATTAAATATCAACTTATTGATTTCAAACGGCAAGTGGTATACAACGACGAAGGCTTATTAAAAATTGATATTTTACAGATTGCACATGACATATTGGCAGTGTGAAAAATTACATACAGGTAATCAATATTTTGAGGGAAAGGTTTGATGATGATAATGAAAATGATTGGCACAACAGATGAAAAATCCACGTTTAATGGTCCTTGAAAAAAGTCTTCTTTAAAAAATACACGATTATTAATTCTTTAAAAAATTATTCTTTAAAAAATCCACGTTTATTGGTCCGTGAAAAAAATATTCTTTAAAAAATCCACGTTTAATGGTCCTTGAAAAAAGTCTTCCTTAAAAAATACACGATTATTAGTCCTTGAAAAAAGTATTCTTTAAAAAATCCACGCTTATTGGTCCTTGAAAAAATATTCTTTAAAAAATCCACGTTTAATGGTCCTTGAAAAAAGTCTTCTTTAAAAAATACACGATTATTAGTCCTTGAAAAAAGTATTCTTTAAAAAATCCACGTTTATTGGTCCTTGAAAAAAATATTCTTAAAAAAATCCACGTATATTAGTCCTTGAAAAAAATATTCTTTAAAAAATCCACGTTTATTGGTCCTTGAAAAAAATATTCTTTCAAAAATCCACGTTTAATGGTCCTTGAAAAAATATTCTTTAAAAAATCCACGTTTAATGGTCCTTGAAAAAATATTCTTTAAAAAATCCACGTTTAATGGTCCTTGAAAAAATATTCTTTAAAAAATCCACGTTTAAAGGTCCTTGAAAAAATATTCTAAAAAAAATCCACGTTTAATGGTCCTTGAAAAAATATTCTTTAAAAAATCCACGTTTAATGGTCCTTGAAAAAATATTCTTTAAAAAATCCACGTTTAATGGTCCTTGAAAAAATATTCTTTAAAAAATCAATGTTTATTGGTCCTTGAAAAAAATAATCTTTAAAAAATCCACGTTTCAGTTGGTCCTTGAAAAAATATTCTTTAAAAAATCAATGTTTATTGGTCCTTGAAAAAAATAATCTTTAAAAAATCCACGTTTCAGTTGGTCCTTGAAAAAAGTCTTCTTAAAAAAAATTCACGTTTGTTGGTCCTTGAAAAAAAGTCTTCTTTAAAAAATCCACGTTTATTGGTCCTTGAAAAAAGTCTTCTTTAAAAAAATTCACGTTTATTGGTCCTTGAAAAAAGTCTTCTTTAAAAAAATTCACGTTTATTGGTCCTTGAAAAAAGTCTTCTTTAAAAAAATTCACGTTTATTGGTCCTTGAAAAAAATATTCTTTAGAGAATCCATGTTTACTGGTCCTAGAAAAAAAGTTTTCTTTAAAAAATCCACGTTTCAGTTGGTCCTTGACAAAATATTCTTTAAAAATCCACGTTTCAGTTGGTCATTGAAAAAATATTCTTTAAAAAATCCACGTTTATTGGTCCTTTAAAAAAATATTCTTTAAAAAATCCACGTTTCCGTTGGTCCTTGAAAAATATTCTTTAAAAGATCCACGTTTCAGTTGGTGCTTGAAAAAAATATTCTTTAAAAAATCCACGTTCATTAGTCCCTGAAAAAAATTTTATTTAAAAAATCCATGTTTATTGGTCCTTAAAAAAATTTCTTTATAAAATTCACGTTTATTGGTCCTTGAAAAATATTCTTTAAAAAATCCACGTTTATTGGTCCTTGAAAGAATATTCTTGAAAAAATCCACGTTTCAGTTGGTCCTTGAAAACATATTCTTGAAAAAATCCACGTTTCAGTTGGTCCTTGAAAAAATATTCTTTAAAAAATCCACGTTTATTGGTCCTTGAAAAATATTCTTTAAAAAATCCACGTTTCAGTTGGTCCTTGAAAAAATATTCTTTAAAAAATCCACGCTTCAGTTGGTCCTTGAAAAAAGTCTTCTTTAAAAATCCACGCTTCAGTTGGTCCTTGAAAAAAGTCTTCTTTAAAAATCCACGTTTATTGGTCCTTGAAAAAATATTCTTTCAAAAATCCACTTTTATTGGTCTTTGGAAAAAATATTCTTTCAAAAATCCACTTTTATTGGTCTTTCGAAAAAATATTCTTTCAAAAATCCACGTTTATTGGTCTTTCGAAAAATATTCTTTAAAAATCCACGTTTATTGGTCCTTGAAAGAACGTCTTCTTTAAAAAATCCACGTTTATTGGTCCTTGAAAGAACGTCTTCTTTAAAAATCCACGTTTATTGGTCCTTGAAAGAACGTCTTCTTTAAAAATCCACGTTTATTGGTCCTTGAAAGAACGTCTTCTTTAAAAAATCCACGTTTATTGGTCCTTGAAAGAACGTCTTCTTTAAAAAATCCACGTTTATTGGTCCTTGAAAGAACGTCTTCTTTAAAAAATCCACGTTTATTGGTCCTTGAAAGAACGTCTTCTTTAAAAAATCCACGTTTATTGGTCCTTGAAAGAACGTCTTCTTTAAAAAATCCACGTTTATTGGTCCTTGAAAGAACGTCTTCTTTAAAAAATCCACGTTTATTGGTCCTTGAAAGAACGTCTTCTTTAAAAAATCCACGTTTATTGGTCCTTGAAAGAACGTCTTCTTTAAAAAATCCACGTTTATTGGTCCTTGAAAGAACGTCTTCTTTAAAAAATCCACGTTTATTGGTCCTTGAAAGAACGTCTTCTTTAAAAAATCCACGTTTATTGGTCCTTGAAAAAATATTCGTTAAAAAATCCATGTTTGTTGGTCCTTGAAAAAAGTCTTCTTTAAAAAATCCACGTTTATTGGTCCATGAAAAAGTTTTCTTTAAAAAATCCACGTTTATTGGTCCTTGAAAAAAAGTCTTCTTTAAAAAATCCACGTTTATTGGTCCTTGAAAAAAAGTCTTCTTTAAAAAATCCACGTTCTGGTGGTCCTTGAAAAAATATTCGTTAAAAAATCCACGTTCTGGTGGTCCTTGAAAAAACATTCTTTAAAAAATCCACGTTCTGGTGGTCCTTGAATATTCTGTAAAAAATCCACGTTCTGGTGGTCCTTGGAAAAATATTCTTTAAAAAAATCCACGTTCTGTTGGTGCTTGAAAGGGTATTCTTTAAAAAAATCCATGCTTCTGTTTGTCCTTGAAAAAATATTCTTGAACAAATCCACGTTTAAGTTGGGCCCTGAAAAAAATAATCTTTAAACCAGTAAAGAAAGTCCTAAAGTCGGGCGGGGCCGATTTTATGATACCCTACACCACTTTGCTAATTTAGTTGAGCTTTAATTGAGTTGATTGATTATAATTATAATTTAAAATTCAAAGGACTAAATATGCCGAAGCATTTGTATCTTTTAAATTCGGACTTGTATTGCCCATTTGGTGCAAAATTAATTTGAAATCAGATAAAGATATATATGGGAGCTATATCCAAATCTGAACCGATCTCGATAAAATTTGGCAAAGATAAATATCTGAGCTGTATTTCATATATTTCCCTGAATATCGTTGTTACGGAGTGAATATTACGGCTGTGGGTAACAAATATAACAAATCGGATGAACAATATATATGGGAGCTATAGCTATATTTGAACCGATCTTCACCATTGAACCGATCTTACTAGCTTCTAGACTCAATTCGGTCGTAAGTGCCAAATTCCATCCCATTTGGACAAATATTAGACGTTTGGTGTACTATAAAAGGTAAATCGGACGAAGTTATATATGGGAGCTATATCCAAATCTGAACCGATCTTGATAAAATTTAGCAAAGTTATTTCTGAGCTGTATTTGATATATTTCCCCAAATATTGTTGTTACAGAGTGCATATCACGGCTGTGGAGGACAAAAATAACAAATCGGATGAACAATATATATGGGAGCTATAGCTATATCTGAACCGATTTCGATCAAATTTGGCGTACTTATTTTCAGGCCTAATTTGGTTGTATGTGCAAAATTCCATAATATTCGGGCTGATATTACACGTTTGGTGCACAATAGAAGGAAAATCGGACGAAGATATATGGGAGCTATATCTAAATTTTTACCGATTATCTCCAATTTCAATAGGGTTTGTCCTTGGGCCAAACAAATGTTGTTTGGAAAATTTCTGGCTGACATGCATAAATCAACTCAAAAAGTGATTTTATGCAGATCATCAAAAGGAACTGTGGGTCTATCTCGTTTCCTTTTGCCTGTTACAAACAAATGCACAAAGACATAATACCCTTACCACCTTGTGGTGTAGGGTATAAAAATCCACGTTTCAGTTGGTCTTTGAAAAAATATTCTTTAAAAAATCCACGTTTATTGGTCCTTGAAAAAAATATTCTTTAAAATATCCACGTTTCAGTTGGTCCTTGAAAAAATATTCTTTAAAAAATCCACGTTCTGGTGGTCCTGGAACAAAATATTTTTTAAAAAATCCACATTCATTGGTCCTTGAAAAAAATATTCTTTAAAATATCCACGTTTCAGTTGGTCCTTAAAAAAATATTATTTAAAGAATACACGTTTATTGCTCCTTGAAAAAATATTCTTTAAAAATCCACGTTTCAGTTGGTCCTTGAAAAACGTCTTCTTTAAAAAATCCACGTTTCAGTTGGTCCTTGAAAAATATTCTTTAAAAAATTCACGTTTCAGTTGGTCCTTGAAAAATATTCTTTAAAAAATTAACGTTTATTGGTCCTTGAAAAAAAATATTCATTAAAAAATCCACGTTTATTGGTCCTTGAAAAAAATATCCTTTTAAAAATCCACGGTTCAGTTGGTCCTTGAAAAAAATATTCTTTAAAAAATCCACGTTTCAGTTGGTCCTTGAAAAAATATTCTTTAAAAATCCACGTTCAAGTTGGTCCCTGAAAAAAGTCTTCTTTAAAAAATCTACGTTTATTGGACCTTGAAAAAATATCCTTTAAAAATCCAGATGCAAAAATATTTAAAAAATGTAATCCTATCCCTCTTCTTTAAATGTCCTCCCTTCAAATCTGTTGTGACACACATAGGATATTATCTTCGTGATAAAAATTATATATTTATGTAATAGGCCAATGTTAATTAGGAATTATTAACTCAAGACGAACATTTATTGTAATGACATACATGAAAGCTTAAACTTTTAAATATAAACATCTGTCATTTAATGAATGTGGGCTCTCGGCTCGTACCTCGCTGTCCGCAATCAGAAAAGTTTAATTATGGAGGTCGTGGCTACTTAAATCCAATCATATCAAGTTCGATTCATTGTGAAACCTATTCATAGATTTCAGTCCGCCGGTGCAGTGCCAACAAACTTTTTGACCCTATTACAGCGAGCGAGTCCAGAGAATCGCAAGGTATCACCTATCCACGGTGTTGGCTTCTGTGCGAGAGTGAGTGTGTGTGTGCGTGGTTGGTGCATAATCTATGTTTAGTTAGCCTTGTTTGTGAAAGATGGCTAAGAGTATGAGAGACGCGCAGAGAGCCGCACAACGATGCATTATCAATGAGTAAATTAAACCAACATAACTTTTAGGTATCGCCATTCATTAAACAACAAGCTTCGAGTTTCAAGTGCAATGGGCCAGGTCATGCCAGCGAACCAACGAGCCAACGACAAAAGTGAACGACAATGGACAGGCCAGAAGCGACATTGGAAACATACATTCAGCTCAGCTGTAGTGGTAGTTGTAGTAGCTAAAAGGCAATCAGGTAGGCAGCAGAACATGAGCAAAGTATTGGCAATAGTTGCCAGGAGCAGGAATGATGCAGCAGCAGCATCATCAACATCGTCATTATTATCATCGCCGTCGTCGTCATCAATTGCCATCCGAGATTCAGCGACATCACCATCAGCAACGCCGTCAAGCCATTGCGTTAATATTGGGAATGGACAATGGCGATGATGCTTCATTATCTCCATGTGTTGGATGAAACTTTCAGAATTTTCTAGAGTACGCGCAAAGGCAAATTGTGTGTTTTTGTCTTTGTCTGCATCTCGCAGATTAGACATGATAGAGGGACGACATTTAAGCTCTGTTGTCTTTAATTTAGGTTTTTAATAGTTAACGCAACACATTTATATTAGTTCAGTTTATGTCCCGCAGCGAAGTGACGGACAATGGGGTTGCAATTATAAGAGACACTTGGATTAGAAGTTACAGAGCAACAAAATAGGAAAGAGAATGTTTCTAAAGTAGAACTTGAATCGAAATTGAGAAATTCTTTAAATTCAATAGTTGATTACGAAGTATTGAGAATCCCAGGCATTTTTATAGTCAAAGGTCCTCATCGAAATAACGGTTTTAGACCCAAGGTCTCTTTAGACAAAATCAGTTTCATGACATTTGTAGTATATATTTAGCGATTTCCGTTCCTCTGCCTCTCTGGGTGGTGCGTACGATATCTTTAGAAGGGAGTATCCGATTTGATCCAAACTTGGTACATCGTTATATTATCAGATATACATCAAGTTCGCGGATGGGCAATATCCGAGTCGAAATTTCCACAAAAAAACTTTACTGCACAGAAGGAGAAAGAATAATCCGATTTTCCTCCAACTTTGCAAATCCTAATATTTGAATCAGTGCTACGCCAGGTGTGAAAATTGACAATATCGGCCCTCTTCATCGAGTACCTTGCGCAAAGGGTCAACATTTTGAATATCCAAAAAGCTAATCAAACGCGAATTTAACATCCGATTCCATCCAGACTTGGTACATCTTAGTACTTCTATCAACACTCCATTCCTGCTGGTACCTCCCCCACAAAGGATCAAAGTTTTGAATAACCAAAACGATCATAAAATCCGAAATAAGCAACCGCTTCTCTTTAAATTCGCACATCTTAATCTTTTTATTATCCCAAGGTCTGGTGTGAAAATGAGAAATATCGGTCCACTGCTTCCGGTACCTCCCCCTTAAAGAGTCAATATTTTGAATATCCATGAAACTCATAAACGCAACATTACCGTCCGATTTCATTCAGACTTGACACATCTCCGAGGGGTCTTCTATAGAATGGAAGACCTCCGAGGGATCTTCCCTTCATAGAATAGAAGACCACCGATGGGTCTTCTCTTCATAGAATAAAAGACCACCTAGGGGTCTTCTCTTCACAGAATAGAGGACCATCGAGGGGTCTTCTCTTCATAGAATAGAAGACCACCGAGGGGTCTTCTCTTCATAGAATAGAAGACCACCGAGGGGTCTTCTCTTCATAGAATAGAAGACCACCGAGGGGTCTTCTCTTCATAGAATAGAAGACCACCGAGGGGTCTTCTCCGAGGGGTCTTCTATAGAGAAGAAGACCTCCGAGGGGTCTTCTATAGAGCAGAAGACCTCCGAAAATTCTTCTATACAATAGAAAACCTCAAGGGGTCTTCTATAGAATAGAAGACCTTCGAGGGGTCTTCTATAGAGTAGAAGACCTCCCAGGGGTCTTCTATCGAATAGAAGACCTCAGAGGAGTTTTCTACAGGATAGAAGACCTCAGAGGAGTATTCTATCGAACAGAAGGCCGCAGAGGAGGATTCTATAGGATAGAAAACCTCACGGATGTGCAAGTATGACGGTGTCTTCTACGGAGTAGAAGACCTGAAGTGGTTTTTTATTATGTAGTTCTCTTCCATTTCATACATGGTGTTATTTCTTTTCCTTTAGCCAAAAAGAAACACATGCCAGAAATTCCTTAATGACACTGGACGACTGATTGTTATCTTGAGAGGAAATAAATACCTCAAAACGTAACGACTAGAAGCCATCAGTGTTAAGACAGAACAGAAGAAAACGACGACGACGATGACGACGACGGAGAAGGAGAAGTAAATGAGGTGTCCATGTACTCTACTCGAACACAAACTTGTCCTGGTCTCTCAACTCGAATTCTTAGCATCTTCCTCTTCTTTCATGCAGATCAAGGTAACCAGGCTGTTAGGAAGGCAAATAAACATTCAAACATATAACCTTTTTTTCCTCTTCTTCATCTCATTCTCCACCATTACTTTCTTCTTGGGCTGCAATCTTATCAAATACTCCATGAAATGTAGAATATACCAGGCATCAGTGGATGGAGGATGGCAAATGAAAAACGTGTAGAGCAAAACTTGTGAAATTCTATAAGGGCTCAAAAGTGTTAATTAATGAAATATCTTCAATAACATCAGCCAGCCATCCAGGCAGCAAGTCAGCCAGCAAGCGTGTGGAGCATAGCCAAAGTCATGCAGACACACACACACACACACACACACACACACACACCCATATGAGAACCTGCACCAACTGCGATTACTTTAGTTTTCATACCCCAAAATACCCTAACTTCGAACACCTTAACATTTGATAACATTGAAGGTATTCCTCTTCTGTCCCTGGTGTTCCTTTAAGACGGCAAATATGCAGACATGTTTTGTTGGCTGGTTGAGTTTGGTAGGAAACTCTAACTATTTCACAGAGACTTCCAACCACATCGGAAACTGAAAAGTAAATGAACACTTATCAGCATACCACAGATATAAAATACATACCAATTTTGTTTTTGGGTATAGACCTCACATTGTGCGACAAAAGTGAATTTTGAAATACATCTCTAATTGAAAGGCCTTATTATCAGAATTATTGGTTAGAGAGGTTGAGCTAATGGTTGAAAGTCAAAGATTTGGTAAAATTAACACAACATCTATAAATGGGTTCTTGCTCGCTCTGTTTCCAATATCTTCACACAATAGTTTAATTGACCTCAAAAATCTCATCCATAGCCTAAGCTACGATGGGAAAGGTTAATGCTAAACCTGTTTAAAAATCTACTCCAAATCTGTGTTCAGACCCCTCGGAAGTCTAAATACTCTATAGAAGACCAATAGGAGGTCTTCTATTCTATATATAGAAGACACCTCCGACGGAGGTCTTCTTCTATTCTATATATAGAAGACACCTCCGACGGAGTTCTTCTTCTATTCTATATATAGAAGACACCTCCGACGGAGGTCTTCTTCTATTCTATATACAGAAGACACCTCCGACGGAGGTCTTCTTCTATTCTATATATAGAAGACACCTCCGACGGAGGTCTTCTTCTATTCTATATAGAAGACACATCCGACGGAGGTCTTCTATTCTATATAGAAGACACCTCCGACGGAGGTCTTCTATTCTACATAGAAGACACCTCCGACGGAGGTCTTCTATTCTATATAGAAGACACCCCCGACGGAGGTTTTGTATTCTATATAGAAGACACCTCCGACGGAAGTCTTCTATTCTATATATAGAAGACACCTCCGACGGAGGTCTTCTATTCTATATATAGAAGACACCTCAGACGGAGGTCTTCTATCCTATATATAGAAGACACCTCCGACGGAGGTCTTCTATCCTATATATAGAAGACACCTCCGACGGAGGTCTTCTATCCTATATATAGAAGACACCTCCGACGGAGGTCTTCTATCCTATATATAGAAGACACCTCCGACGGAGGTCTTCTATCCTATATATAGAAGACACCTCCGACGGAGGTCTTCTATCCTATATATAGAAGACACCTCCGACGGAGGTCTTCTATCCTATATATAGAAGATACCTCCGACGGAGGTCTTCTATCCTATATATAGAAAACACCTCCGACAGAGGTCTTCTATTCTATATATAGAAAACACCTCCGACGGAGGTTTTCTATATATAGAAGACACCTCCGACGGAGGTCTTCCGTTCTATATAGAAGACTTCCGACGGAGGTCTTCTATTCTATATAGAAGACACCTCCGACGGAGGTCTTCTATTCTATATAGAAGACACCTCCGACGGAAGTCTTCTATTCTATATATAGAAGACACCTCCGACGGAGGTCTTCTATTCTATATATAGAAGACACCTCCGACGGAGGTCTTCTATTCTATATATAGAAGACACCCCCGACGGAGGTCTTCTATCCTATATATAGAAGACACCTCCGACGGAGGTTTTGTATTCTATATAGAAGACACCTCCGACGGAAGTATTCTATTCTATATATAGAAGACACCTCCGACGGAGGTCTTCTATTCTATATATAGAAGACACCTCAGACGGAGGTCTTCTATCCTATATATAGAAGACACCTCCGACGGAGGTCTTCTATCCTATATATAGAAGACACCTCCGACGGAGGTCTTCTATCCTATATATAGAAGACACCTCCGACGGAGGTCTTCTATCCTATATATAGAAGACACCTCCGACGGAGGTCTTCTATCCTATATATAGAAGACACCTCCGACGGAGGTCTTCTATCCTATATATAGAAAACACCTCCGACAGAGGTCTTCTATTCTATATATAGAAAACACCTCCGACGGAGGTTTTCTATATATAGAAGACACCTCCGACGGAGGTCTTCCGTTCTATATAGAAGACTTCCGACGGAGGTCTTCTATTCTATATAGAAGACACCTCCGACGGAGGTCTTCTATTCTATATAGAAGACACCTCCGACGGAAGTCTTCTATTCTATATATAGAAGACACCTCCGACGGAGGTCTTCTATTCTATATATGATGAAGAGATATCATTTTACAACATAGATGGATTTAATTCCATATTTTTTAACAGAGTTGGAAAAGGAGGAGGGATTGCTGTATATATAAAAGACTCCATGCAATTCAAAAACGTGAATGTAAACATGACATCGGCTGAAATTGGAAGAATAAGTGTTAATGTTAACAAACATTCACGTTTCACATTATTGGCGATATATAGACCTCCAAACAAAAGCACAACGTTATTCTTGCTCGAGCTCGAACGAATGCTTATTAATATTAATAACAGAGAAAAACTACTAATAATAGGTGATATTAACATTGACATTCTTAAAGAAAACACAATAACTTCAAAATATCATAGTATTCTATCAACAAATGGATTAAAGTGTATGATTTCCCTCCCAACAAGAGAAGACGAAACGAGATCTACAAAAACTTGCATAGATCATGTCATCATCAGATGGAATAAAAAACTAAAAGAAGCTTACTCCGCGATTGTAACGACCGATATATCAGATCACCATTCTTTATTTGTCTGTGTGGATGAAATCAACGAGAATGAAAAGCAAGATACTTATAACACCACACAATATAAAATAATTAATACCAACAATGTTATAAGGCAAATTAAGAATAATATTAACTGGGAAGGAATTATCAACACATCAAACAATACAAATGAACTATATAATAATATATATAGCACATTTAACCAAATATACGAAAATTCATCAACTGAACCTTTAAAAAAGAAAAATCGCAATGGTCTCCCATGGATGAATCAATTTATACTTAATTCTTGTGCTATTAGAGACAAACTATACAAAAAGTGGACTAAGAACAAATCAAATAAAACGAACGAAATCCTCTATAAAAACTTTAATAATAAACTAAATAAAATCATAATTAAAGCTAAAAACGATCACTTATATCATCAGTTTATTAAAAATAAACATAATATGCGTGGAACATGGCAAGTTATAAATCAGGTTATTGGAAAGAAAACAAAAAATATAGATGAACATATCAAGCTCAGCTTCAATGGCGAAAATATTAAAGAAATAGCCGATAACTTTGCATTAAAATTTAGCCAAAATGTTATAAATATAATTCATAAATGTGATATAACAACATTGAATACGCGTGTAGAAAGAATCATTCCTAATTCTATTTTCATCGAGAATGCCACAGAAATTGAGATAAATGGTATACTGAAGACGCTAAATACTAACAAATCTGCCGGCATGGATAATATTAGACCTATTGACATAAAAAACAATGCTACTCTTCTCACCCCCATTATAACAAAATTAATAAACCAAAGCATATCCGAATTTTCAATACCTCAGCTACTGAAACAATCACTCATAAGACCTATCTACAAGGGAGGGAGTAAAGCAGATTACGCAAATTACAGGCCCATTTCAATTCTTCCTATATTAGAAAAAGTCTTGGAAGAGGTTGTAGTTCGACGACTTAACAGTTTCTTAACTAAATATAAAATTATAAACGAGAATCAATATGGCTTCCAGAAAAACAAGAATATAAATCAACTCCTTGGTCACTTCTCAAATCATATAAATAAAAACCTAAGTCAACAAAAGCAATGCATAGCTCTTTTTATCGATTTCAGCAAAGCCTTCGACACGCTGTCTCATGAGAGAATAGTGAATGTGCTTGAAAAAACTGGAATAAGAGGAAGATGTTTGAAGTGGTTTCAAGACTATCTCACATGCAGATCGTTTCGAGTTAGAATTGACAATACAAACAGCATAGAAATGCCAACACAATACGGTGTCCCACAGGGCTCAAAATTGGGCCCAATACTATATTTAATATATTCAAACGAAATGACGCTCAACCTACACAACAGTTTTTCGTACACATACGCTGATGATACCGCAATAATAGTATCACATAAGGATATAAAAGAAGCAACCGCAACAATGCAGCAGGAATTTAATATTATCACCAAATGGTGTCATGATTACGGCCTTATTATCAATCCTAACAAAACAAAGGTTATGCATATGAGACCAAAAAGCGCCCCCAAACACAACATTCAAATAATATTTCATGATAATGAATGCATTCATGAAAATCTTTCACAAAACAATCAAGAAAAATGTACAACGAAATTAGAAATCGTAGAAAATTACAAGTATTTGGGAATTCATTTAGATCAAAACTTTAAATGGAAAATCCACATCGAAAACCTTCAGAAAAAACTAAGAAAATCAGCGTTTGCGCTTTATCATCTAGGCAACTGTGCACCTTTTTATGTATTAAAACAAGCGTACTATTCCCTAGTTGAATCGCATTTGAGACATGGGATCACAGCGTGGGGAAATGCCAGATGTTGCCGAATTTTACAAGAAACACAAAATCGAATTGTTAAATACATTCACAAAAAATCATTTTACTTGTACAATAACGCATATGAACCAGCGTCAACGAACAACATAAGCCATATATACAACAACCTGCAAATCTTAAATATAAAACAAATATTTTCAATTGCAGTTGTAGGTGAATTCTCTGGCGACCGAAACCTAGCCGAAAAAATAAACCACGGACAAAATACCCGGAGAAGACTAGAAGGACGCTACAAAATACCGAAATATAAAAACGAATATGGAAAGCTCGCGCTAAATGTCGCTCTCCCAAGCATCCTTAATGAACTTCCAACGGAGATTCCAGAAATTAGAAATAAGTTATGTAGAATAAAAAACATGAAGAAGTATTTTCTGAAAAAGTAATTTCATTATGTCAATGTAATAATAGAGGATAAAAATGAAGTCTATAGCAGTGTGTAATGAAGTCTATAGCAGTGTGTAAAAGCAATTTTGTACATACATAAATTATGAATTTTATATTTTACAGACAAGCCTTTCACAGGCTTCGTAAAATAATGTAATTATATGATGTATTAATGAACAATAAAGAAAGTATTAAAAAAAAAAAAAAAAAAAAAAAAAAAAAAAAAAAAAAAAAAAAAAAAAAATATAGAAGACACCTCCGACGGAGGTCTTCTATTCTGTATATAGAAGACACCCCCGACGGAGGTCTTCTATCCTATATATAGAAGACACCTCCGACGGAGGTTTTGTATTCTATATAGAAGACACCTCCGACGGAAGTCTTCTATTCTATATATAGAAGACACCTCCGACGGAGGTCTTCTATTCTATATATAGAAGACACCTCAGACGGAGGTCTTCTATCCTATATATAGAAGACACCTCCGACGGAGGTCTTCTATCCTATATATAGAAGACACCTCCGACGGAGGTCTTCTATCCTATATATAGAAGACACCTCCGACGGAGGTCTTCTATCCTATATATAGAAGACACCTCCGACGGAGGTCTTCTATCCTATATATAGAAGACACCTCCGACGGAGGTCTTCTATCCTATATATAGAAGACACCTCCGACGGAGGTCTTCTATCCTATATATAGAAAACACCTCCGACAGAGGTCTTCTATTCTATATATAGAAAACACCTCCGACGGAGGTTTTCTATATATAGAAGACACCTCCGACGGAGGTCTTCCGTTCTATATAGAAGACTTCCGACGGAGGTCTTCTATTCTATATAGAAGACACCTCCGACGGAGGTCTTCTATTCTATATAGAAGACACCTCCGACGGAAGTCTTCTATTCTATATATAGAAGACACCTCCGACGGAGGTCTTCTATTCTATATATAGAAGACACCTCCGACGGAGGTCTTCTATTCTATATATAGAAGACACCCCCGACGGAGGTCTTCTATTCTATATATAAAAATCACCTCCGACTGAGATCTTCTATTCTATATATAGAAAACACCTCCGACGGAGGTTTTCTATATATAGAAGACACCTCCGACGGAGGTCTTCCATTCTATATAGAAGACACCTCCGACGGAGATCTTATATCCTATATATAGAAGACACCTCCGACAGAGGTCTTCTATCCTATATAGAAGACACCTCCGACAGAGGTCTTCTATCCTATATATAGAAGACACCCCCGACGGAGGTCTTCTATTCTATATATAAAAATCACCTCCGACGGAGATCTTCTATTCTATATATAGAAAACACCTCCGACGGAGGTTTTCTATATATAGAAGACACCTCCGACGGAGGTCTTCCATTCTATATAGAAGACACCTCCGACGGAGATCTTATATCCTATATAGAAGACACCTCCGACGGAGGTCTTCTATTCTATATAGAAGACACCTCCGACGGAGGTCTTCTGTTCAATAGAAGACCCCTTTAGAGGTCTTCTATTCAATAGAGGACCCCTTTAGAGGTATTCTATTCAATAGAAGACCCCTTTAGAGGTCTTCTATTCAATAGAGGACCCCTTTAGAGGTCTTCTATTCAATAGAGGACCCCTTTAGAGGTCTTCTATTCAATAGAAGACCCCTTTAGAGGTCTTCTGTTCAATAGAAGACCCCTTTAGAGGTCTTCTGTTCAATAGAAGACCCCTTTAGAGGTCTTCTGTTCAATAGAAGACCCCTTTAGAGGTCTTCTGTTCAATAGAAGACCCCTTTAGAGGTCTTCTGTTCAATAGAAGACTCCTCGGAGGTCTTCTATTCGAGTGAAGGTCCCTCGGAGGTCTTCCATTCAATAGAAGACCCCTTTAGAGGTCTTCCATTCAATAGAAGATCCATTTAGAGGTCTTCTCTTTTATAGAAGACCCCGTTGGAGGTATTCGATGCGAGTTAAGGCCCCTCTGAGGTCTTCTATAATACCGAAGAACCATCTTGAGGTCTTCCATTCCATAGTTCTGCGGAGTTCTTCTTTTCCATAGAATACCCTCTGAAGATTTCTATTTTTTAGAATACCACTCCCTCCTGTCTTGGGGTCTGCTATAGAAACTATTGTAGGTACTAAACTAATTCTTTACCATCGTCCTCATTTATTTATTTTTTGTCCTCTTGGCCAAAACCATGTGCCCCACACTACTACCAATGGCTTGAAACAAAAGCAACTCAATAGCAAACCAACCAGCACGCCATGGCTCTG
The DNA here is from genome assembly GCF_030504385.1 of Musca domestica. Classification (NCBI taxonomy): domain Eukaryota; kingdom Metazoa; phylum Arthropoda; class Insecta; order Diptera; family Muscidae; genus Musca; species Musca domestica. The sequence continues at coordinate 2,330,857 of NW_026712388.1, read as the reverse complement.
CAGCGAGTGGGTGTAGTCGGATGCGAAGAAACTCGAAATAAACCGCAATTCACTTCTAAAAAATTTCCGTTTTTGGCCTTCTTGTCCTTCTTACCGCCTTCGACGTTCATGGTGCGTTCTTAATGCCTTGGTTTGGCTGTGCCATTTACAGCTCCTGCCTGGGAAGAGTTATTGGCCTGATGTACAACTTGTTGGGCAAATAAATTTTGATATGTCAAAAATTATCAAAAAAAGAAGGAGAACAAAAAAAAAACCTCTCGAAGAACGTTGCAGGCATGGCCAGGCCTGGTTTTTTTCTTTATTTTTTCTTATAATTTATATAAAAGAAATATCCAGGCCTCAGCGTGTGTGCTCTTAGAATATGGAATATGTGGAGGTAATAACTCCTCAAATCCGTATGGCCATGGCCGGTTCTTGTAGATTGTTTGTAGCGTTTACCTCTAATGTATGTCGGGGTTTGGGAAATTAGTGTGTGCGCCGTCAAGCAAAAAAGAGCGAAAAGAACCCAGCAACCAGCCGGCCGGCAGGCCAGCCAGCTAACCAACTGATTTTAATAGTTGTTGCTGTGGTGGAGGTTGGCTGTTGTTGTTTTAGTTGTTGGCTGTTTTTGTTATTTATGAGATGTTTCCCAAAACTAATTTAAATGGACACCTATTGTGTACTTCTTGGCTGCTGCAGCAACTGGTTCCTTCTATCCTCCCAAGGTGGAGCCGTTTTATTTTCGCTTTTGTTTTTGTTTTATTTCTTGGTCCAGCGTATATTTCACATATTTTGTCTTTGGCCATGAGGTGGTGCGCTGCACATTAAGGTGTGTGTGTATGGGGGGAGGGAGAGGGGTGGTTTGCGTTTTGGGGCGGCTTAAATTTTCGCACGTTGCGTATTTTTAGGCGTTGTTGTTGATGGTGGAATAGGCTGCTGTATATTCATATGAGAGCATGGCTTCAGGCAAGGAGTAAGACAATTGTAGAGGCAAAGGAGTGTTGGGGGGTGATGGCGGCGGCCCACCGTGTCCAATTGAAATATGAGCGGTAATTTTGAAAATTGCTTTCTGTGTAAGCGCACCAAAAACCAAAAAAATTCTTGTCAAGCTGTGATGTTATGCCTGGAAATTGATTCCCTAATGTTACCCTGTCACCGGCCACGAATAAATATATTACAGTTGTTGTTGCGGTTGTGGTTGCGGCTCGCCGTTGTCCCCATTATTCGTGGTTCTGAAGTGAATTCTGGCGGTTTTACAAATTTGATCGTTGCTTAATTTAATTGAAGTAAAAATTTCTCCTTTTGCTTTTAATCTCGGCGATAAACAACAGCTAAGAGAGTGGTAATAGATCAATCATCTTTTTTGAGGGTAATAATAATATGGGGAATATCAGAGGGGAGGGAGAATACATCGTCGCTTATTTGGGACACAAAGAACTTGGATTTGTGAGTCGAAAATTACAGTTAACAACATTCATAAAATATTTAAGAAATTTGTCATATACGCCTTTTTATATTCCGTTCAGAAGGATGAAAAGAGTTCACATTCGCAAGGGTAGAGGTGAATTAATGGGACACAAAATAAAAATAATTTATAAAGTATTAATGCTAACGATAATAGGGTAATTTCCGAACCTTTATATACCCATGTACCTCTGCCCACTCTATGGAAGGTCGACAATTAAAAGAAAGTCTTCCAAGGTTCGTGTATAACTGGCTTGGTGAGTAAATGAAAAATACTGAAAAGCAAGGTGTCCACAGGTCAGAACTGTTAATATCATTCTTATTTAAATTAGTTGGAATTGCACCATCACCAGGGGAGTCGAAAAATATATAGAAATTTTAATGGAAGTAGCCTTTATTGATAGTTTTTTTTTTCTCGGGACAAACTGCATATTTTTAGCAACGTGTGGGAGCAACAATGTGCTTGGTGGTATAGCGACTTATCCAAAAATTAACTTCAAAATCTTTTCGAGGGGTCTAACTAACATTAAAAGGCACTATCATCTTAAATGTACAAAACATGTCAGAAAAATAAAAATGTCGGTCGAGCCCTCGACCCCTTGATTAAATTTGGCGCATCTAAGGCAAAGTATAAGCATTCAGCTACGACATTTTTGTAATCATGAAGTACGATAATGAATACGAACCATAGTGAGTTACAACTGATTTTTCCTAATCGAATTCCGTAACTCTTAAAAGATGGGGATATTTTAATAGGAGTTCCTGAGGAATTGAAGTTTAAGTCCAACTTTTTTCAAATTATTATTTTTATGCCCCGAGGCTCATAGCCACTGAGATTACATATTATGATAAGTTAAGCAACGAGCCTTATCGAAATGGCGGTCTTAGGCAAATGTCTCCCTTTCTTCCTTTAAGGTAAAGGCTTCTATAGGAAGCGAAGGATGCATCCGTTTGGTCTGAAATTTCACACATCAATAATTTTGTCAGATATAATTATACCCTCAGCCATATGGCTAGAGAGGGTATGTATCATTTGATACGGCCAAAACTCCCCTCTTCGAAATAACGGTTTTAGATCGTTGGCCTCTTTGGACCAAATCCATTTCAGGATATTTGGATATTGATATTGATAACCCTCGAAGAGAGTATCCGATCTGATCCAAACTTTGTAATATTATTGCCAACCATAGATCGAGGTCGGAAATGGGCAATATAGGTCTTCTTCTCCGATAACTCTCCTAAAAAGGTCGACATTTTCAAAAAAAAAAAAAAATAATAATAATAATAATAATAATAAAGATAATCCTATTTTTCTCCAACTTTACAAATCCTAATATTTGCATCAGTTCTAGGTCAGGTGCGAAAATGGACAATATCGGTCCCCCACAAACGGTCAAAACTTGGATTATCCCCTGGAACCCTTATAAAATGTGACGTTAGCGTCTGATTGTCTTCAAATTATAAACATATTAGTATTTTTATTAGTCCAAGATCTGGCGTGAAGATGGAATATATCGGTCCACTCCTTCGAGTACCTCCCCTATAAATGGTCAACATTTAGTATATTTGTGAAGCTCATAAAACGGGAAATTAACATCCAATTCCAATCATTTCTCGGCACATCTCAATATTTTCATCAACACAAGATCTGTAATAAAATTGTAGAGATCGGACCATTCCTTCTTGTACCTGCCCCACAGAGGGTCAATTTTTTGAATAACCAAAACGATTATAAAATCCGAAATAGGCATTCGGCTCTCTCCATATTTCAAACATCCCGTTATTTATACTAACACAAGATCTGCTGTAACGATGGAATATATCGGCACACTCCTTCTGGTACCTTCCCCACAAAGGCTCAATTTTTTGAATATCCATGAAGGTCATAAAATGCGAAATTAACATCCGATTAAATTCAGACGTGACAAATCTCAATATATTCCGCAAAACAAGATATGTTATAAAGATTGTATAGATCGGACCTCCCCCACAAAGGGTTACTATTGTTAATAAACAAACACGATCACATAATCCGAAAAAAAAAACTTTCGGTTCTCCTCATATTCTACTTCCGGTTCTCTTCATATGCTGTGAAGATAGGATATATCAGTCCACTGCTTCTGACACCTCCCCCACAAAGGGTCAACATTTTGAATACCCATGAAGCTCATAAAACGCGAAATTAACATCCGATTGAATGCAGACTTGGCAAATGTCAATATTTCCATCAACACAATATCTGTTATAAAGATGGTGGAGATCGAACCATTTCATCTGGTACATCCCCCACAAAGGGTTCAAGATTTTGAAAAACAAAACGATAAAAAAGCGAGGTATCTTCAAACCTAACACATAGAAACAGATTTGCTAACGCAAAATCTATTGAGAAGATGATATATATATAGAGGGTGAGATAAAAAATTGCAACAAAGTCAAACGCCATAATTTTTAATTTTTTTTTTTAATTTTATTAAATAAACGCCAACAATTTAGGAAATAGCATCAAATTTTAGAATAAGTTTACATTTCTTCGAATTGGTCACCTTTGGCACGAATTTTGGCCTTCAAACGGCCAATGAAACCGACACACGCTGCTCGAATGTTGCTCTGCCGTATTTTGGTCAATTCCCAAAGAAGCGCTTGCTTTAGGTGATCGAATCTTTGGTATTTTTTGTGGCAACCTTGCTTTCCAAAATACTCCAGCTACAATAGTCAAACGGATTGGTATCTGGAGATTTTTGAGGCCATTGTGCGCTTGAAATGAAGTAAGGAACCTAATTTTGTAAACATTCTTGGGTGGCGCGTGCTGAGTGCGATGGTGCTAAATTCTGTTGGAATGTTCAAGGTCTGTGGCCAAAATGTTTGGGTGCCCAAGGCTTTTATACAACCTCCAGAATATTTTCGCGATAATATTCGGCATTTATTCTGATGCCACGGTCGATTAATACGAGCGGAGAGAGACCATCGGCTGTTATGTCGGCCCACACCATCACCATGGTTGGCGCTTGAGTTCTGGTGGCCAACCGAAGGTGCACATTTTCAGTTGACCTCTTTGGCAAGTAAACACGATCATTTTGTTTGTTTACAAACTGCTGGACAAAGAATGTTTTCTCATCGCAAAAAAACCAAATTCGGCAGTTCACCACTTTTGGGCCAAGCCAAGCAAATCTTTAACTCTTTTGAGTCTATTTTCTTTCTGTGGCGGTATAAGTTCTTGCACTTTTTGGAATTTCAATGGCTTTACCCTGAGCCCATTTTTCAATATTTGCCGAATGGAATATTGCGATATGTTCAGCTCACGAGCCATTTTTTGGCCACTGTGACGCGGGTTTCGATCAAGTCGCTTCTTTACTTTTTGAACCATGTCTGCTGATGTTGCTGTTTGCTTCCGGCTACTTCCTTGACGTCAGGCTAAGCTACCAGTATTACGGTAACGAGCGATGGTATGAGACACAAAAGATTTGTTCACATTTAAATGCTGGAGTGCTCTAACCATAGCCACTTGTGCTTTTCCAGCCAAATATAAAGAAATCACACTATCACCCTTAAATTCCATCGCGAATAACTTTTTTTCTGGAAAATTCTCACCAAAATGCTTTTGTTCGCTTGTAAACAATATAATGAGCTGTCACTGAAATAATTTTAACAGCTATCGGACTAGTGGCTTAGAGATGACCGCAGTCTGAAGTTGGTTGCAGTTTTTTTCATCTCACTCTGTATATCGGTCCATACACTCCTTCTGTTACCGCCCGTACAAAAGGTCAACATTTTGAAAATCCATGAAGCTCATAAAACGCGAAATTAACATCGGAATCTATTCAGGCATGGCATATCTCAATATTTCCATCAACACAAGATCTATTATAAAGATGGTAGAGATCGGACCATCTTTCGATGAGACACGTTTTGCCAATAAATAGTAACCAAATTCTTCAATGTTATAAAATTATATGTTCTGCTTGGTGGGGAATAATTTGCCTCAAATTACATGGGTCAAATGAATTCGCTTTGCCTACAATTTTGACACATCAAGTTCCTACAAAAGTTTCTTTGTTGTTATTTTCGTAAATTTTGCTACCTGGTACTTGGAGAATACGAAATGTACTTTCGTTTGTCCATCGCCAGTTGAGATACCCTAGGCTTTTATTTTGCCACTTCTTAGTAGAATAAGTGTATTTTGAGCACAGGTCACATCAACTTGGGATGCATATCGCTCACTAACTCTGAAAATTCGTTTCTGCTACGAATATCAACATTTAAATACAGGGTTGCCCATATTCGACGGACCCATGTTTTTTTTTTTAAATCAAAGAAAAAAATAAAAATTTGGCGGTTGGCAATGTTAATCATTTAATTTGTTCCAAGTAGATTTGTTTACATCAATTTTTGAATATCATATCTCTCAAATGGCCGCCTCTGGCGTTGATGGCGTATTGTGCCCTTTTTGCTGCATTTTCTATCGTTTTTGTCAACATTCGGCCGGAAACGCCGGCTATTTCTTTACGAATGTTATCCTTGAGCTCTTCTACGGTCCTTGGCTTGTTAACGTAAACCCTGGACTTCAAATATCCCCACACGAAGAAGTCAGGCGGCGTCAAATCGGGCGAACGCGGTGGCCAGTCCAAATCACCACTTTTCGACATCAAACGGCCCGGAAACAAATTCTTCAGAAAATCGATTGTTATGCGACTTGTGTGCGGTGGAGCGCCGTCTTGTTGAAACCAGAACTGCCTCATACGCTTTCGACGAATAATTGGCATCACAAAATTGGTCATCATGTCGCGATAACGCTCCTGATTGATGGTAACAGCATGACTATTTTCATTTTGGAAGAAAAACGGCCCAATGACCGTTTTCGCACTAACGCCGCACCAAACTGTGACTTTTTCGTCATGAAGAGGCACTTCTTGAATCTCCTGAGGATTTTCAGTGGCGTAAAAACGACAATTTTGCTTATTTACGGTCCCATTCAATGTGAAATGGGCTTCATCGGACATGATAATTTTGTTCCAAAATTGCTCGTCATCTTCGGCCATTTCGATGACTCTTTGGGCCCATTCCAATCGACGAGGCTTGTCCGCAGGCAACATTCTTTGCGTTAATTGAATTTTGTACGGGAACAAATGCAAATCAATGCGAATAATCCGTTGCAAAGTGGACCGAGCCATGCCCAACTGCTGAGAACGGCATTTTTGGGATGTTCTTGGGGACCTCTCAACACTGGCTCGTACAGCAGCGATATTCTCGGCCGATCACCTTGGTCGACTTTTATATGGCCTCTTCGGATTAGAAAGAGCCTTACCAGTCGAAGATTTTTCACATAAACGCTTAATGGTGTTATTAGAAGGCGCAATTCTCACATTTTTAATGTTTTAAAAGCACGTTGAGTTTTCACAATTGACTTCTTCTGTTAAATGTAAATGTCAACTATTTCAGAGCGCTCGCGTGGCGTGTATTGGGTCATGGTAAAAATCTGCTTGGACTGACGCTTCAAACGCGGTATGTCATTAAGCGATGTGACATCTCTGTCAAAAGTTATGGCGTTGCCAGATGGGTCCGTCGAATATGGGCAACCCTGTATAATGAACTGTTACTGAAATAATTTTAACAGCTGTCGGACGAGTGGCTTAGACAACAGTCTGAAGTTGGTTGCAGTTTTTCATCTCATCCTGTATATCGGTGCATACACTCCTTCTGTTAACTCCCGCACAAAAGGTCAACATTTTGAAAATCCATGAAGCTCATAAAACACGAAATTAACATTCGATTCGATTCTATTCTGGCATGGCATATCTCAATATTTCCATCAACACAAGATCTGTTATAATGATGGTAGAGATCGGACCATCTTTCGATGAGACACGTTATGCCATATGGTTGAGGGTATAATAAACAATGTTCTTCAATGTTTCAAAATTAAATGTTCTGCTTGGTGGGGAATAATTTGCCTCAAATTACTTGTGTCAACTGAATTCGCTTTGCCTACAATTTTGACACATCAAGTTCCTACAAAAGTTTTTTCGTTGTTATTTTACCCTCACGGGTAAACGGTTAACGGTTTTAGACCCTAGGTATATTTGGACCAAATCCGTCTCAGGACATTTGGAGTCGATCTAGCGATGTCCGTCCGTCCGTCTGTCTGTCTGGCTGGTGCTCACGATAACTCTCGAAGGAAGTACTCGATTTGGTCCAAACTGTGTACATCGTAATATTTTTGTCAAACTTAGATCGCGTTCGGAGATGGGCAATATCGGTCCACTCCTTCTGGTACCTCCCCCACAAAACGTCGAGATTTTCCAAAAATATATTTTCTGCACAGAATGAGAAATGATGATCCGATTTTGCTTTAACTTTGCGAATCCTAATATTTGCAATAGCGCAAGGCCAGGTGCAAAAATGGCCAATATCGGTTCACTCCATCAAGTACCTCCCCCCACAAAAGGTATAACTTTAAAAAATATATATTTTCTGCACAGAAAGAGAAAGGATGATCCGATTTTGCTAAAACTTTGCAAATCCTAATATTTGCGTCAGTGCTAGGTCAGGTGCAAAAATGGATAATATCGGTCCACTCCATCAAGTACCTCCCCCACAAAGGGTCAACATTTTGAATAATTAGAATTCCTGTAAAATGCGATGTACGGATAGAGGCATCGAGGTACTCATTATCGCTCTTATTAATCGACCTATTGAGAAGGCCGGAAAAGCATTATCAAGTCGAACGGGTCGTATTATATTATGGATCACTTTTGACATAAAATTTCAGATCCTGTAATCTTAGAAACATTGAAGGCTTTCTCAAAATAGGACATCTGTAAAAAGGTCTGAAACCTACTAAACAATACCCACGTCTTTATAAACAACAATTTATGTTCGATCACGGCGCTTGGTGGGTGGTTTCAATTGTTTGTTCGAAAAGGACGATTTTTTATTATTCGCCATACCTTGGTGGTCATAGAAAACTCCTCTTTGTTTTGGGGGGAGACATGTTGGCCAAACACATCAGCGATTTTGACATCATGCCACCACGCACTCACCATTGGGCCAACCTCCTCTGGTCGACCATGCAAACACAAATACCATACCTGACGACGACCATGCCGCCGCCATGCCACAGCTACTCAACGTCATCAGTGTCGTCATTACCAAATTGGTGTTGGTCTAAATGGTGTTGTTTTTTGGTGTTATTGGTGGTGTTGCTGCAGTGTTTGGTTGATTGTTGTGGCCATAATCGACGTCGCGTTTTGTGGACCCCTTTTTATTTCTCCGTGCAGTTGTTGTTGTTGTTATCGATTCTAGACAGAAGTGGTAGTGGAGTTGTGCGCTCCCGCTGCTGTTAATGTTAATATCCTCCTCCTCCGTCGTTGTTGTTGTTCCTGTTGTTGTTTTGTTATTGCCTTCCTGCCTTTTTGTTGACCATGTTAATTTTCTTGTTCCTTTTGTTGTTTTATGGTTGTTTGGGTTGTTTTTCTTGTTGTTTATTTGCCGTTGTTGTTGTTGTTGGTAGTGCTGGTGTTGTTGTTTTAGCATTGTTGGTTGCTTGTTTTTTGTCTGTTCGATTGTCATGTCGTTCGTTTGTCTGCCGCACTTTTTTCGAATTTGGGCTCCCGCTGCTGTACTCTGGCAGCTATGTCCTGTCCTGTCCGGCCCTGTCCTACGTCGAGGGCCAGGCAGCAGCCAACGAACAACAACACAACGACAGTTGTTGAAATTAAATGCTCACATGTGGGTACTTTTTCATTTTCAATTCTCGATCGGACACAGCAATTCGATGTTTGTCGGCATGTTCGACTGTCCGGGACATTTACTACCAAAAGCTCATCTTTGTTTCGATTCGAATTCGATTGTTTTCAAAAAATCAAGAAGAACCATACACTCGAGAAATAAAAAATTGATTTTGGAAAAAAACTGAGACAAACTTCAGACTGCTGTCATTTCTAAGCCACTCGCCCGACAGCTGTTAAAATTATTCCAATGACAGCTCATTATATTGTTTACAAGCGTACCAAAGCATTTTTGAGAATTTTCCAGAAAAAAAGTTATTCGTGATGGAATTCAAGCGTGATAGTGTGATTTCTTTATATTTGGCCGGAAAACCACAAGTGGCTATCGTTAGAGCACTCCAGCATTTAAATGTGAATAAATCTTTTGTGTCTCGTACCATCGCTCGTTATCGTGATACTGGTAGCGTAGCCCGACGTCAAGGAATAAGACGGCAGAAAACAGCAACATCAGCAGAAAAGGTTCGAAAAGTAAAGAAGCGACTTGATCGAAACCCGCCTCGCAGTGGCCGAAAAATGCCTTGTGAGCTGAACATATCGCAATATTCCATTCCACAAATATTGAAAAATGAGCTCGGGTTTAAGCCATTGAAGTCTAAAAAAGTGCAAGAACATACACCGCAACAGAAAGGAAATACACTCAAAAGAGCTAAAAAGTTGCTTCGCTTGGCCGAAAGTGATGAACTGCCGAATTTGGATGCCTCCGATTAGTATACATTCGTTCTCCAGCAGTTTGTAAACAAACAAAACGATCGTGTTTACTTGCCAAAGAGGTCAGCTGAAAATGTGGACCTTCGGTTGGCCACCAGAACTCAAGCGCCGGCCATGTGGGCCGCCATAACAGCCGATGGTCGCCCTTCGCTCGTATTAATCGATTGTGGCATCAGAATAAATGCCGAATATTATCGGGAAAATATTCTGGAGGGTGTATTAAAGCCTTGGGCACGCAAAAATTTTGGCCGGAGACCATGGACATTCCAACAGGACTCTGCACCATCGCATTTAGCACGCGCCACCCAAGAATGGTTACAAACTGAGGTTCCTCGGATACCCATCCGTTGGACTATTGTGTCTGGAGTATTTTGGGAAAGCAAGGTTGGCACTAAAAAATATCTAAGTGTCGATCTTCTCAAGAAAGCGCTTCGCCGGGAATGGGCCAAAATAACGCAGAGCAACGTTCGGGCAGCGTGTGACGGTTTCACGGGCCGTTTGAAGGCCATAATTCGTGCCAAAGGTGACCAATTCGAACAAATCTAAACTTATTCTAAAATTTGATGCTATTTCCCACATTTGTGGATGAAAATGTAAATCAGCGCTGGTGGATAAAAATATATATCCACGTTGGTGGATAAATTATTTATGAATAATTTTTACCCTCATAAAATGTGTTACAAGTGTCCGATTGTATTCAAATTATACACATTACAATACTTTTATTAACCCAAGGTCTGGAGTGAAAATATAGTATATCGGTCCACTCCCGCTGGCACCTCCATTCCCCCACAAAGTGTCAAAACTTTGAATATTCATAAAGCTCATAAAACACGAAATTAATATGCGATTCCATTCAGACTTGGCAATTTTTAATATTTCTATCAGCAAAAAATCTCTAATAAAGATTTTCTAGATCCTTCTGATACCTCCACCACAAACAGTCAAAGTTTCGAATAACCAAAACGATTACAAAATCTGAAACATGCACCCGATTCTCTTCAAATTACACACATCACAGTATTTTTATTAGCCCAAGGTCTGGTGTGAAAATGGAATATAGCGTTTCACTTCTTCTGGTACCTTACCTACAAAGGGTCAAAATTTGGAGTATATATGAAACTCATAAAACACGAAAATATCGTCCGATTCCATTCCAGACTTGGTACATCTCAATTTTTCCATCAACACAAGATCTGTTATAATGATGGTAAAGATCGCATCATTTCTTCTGGTACCTACCCCACATAGGGTTCAAGATTTTAAGAAACAAAACGCTCAAAGAAAGCGAAATAAGCTTCCAAATACATCCGTCCATCTCCTCAAATTTCCCACATTCACACATTTTTGCTAACACAAGATCTGTTGTGAAGATGATATGAATGTGCGAACCCCTTCTGGGACCTCACCCACATAGGGTCACAATTTCCAATACTTATATTTTTCATAACTTGCGAAACAAGTCGGCGATTCTATACGACTTGTTATATTTAAATATTTCTCTTAACAATAAACCTGATATGAAGATGGGATTTATCGAAATTTTTGTTTTCGGATAAAATTGCATATAAATGTTCAATATTTTTATCTGAAGTATGAAAATGGAACAGTTCGACCATATGTTACCTTACGCATATTTTCACATTTTCCAAAAATTTGCACATATCTTATATACAGGGTTGCCCATATTCGACGGACCTTTGGGCCCATTCCAATCGACGAGGCTTGTCCGCAGGCAACATTCTTTGCGTCAATTGAATTTTGTACGGGAACAAATGCAAATCAATGCGAATAATCCGTTGTAAAGTGGACCGAGCCATGCCCAACTGCTGGGAACGGCATTTTTGGGATGTTCTTGGGGACCTCTCAACACTGGCTCGTACGGCAGCGATATTCTCGGCCGATCGGCTTGGTCGACTTTGATATGGCCTCTTCGGATTAGAAAGAGCCTTACCAGTCGAAAATTTTTCGTATAAACGCTTAATGGTGTCCTTAGAAGGCGCACTTCTCACATTTTTTAATGTTTTAAAAGCACGTTGAGTTTTCACAATTGACTTCTTCTGTTGAATGTAAATTTCAGAGCGCTCGCGTGGTGTGTATTGGTTCATGGTAAAAATCTGCTTGGTCTGATGCTTCAAACGCGGTATGTCATTAAGCGATGTGACATCTCTGTCAAAAGTTATGGCGTTGCCAGATGGGTCCGTCGAATATGGGCAAATCTGTATTTGAAATTCAGTTGCCTTTATGAAATTTCTTAACTGTCTTATGTCATTTACCTTGGTCTGATTAAGAACTGGTATGGAGTCGTTCCCTAAAAATTGGAATCTGAAATTTGCAAACGATGGGCATTGTCAGAGAAAATGTTCCAATGTTTCATCATCTTCCCCACATGCCCTGCATATGCTGTTTACTGCACATCCTATATTGTATAGATGAGCTTGTAGGCCCAGATGCCCCGTAAGGATGCCTGTTACCTCACTAACCCCTTTTTTACCTAGTAATAAAAGGTTTTACGTTTTTATCTCATCGAGATCGCCCCATAAGATTTTTGTGGTTTTCCCCACACCCTCATTGTTCCATAGGGATATGTGGACGTTCTTTGCACATGTCTTACGTTTATTGTCATTAATTTCGTGCCTGTTTTGGCGAGAGAGTCTGCTATCTCGTTACCCCTAACTCCCGTTTGACCTGGTACCCATATAAAACGTACTACGCTGTGTTGAGAGTAGTTGTCGATTGGATTTATGCATTCCAAAACAGTTTTTGAAGGCTGGGGGTATTCATCTCTCCGAAAAAAAAACGACTGATACTATTTTACTTGTTAACAGACATTTTTCCTCGAGCCTGTTGTTTGTTACAATTCCTTCAGACATTTAGAACCCCTTTCTATGTGAATTGGTCCGTCTCTCAACGGCCAAACCCCTTCACAACATTTTTCTTTTTTCGTTCTTTTTCGGGCTGTGATAGCGATTTGTATTTTTAGGTAAACATTTTGTCTTGTCTTGTAGTTTGTGGTGATGGTGCTGCTGCTGCTGACGACGCTCCCAAACGACAAGTCAACAACGACAACAACAAAGTGATACATAAGAAGGGACAAGTTTCCTTTTTGTCCAGAGCTGTCTTACATTCGTTTTTTTTTTTTTTTTTGTTTTTCGGATTTTGGACAGTTTTGTTCGAATTTTTGAATGTGGAGCTAAAGAATGGTGGTGTGGTGTTGGGGAGGTTGGTGCACTGATGGTGCTCTGGTGACACCGTGAGTGTCTTCAAGTCCTTGTTCTTGTGACTATTGGGTCTGTTTGTTTGCCTGTCTCTCTCTGTCGATTTAGTCTGGTTTGGTTGATATTGTTGCTGTCTGTTTTCTTCGGCGGAATACCTTGTTTTTTTGTCGGTTTTTTGAAAAATTTTTAATGCATTTTTAAAATAACTTTACTTAATTTGTTGCCTTTTGTGTTTCATAATGATTGTCTTGTCTGGGCTCTTTTTTTTCTGGTAAGCGGCTAAGCTATTTCTTCAGAATTTTTTCGTCTTTTTTTGGTTCTTTTTGGGTTCGGTGTGGGATATGATGGCACAATGGTAAAAAACAGCTAATGTGATGATTGTTGTTGTCTTTGTTGTTGCTGGTGTTCTCATCATGTTCTTTTCCTTTTTGGATAATTTTTTGACATTATTTTCGATTTGGTATTTGTTGTTGGTTATTCGGTTCGTTGTCCACGTTTTTTTTTTCTGTTGATTGTTTGGCAAACATTTTGAGATTCCCATTTGGAAGTGGCCTGTTTCGTTACGTCTCGACTCTTCTCTGCATAAAATTTATGGGATTTTAAACATTTTTGAAATGTTCTTGTCTCGACAGCCAGAAATGAAGCCAAAGTAGGACGAACAACAACAAAAGCAAATATTCGAAATAAAAACAGAGAAAGAAAGACAAAATGAGAAGCAATGAGGAAAAAAATTCTTGGAAATTGATAAAGTTAATTAAGTGCCATAGACAATGAAAACATGGCCCATACAACAATGAATGCGTAGGCATTAAAGTCATCATCATCAGAGGCGGCTGCAGCACCAACAACAAGCGAGCCAGCACCAGCATTCAAGAACAGCGGCTGCATTAATGGACGTCCGATTACAAGGACAGTGACGACAACACCATCATTAGCATCATTACGGAGTACAAATGTGAATGATTGGATAAGTGGCAAGTGGCCCTCATCAGCGACACAGGGCAGATAATTATCGGTCATACGCCATCGGCGAAGATCCGATGAGGGGTTACACTTAAAATTGAAGTTTCAGAAAGATATTTGAATAAATGCAAACAGGAGGCACCTTTATTCTTTAAGTTTCTATAGAAGAGGTATTCTAGCCATAGAAGAGCACAAAGAGGTCTTCTGGCCATAAAAGAGCTCAAAAAGGCCTTCTAACCATAGAAGAGCTCTTAAAGACGTCTTATAGCCATATAAGATCTTAAAGAGTTTTCTAGCCATAGAAAAGCTCAAAGAGGTATTCTAGCCACAGAAGAACTCAAGGAGGTCGTCTAGTCATAGAAGAGCTCAAGGAGGTCTTCCAGCCATAGAAGAGCTTAAGGAGATATTCTGGCCATAGAAGAGCTCAAGAAGGTCTTCTAGCCATAAAAGAGCTCAAGGAGGTCTTCTAGCCATAGAATAGCTCAAGGAAGTCTTCTAGCCATAGAAGGGCTCAAGGAGGTCTTCTAGCCATAGAAGGGCTCAAAGGAGGTCTTCTAGCCATAGAAGGGCTCAAGGAGGTCTTCTAGCCATAGAAGGGATCAAGGAGGTCTTCTATACACAAAAGAGTTCAAGGAGGTCTTCCATACACAAAAGAGTTCAAGGAGGTCTTCCATACACAAAAGAGCTCATGGGATTTTTCTAGCCACAGAAGTGCTAAAAGAGCCATATAAAAGCTCAAAGAGGTATTCTAGCCATAGAAGAGCTCAACGATGTCTGCTAGCCATAGAAGAGCTCAAGAAGGTCCTCTGGCCACAGAATATCTTAAGGAGGTCTTCTAGCCATAGAAGAGCTCAAAGAGCTCCTTGAAAAAATGTTCTTTTAAAAAATGCACGTTTATTGGTCCTTGAAAAAATATTCTTTTAAAAAATCCATGTTTATTGGTCCTTGAAAAAATATTCTTCTTCAAAAAATCCACGCTTGTTGATCTTTGAAAAAATATTCTTCTTCAAAAAATCCACTTTTTTTGGTCCTTGAAAAAATATTATTTCAAAAAATCCACTTTTTTGGTCCTTGGTAAAATATTCTCCTTTAAAAAATTCCGCGTTTATTGGTTCTTGAAAAAATATTCTTTTAAAAAATCCACGTTTTTTGGTCCTTAAAAGAAATATTTTTTTAAAAAATCCACGTTTCTTGGTCCTTGGAAAAACATTATTTTAAAAAATCCACGTTTCTTGGTCCTTGAAAGAAATGTTTTTTTTTTTAAATACACGTTTACTGGTCCTTAAAAAATATTATTTAAAAAATCCAAGTTTATTGGTCCTTGAAAACATATTATTTTAAAAATCCACGTTTATTGGTGCTTGAAAAAATTTGGTTTAAAAAATCCCCCTCTACTCTTAAGTGATTTTCACATATTTCCTTTGAATTCGAATCAATTTGCAATGTGATGAAAAGAATATGAATATTCTCATGAATGCTGCCAATCAAATACAAAGTAGCACAATATCTACCTTCCACAATGCGCGATCTGGTCACTTTCGTTATCGGCTGGTGTTGTCGCTCTCATTGCGAGCGCCTTGTTATAGCGTCATAAATTTATTAATTTATTCGTTTATAAATAATTTATTTGTTTTGTGTCTTCTTAAATATACAAATTTTATTAATTTATGTGGTTACGCCCTTTCCCCTACATATCGCTACGATCCACACAGCCTCTGCTCCACCAGCTACACAGGCTACACATCAATCCTTTCATTCTTCTGATTTTTAGTGGCTTTCAGTTTTCAATTTACGGTTCTGTTGCTGTTGTTGACTTGTCAGTATTTTGAACGGAGATTGTTTTTCATGTTTTTATTTTTATTGGAATTTTATTGTTGTTGTTGCTTTGCTTTTTTGATTAATTTCTTTAATTCTTTTGTATTGAATTCAGCGCGGTCATTGTTGTCGTTACAGTGATTGTCTTAAATTGAATCCGTGCATGAATGAAACATTAATGAATAGCTCTCAGGAGAGGGTGAATTTTGCTTTTGTTGTTATTGTTGTCATATTTCTGTGGAATTGAGGTCATGCAAAGATCAATAACGTTTGTTTTAATTTACAACAAAAAAATACATTTCACGAAAGGGTAATATTATGATTCACAGTTTAAATTCAGGAGATTCTCCAAAGGCTGATGGAAAGGCAAAATTCAGGACAAGAAATCAGACAATGAAGCTCTACCAAAGACAATCCTGATGTTAACATTTTTAAAGAACCAATGAACTTTTTTAAAATTTTTTCTCAAAGACCAAAAAGCGTGGATTTTTTAAGATATTTTTTCAAGGACTAATAAATGTGGATTTTTTAAAGAATAATTTTCCAAGGACCAATAAACGTTGATTTTTTAAAAGAATATTTTTTTCAATGACCAAGAAACGTGGATTTCTTAAAAGAATATGTTTTTCAAGGACCAATAAACGTTGATTTTTAAAAGAATATTTTTTCATGGATTAATGAACGTTGATTTTTTAAAAGAATATTTTTTTTTGGTTTTTTAAAAGAATATTTTTTACAATGTCATTAAACGTGGATTTTTTAAAGATTACTTTTTCAAGGACCAATAAACTTGGATTTTTTAAAGAATATTTTTTCAAGGACCAACTGAAACGTGGACTTTTTAAAGAAGATATTTTCAAGGACAAAGTGAAACGTGGATTTTTTAAAAAAGATATTTTCAAGGACAAATTGAAACGTGGATTTTTTAAAACAGATATTTTCAAGGACAAAGTGAAACATGGATTTTTTAAAGAATATTTTTTTTAAGGACCAATAAACGTGGATTTTTTAAAGAAGATATTTTCAAGGACAAAGTGAAACGTGGATTTTTTAAAAAAGATATTTTCAAGGACAAATTGAAACGTGGATTTTTTAAAACAGATATTTTCAAGGACAAAGTGAAACATGGATTTTTAAAGAATATTTTTTTTAAGGACCAATAAACGTGGATTTTTTAAAGAAGATATTTTCAAGGACAAAGTGAAACGTGGATTTTTTAAAAAAGATATTTTCAAGGACAAATTGAAACGTGGATTTTTTAAAACAGATATTTCCAAGGACAAAGTGAAACGTGGATTATTTAAAGAATATTTTTTCAAGGACCATCTGAAACGTGGATTTTTTAAAGAATATTTTTTCAAGGACCATCTGAAACGTGGATTTTTTAAAGAATATTTTTCAAGGACCATCTGAAACGTGGATTTTTTAAAGAATATTTTTTGAAGGACCATCTGAAACGTGGATTTTTTAAAGAATATTTTTTCAAGGACCATCTGAAACGTGGATTTTTTAAAGAATATTTTTTCAAGGACCATCTGAAACGTGGATTTTTTAAAGAATATTTTTTCAAGGACCATCTGAAACGTGGATTTTTTAAAGAATGTTTTTCAAGGACCATCTGAAACGTGGATTTTTTAAAGAATATTTTTTCAAGGACCATCTGAAACGTGGATTTTTTATAGAATATTTTTTCAAGGACCATCTGAAACGTGGATTTTTTAAAGAATATTTTTTCAAGGACCATCTGAAACGTGGATTTTTTAAAGACTTTTTTTTCAGGAACCAACTGTAACGTGTATTTTTTTAAAGAATATTTTTTCAAGGACCAACTGAAACGTGGATTTTTTAAAGAATATTTTTTCAAGAACCAACTAAAACGTAGATTTTTTATAGAATATTTTTTCAAGGACCATCTGAAACGTGGATTTTTTAAAGAATATTTTTCAAGGACCATCTGAAACGTGGATTTTTTAAAGACTTTTTTTTCAGGAACCAACTGTAACGTGTATTTTTTTAAAGAATATTTTTTCAAGGACCAACTGAAACGTGGATTTTTTAAAGAATATTTTTTCAAGAACCAACTAAAACGTAGATTTTTTAAAGAATATTTTTTCAAGGACCAATAAACGTGGATTTTTTAAAGAATATTTTTTCAAGGATCATCTGAAACGTGGATTTTTTAAAGAATATTTTTTCAAGGACCATCTGAAACGTGGATTTTTTAAAGAATATTTTTTCACGGACCATCTGAAACGTGGATTTTTTAAAGAATATTTTTTAAAGGACCAACTGATATGTGGCTTTTTTAAAGAATATTTTTTTTTCAAGGACCAATAAACGTGGATTTTTTAAAGAATATTTTTTTGCAAGGACCAATGAACGTGGATTTTTGTAAAGAATATATTTTCAAGGACCAACTGAAACGTGGATTTTTTAAAGAATATTTTTTCAAGGATCATCCGAAACGTGGATTTTTTAAAGAATATTTTTTCAAGGATCATCTGAAACGTGGATTTTTTAAAGAATATTTTTTCAAGGACCATCTGAAACGTGGATTTTTTAAAGAATATTTTTTCAAGGACCATCTGAAACGTGGATTTTTTAAAGAATATTTTTTCAAGGACCATCTGAAACGTGGATTTTTTAAAGAATATTTTTTCAAGGATCATCTGAAACGTGGATTTTTTAAAGAATATTTTTCAAGGATCATCTGAAACGTGGATTTTTTAAAGAATATTTTTTCAAGGATCATCTGAAACGTGGATTTTTTAAAGAATATTTTTTCAAGGACAAACAGAAACGAGGACTTTTTAAAGAATATTTTTTCAAGGACAAACAGAAACGAGAACTTTTTAAAGAATATCTTTTCAGGGACAAATAAACGTGAATTTTTTAAAGAATATTTTTTCAAGGACCATCTGAAACGTGGAGTTTTTAAAGAATATTTTTACAAGGACCAATTAATGTGAATTTTTTTTAATAATATTTTTTTAAGGACCATCAGAAACGTGAATTTTTTAAAGAATATTTTTTCAAGGACCATCTGAAACGTGGATTTTTTAAAGAATATTTTTTCAAGGATTATCTGAAACGTGGAGTTTTTAAAGAATTTCTTTTTAAGGACCAACATAAACGTGGATTTTTTAAAGAATATTTTTTCCAGGACCATCAGAAACGTGGATTTTTTAAAGAATATTTTTCAAGGACCATCTGAAACGTGGATTCTTTAAAGAATATTTTTTCAAGGACCATCTGAAACGTGGATTTTTTAAAGAATATTTTTTCAAGGACCGTCTGAAACGTGGTTTTTAAAGAATATTTTTTTAAGGACCATCTGAAACGTGGTTTTTAAAGAATATTTTTTCAAGGACCATCTGAAACGTGGATTTTTTAAAGAATATTTTTACAAGGACCAACCGGAACGTGGATTTTTTAAATAATATTTTTTCAAGGACCAACTGAAACGTGGATTTTTTAAAGAATATTTTTTCAAGGGCCAACTGAAACGTGGATTTTTTAAAGAATATTTTTTCAAGGATCATCTGAAACGTGGATTTTTTAAAGAATATTTTTTCAAGGACCATCTGAAACGTGGATTTTTTAAAGAATATTTTTTCAAGGACCATCTGAAACGTGGATTTTTTAAAGAATATTTTTTCAAGGACCATCTGAAACGTGGATTTTTTAAAGAATATTTTTTCAAGGACCATCTGAAACGTGGATTTTTTAAAGAATATTTTTTCAAGGATCATCTGAAACGTGGATTTTTTAAAGAATATTTTTTCAAGGATCATCTGAAACGTGGATTTTTTAAAGAATATTTTTTCAAGGATCATCTGAAACGTGGATTTTTTAAAGAATATTTTTTAAAGGACCAACTGAAACGTGGATTTTTTAAAGAATATTTTTTCAAGGACAAACAGAAACGAGGACTTTTTAAAGAATATTTTTTAAAGGACCAACAGAAACGAGAACTTTTTAAAGAATATCTTTTCAGGGACAAATAAACGTGGATTTTTTTAAGGAATATTTTTTCAAGGACCATCTGAAACGCGTAGTTTTTAAAGAATATTTTTTCAAGGACCAATTAATGTGAATTTTTTAAATAATATTTTTTTAAGGACCATCAGAAACGTGAATTTTTTAAAGAATATTTTTTCAAGGACCATCTGAAACGTGGATTTTTTAAAGAATATTTTTTCAAGGACCATCAGAAACGTGGATTTTTTAAAGAATATTTTTCAAGGACCATCTGAAACGTGGATTTTTTAAAGAATATTTTTTCAAGGACCATCTGAAACGTGGATTTTTTAAAGAATATTTTTTCAAGGACCATCTGAAACGTGGTTTTTAAAGAATATTTTTTCAAGGACCATCTGAAACGTGGATTTTTTAAAGAATATTTTTTCAAGGACCATCTGAAACGTGGATTTTTTAAAGAATATTTTTACAAGGACCAACTGGAACGTGGATTTTTTAAAGAATATTTTTACAAGGACCAACCGGAACGTGGATTTTTTAAATAATATTTTTTCAAGGGCCAACTGAAACGTGGATTTTTAAAGAATATTTTTTCAAGGACCATCTGAAACGTGGATTTTTTAAAGAATATTTTTACAAGGACCAACCGGAACGTGGATTTTTTAAATAATATTTTTTCAAGGGCCAACTGAAACGTGGATTTTTAAAGAATATTTTTTCAAGGACCATCTGAAACGTGGATTTTTTAAAGAATATTTTTACAAGGACCAACCGGAACGTGGATTTTTTAAATAATATTTTTTCAAGGGCCAACTGAAACGTGGATTTTTAACGAATATTTTTTCAAGGACCATTAAATGTGGATTTTTTAAAAGAATGTTTTTTCAAGGACCATCTGAAACGTGGATTTTTTAAAGAATATTTTTTCAAGGACCATCTGAAACGTGGATTTTTAAAAGAATATTTTTTCAAGAGCCAACTGGAACGTGGATTTTTTAAAGAATATTTTTTCAAGAGCCAACTGGAACGTGGATTTTTTAAAGAATATTTTTTCAAGAGCCAACTGAAACCTGGATTTTTTAAAGAATATTTTTTCAAGGACCATCTGAAACGTAGATTTTTTAAAGAATATTTTACAAGGACCAACTGGAACCTAGATTTTTTAAAGAATATTTTTACAAGGACCAACTGGAACCTAGATTTTTTAAAGAATATTTTTACAAGGACCAACTGAAACGTGGATTTTTTTAATAACATTTTGTTAAGGAAGTCTACTCACATTGAATGAAATATTGCTTTCAGTTTCTATTCCTCCAACAAATTAAAAAAAAATATATATTTTTTTATTTTAATTTCCAAATGAATCAAAGGACCCTTTAAATTCCGAATCATGTGCGTTATTTTAGTTGTAGTTACAAACCACTTTTTTCTGTGTGTTCGTTCGTCCACTACCAAAATTCAAATTGTTCTAATTGTAACAACAACAAAACTTTTGTTTCGGAATATTTTTCATTTCCATTTAACAATGACCCAATTTTCATAGAAATAAAAAATAACAACAACAACAGCAGCAGCAGTGGCAAAAAAGTGAAATATGCATACATTTCCTCTTTACGTGCTAGGAGTACTTGCATGTGCCAGTGCGAGGGGAGGTGGTCATAGCAGATTTGGATTTAATTAATGTGGGCCAATATATATTCCTAGTTTTGCCAGTAACAATGGACTCATCAGCTGAATCTATGAAGGAGAGAAAAAAATATAAAACACCAAAAACGCATAGATACAACAACACCAAGAAAAACAACAACAAACAATCACAAAACAAAATGAAAACAATAAACACTTGCTTGCTTGCCGCTCGGCTGCTTTGGTTTGTTAGCCGTCGAATAGAGCTGACTTTGCCTATAAAAGCTTATCGAAACAATTTGAATCGGTGTAAGTCCGGATAAGCCTACATAAATTTTCAGCTGATTCGGCAGCAATTTAAGGCATCCTTGACCTCCTCCGGCTGGCTGGTGTTGCTACGAAAATCACACGGACCCCATGATAACGATGATGATGACGGTGGGGTAATGGGGGGTGTTCTTGCAAAGAAGGGAAGTAGCAAGACAATTCATTACAAAACATTTACACGTCCCCCTTAACACCCCACCCCACAACCACCATCTCCTTCTCCTCCTCAACGACTCGGCAACATTTGTGTGTTTTCCAACCATTCGACTCGACTTTCCACGCAGCTCAACACCAATTAAGAGGGAATTTTCAGTTTCATTTGTATGGTCGTTGGTGCTGCCGTTGCTTCTGCTGCCGCTGTTATAGCGCTAATGCTATTTGCCTTTGCTTTATTCCAAATGGGGTTATTCCATTTCATCGTTGTTAACAAGTCCAAAAAGATGGCGGGCTGGCTGGTTGCCTGTAAGGCAACAAACGAATTTAAGGCATTTGATGATGGCAACAGAACTATTTCGAATAATTAGTCGGTTAGTGTAATGGCGTAATGGGGGGAGGGAATGGAGAAGGGTGAAGGGGGAAATTGGCGGATTTTGAATTTTTGCAGTAAATGTTTCGAAAATCTACTCAACCTGTTAATAATAATTACACGTAGTCGTGAGCGTTTTACACATTGCTACAGAGGCAATGAATCTTCTTTGGGGCAGAATGGAAGTGGAGTGTTTACTGAATATTCGAGGAAAAATGTTAGAAAAAGTAAAAAGCGATTTAAAATTTTTAATGTACGGTACATTTTATTCGGAAAATATAGCATAATTTTGGGATAAAAAAGTCAGAAGAATACTAGGGACGTACGAAGACTGGTGGACATAGGCACCTTTGAAATAAATATTTTCGGACATTTCAGCATTGTATACCTGCAATGCTACCTATAGGATACGGGCGTAAGAGATGGAACTACCTCACCGAGTTTGACCTCGAAGTCAGTTGAACGGTAGACGAAGGACAGAAGAAGATTTAGACACTTTTGGGACGAGTGGCACGAGACAGGCGAGATTGAGAGTTGCTTCGTTTCAAAAGTTCCAACATGACCAACGCCTTCAAATGGCCGAACAAGAGCTTCCCTGTATATTAACTTTCGGAAAGTGGTTGACCAAGTTCGGAACGGGAACCTGGGCAGAGAAGAGGCCGTCAGAATTTTTTGGAAAGAATAGTAAAACTTTGTACGCCTTACATAATAATATTCTATGTACAGGGTGAGAAGAAGAAACTGCAATCATCTTCGGACTGCTGTCATTTCTAAGCCACTCGTCCGACAGGTGTTAAAATTGTTCCAGTGACAGCTCGTTATATTGTTTACAAGCGTACAAAAGCATTTTGGTGAGAATTTTCCAGAAAAAAAAAATCGTGATCGTGATGGAATTCAAGCTTGATAGTGTGATTTCGTTACATTTGGTGGAAAACCACAAGTGGCCATCGTTAGAGCTCTTCAGCATTTAAATATGAATAAATCTTTTGTGTCTCGTACCATCGCTCGTTACCGTGATCCTGGTAGCGCAGCCCGACGTCAAGGAAGTGGACGGAAGAAAACAGCAACATTAGCAGAAATGGTTCGAAAAGTGTAGAAGTGACTTGATCGAAACCCTCCTCGAATTGGGCGAAAAATGGCTCGTGAGCTGAACATATCGCAATATTCCATTCGGCAAATATTGAAAAATGGGCTTGGGGTAAAGCCATTGAAATTCCAAAAAGTTTAAGAACTTACACCGCAACAAAAAGGACATAGACTCAAAAGAGCTGCGCTTGGCCGAATGTGGTGAACTGACGAATTTGGTTTTCTCCGATGAGAAAACATTCGTTGTCCAGCAGTTTGTAAACCAACTAAATGATCGTGGTTACTTGCCAAAGAGGTCAGCTGAAAATGTGCACCTTCGATTGGCCACCAGAGCTCAAGCGCCGGCCCTGGTGATGGTGTGGGCCGCCATAACAGCCGATGGTCACTTTGGCTTTATTATAAGAATAAACGCAGATTATTATTGCAAAAATTATCTGGAGGGTGTATTGAGGCCTTGGGCACTCAAACATGTTGGCCGCAGACCTAGGACATACCAACAGGACTCAGCACCATCGCAATCAGCACGCTCCACCCAAGAATGGTTACAATATGAGGTTCCTCGCTTCATTTCCAGCGCACAATGACAACCAAAATCGCCGGATACCAATCCGTTGGACTATTTTGTCTGGAGTATTTTGGAAAGCAAGGTTGGCAATAGAAAACGACAAACTGTCGATCACCTCAAGCAAGCGCTTCGCCGGGATAGGGCCAAAATATCGCAGAGCAGCATTCGGGCAGCGTGTGACGATTTTATTGCCGGTTTGAAGGCCATAATTCGTGCAAAGGTGACTAATTCGAACAAATCTAAACTTATTCTAAAATTTGATGCTATTTCCGACATTTTCTGCTTTCATTCAATAAAGTTTAAGAAAAAATGTAAAAAATTAGGGCGTTTGACTTTGTTGAATTTTTTATCTCACTTTGTATTTATTCTTGATCAGCGTAAAATCCTACGTCGATGTGGCGGTGTCAGGGTGTTTATCTGTCCGTCCGTCTGTTGTTATTCACACTATCTTTGGAACGAATTAAGATAAAATGTAAAATTTTCGCAAAGAGACCATGTCGGTCCTGTTTTCGTATAGCCCCCATATAACGGTACCACTCAATAGAAGCTTTTTCATGATTTTAACAAATTTATACACCGAAATTGTTTCAAGTTTCGTATTTGAAGTTAGTATTGGGTACTTCAGTCGGTGGCAAAAATTACCTCAGCAGGACCACGTCTTCGTATTGCAAACATATAACGGTTTAAATGTGAGCGGTATTTTCGAGGGATTTTTTAGATAGATACGGCCAAATCGTGCCTCATCAGATTAAGTCCCTAGGTCTCTTCGGACCAATATCGTTAAACGGCATTTGGAGTCGATATAGCGATGTCCATTGGTCCTTCTGTCTGTCTGTCTAGCTGGTGCGCACGATAACTCTCGAAGGGAGTATCCGATTTGGTCCAAACTTGGTGCATCGTAATATTATTATTGAAATTAGATCGAGTTCGGAGATGGGTAATATCGGTCTACTCCTTCTGATACCTCCCCACAAAAGGTTGAAATTATCACAAAAAAAAATATTTTACTGCACAAAAAGAGAAAGGATAATTTAATGTTGCTCCAACTTGGCAAATAATAATAATATTAGCATCAGTGCTAGGTCAGCTGCGAAAAAGGACAATATCGGTCCGCTCCATCAAGTACCTCTCCCACAAAGAGTCTAAATTTTGAATAATTATAACTCTTATAAAACGTGATGTGTCAGTCTGTCTTCTAATTCCACACTTTACAATATTTTTATTAACCCAAGGTCTGGTGTGAAGATGGAATATATCGGTCCCTTCCTTCTGGTATCTTCTCCACAAAGGGCCGAAAACTTTGAATATCCATGAAGCTCATTCCATTCAGGCTTGGCACATCCCAATATTTCTATCAACACCAGGTCTCTTATAAAAATGTTAGAGATCGGACCACTCCTTCTGGCATCTCCCCCACAAAGGGTCAAAGTTTTGAATAACCAAAGCCATCATAAAATCCGAAATTAGCATCTGGATCTCTTCATACTTAACACATCTCATTATTACTACTAACACAAGCTCTGATTTGAAGATGGGATACATCGGCCCACTCCTTCTGGTACCTCCCCCACAAAGGGTGAAATCTGATATGAATATGTAATTAATATTTAGATCATATTTATTTAGGTCAGATACGAATTGACAAATATTGGCCAACTGCTTCAGAACCTTGGATGATTAAAAAATTACAAAAAAATTGATTTTTTTTAACTTTAATTTTGTAAAAATATTTTTTTAAGGGCCAGTTCAACAATTAACCTTTATTTTCTAAGAAGTTTTTTCAAGGATCAGCTAAGCACTAAACTTGGATTTTTTAAAGAATTCTTTCAAGAACTATCTCAGCAATAACCGTGGATTTTTTATTTAAGGACCAAATGACCAACGAACTTAGATTTTCTAAAGAATTTTTTTCAAGGACCAAATGTCTTTGGCAGATTTTGTAAAGATTTTTTTCCAGGACGAGCACAAACAATTGACGGGGATTTTTTAATTTTTTTTGAAGGACCAGTTCAGTACTAAACCCATATTTTTATAGAATTCTATCAAGAACCAAAAATGCAATAGACGTGGATTTTTTAAATATTTTTTTTTAAAGGTCCAAATGACCAATAAACTTAAATTTTTTAGAGATATTTTTATTATATTTGGTAGATTTTTTAAATAACTTTTTTCAAGGATGAGCTCAAACAATAAACGTGGTTTTTTAAGATTTTTTTAAGGATCTGCTCAGAAAAAATCTTTGATATTTCTACAGATTTTTTTCAAGGACTAAATTCCAAAAAAATGTGGATTTTTAATAAGACTTTTTAAAGGGCCAAAGGACCTAAAAACATGGATTTTTAAAGATTTTTCTTTTTGTAAGATTTTTTTTAAGGCCCAACCAATTATCCTGGATTTTACATAGAAACTTTTTCATGAACCAAATGACCAATAATATTGAATTTTTGAAGAATTTTGTTCAAGGACCAAAAATATGTGAATTTCTAATAAGATATTTTTGAAGGGCCTAAATACCAAAAAACTGGAATAATAAGAATTACCGTGGAATTTTAAAAGATTTTTTTTTTCAAGGAGCAGTTCAACAGATACGAATTTTTATCAAAAGAGCCTTGATAGTGATGGAATCCTCAAATTTAGTATCAAGGTCACTGTTAGTGTCTAGGGTGGAGAGAAAGAGGTGGATTTGGGAATACGTACTATGATTGTTCGAAAAATACTAAATGATACTTAATTTGGCGTCGAGTGAAAGGATAAAGCTTGAATTCTGAAATTTGATATTTGAAAGATCACTGTTGGTTTCTAGAACATAGGTGGTGGCCAATTTTTATTACGAAATGATGTTCAAGTAATTGGATATGGGCTCAGTTTTTATTAAAAAATTACAAAAAATGGATTTTTTTTAAAGTTTTTTTTTTTTTTTTATTTAAGGAAAATGACCAATAAACGTCGATTTTTTAAAGATATTTTGAAGGACCAAATGAATGATTTTTTTATTTAAAAATTACGAAAAATGGATTTTTAAATTTAAAATGACCAATAGACGTGGTTTTTTAATGAAATTTTGTAAGGACCAAAAGGGTGAATTTTTTTGATTTTTTAAAGAACCTTTTTCAAAGACCAGCTCAACAAATAAACGTGGTTTTTTAATATTTTTTTTTTTCAAAATTTTACCAAATTCTGAAATTTGGTATCGAGGTCACTGTTAGTACCTAGGGTGGAGAAAAAGAGTTGGAGTTGAAAATGCGTACTAGGATTGTTTATAAAGTACTAAACGGAGCTAAATTTGCCGTTGAGTGAAAGGATAGAGCTTGAATCCTGAAATTTCATATTGAGGTCACTGTTGATTTCTACGATTTAGATATGGAGGTGGGCAATTTTTGTTATGAAAAGACGTTGAATTAGTTTTGGCAAGAACAATTAGATATGGGTCCATTTTTTAATTAAAAAATTAAAAAAAAATGTTTTGTAAAACAATTGTCAAGGAATAAACTTGGATTTTTTAAAGAATTCTTTCAAGGACTAGCCCAACAATAAGTTTGTATTTTTAATGAACTTTGGGATAGAGATGGTTTTCTGAAATTTGGTATCGAAATCAATGTTAGTGCCTGGGGTGGCTTTGGGAACGCGTACTAAGATTGTTCGAAAAGTACTAAATGAAACTAAATTTTTTCCTGATATTTATATTGTGGCCATTGTTGATTTTTACGATTTAGATATGATGTTGGCCAATTTTATTATAAAAAGACGTTGAAATAGTTTTAGCCCGAACAATTGGGTATGTTGAATTGGGCGATGTCTGTACTAATATTCGCCTCGGTAAACTTTAAAATGAGTACATAAAACATTCGAATATATAAATATATCTGTCGATAAACTGACTGATACCCCCTTTATTAAATTTCGTTAAATTCTGGGATCCATGTGTGTGGTGGATTTTTCATTTTTTTTCCCCCGAGAACTTAAGCACCAAGAAAACGCTAGAAGCCATTTCCAGTCTTAGTAAGACAGACTTATACTAACTGAAGGTGGGTCTTTTAATTATTTTCCTCTACGATCGTTTAGGCCTCAATACCACTTAGAAGCAGTCATGATTTCGGAACAAAATTGTCTATTAAGTCAGATTCTGAATTATGTTTTCAATTTATTCATAAATTTAATAACCAGAAAGAACCAAAGCCTATTCGCAGTAGCAAAACATCACACACTCACACACCAACACACTCAGTAACCCATGCAATTTGTAAACTAGTGTTATTACTCATGGACCGGTCGGTACTCGTGCGGCTGCCGTTTTGGCACTTGCTACGCATTGCGGGAAATAATAGCTGGTGCAGCAGTTGCAGTTACAGAAGCCGATGTCTGAACATTCTGATTGAGCTTTCTTCTCGCCAAGTACCAACCAAAGGAAAGAAGAACAAATAAAAGAAACAAAAAACAACGAGGAATCCGCAAGGTAGGTAGAACCATGCAACGGAACTTGGGCAAATTTCTTACAGCCTCTAGAGAACAAAAAAAAAAAAAAAAAGAAGAAGGAAAAACGTTAAACGCATCCACAAAAGCTAATGAAACATGGCAAAACGGGAGTTGCACAAATCAAGTAAAAAATGGGAAACCAAGAATGTTTGATGTTGTGCAAGTGCCACCAAGGAAAAAACAACAACAAATGTAACTCTGGCATGAAGAGAGCGAGGGGGATGAGCAGGAAAAGCCAACAATCAGCATTACCACCACCAGCCATCCAGCCAGCCAGAAGCTGTAGCAGTTTCAATTAAATGTTTTGTTGAATATTTGTTAAAGCAAAAGTTAATTACACAACAATTTGTACAGGTCTCCGACAGTTGTTGGAACTACTACTGCTCGGACTGTCAGCCAGCCAGCCAGCACCACCATCATCATCAACAGTGCTAGCTAGCTACTGGTGTCCAGAGCTTCAAGATGCAAAAAGTCAAAACTTGATGACGGCTTTCTGGGTGCCCTGGTCTCATTTTTCTCATAGCCAGTAGAGGATGATGATGAGGCCAGCCATGGCGGTGTTGCAAAATTCTGCTGGCTGGATGGATGGATGCCCGTTTGGCTAGCCAAATGTAGCGGCTTACAACTACGATGGCCCCTTGGCCATTTTCAATTGTAAATGTTGTTAATGCAGATGTGCTGCTGCTGCCGCCGCTTCTAGCGCCCCATCTTTCTCCCCCCTCCAAAAGTCGTTGCAACTACTATTCGCTGCATCCTACTTCTACTGTTGTGCATTTAATGGATATTTCTTTTTAATATCTTGTAAATGCAAAACAATTTATTGCATAACGGACACACAAAGCATCTCGCCATCCCACAGCCCGTCCCTCCATTCATTTGTTGGTCCAACTGCTAAAGATGATGGCACACGAAACAAACGGACGGCCAACAAAATAGCGGTTAAGCCACAATACACAAGACATCATCAGCCGCCATCATCATCAGGAAGCGCAAGAGGCCAGCCAGTACAAAAACAAAACGCAGGAGAGGAAAATATATTGCAAAAATTAATACCAACCGAAAATTTTTTGAGGGAGGAAAGGAAGAAAGATGGGTTCCAGAAAAAGCAAAAAAATAAAACAAAGAAATTGAGACGATTTTGAGTTAAAACACAAAGCTGGCGAGGTAGGTTACGGAATTTAGGCAAAGACTGCCTTTCGGTGACCATTAAAAAAATTTCCTTTAAAAAATGCAATGGTTCTTAAAAACAATATTCTTTAAAAAATCCAATTGTCCTTCAAAAAATATTTTTTAAAAAATTTAATTGTCCTTGAAAAAAATATTTTTTAAAAAAGTTAATTGTCCTTGAAAAAACTATTTTTTAAAAAATTCAATTGTCCTTGAAAAAATATTCTTTTAAAAAATCCAATTGTCCTTTAAAAAAAAAAAAATAAAAAATTGAATTATCCTTGAAAAACATTTTCTTTAAAAAATCCACGTTTATTGGTCCTTGAAAAAAATATTCTTTAACAAATCCACGTTTATTGGTCCTTGAAAAAAATATTCTTTAACAAATCCACGTTTATTGGTCCTTGAAAAAAAAACACGTTTATTGGTCCTCGAAAAAAATATAATTTAAAAAATCCACGTTTCTGTTGGTCCTAGAAAAAATATTCTTTAAAAAATCCACGTTTCAGTTGGTCCTTGAAAAAATATTGTTTAAAAATCCACGTTTATTGGTCCTTGAACAAAATATAATTTAAAAATCCACGTTTATTGGTCCTTGAAAAAAATATTCTTTAGAAAATTTAATGGTCCTTGCAAAAAATATTCTTTAGAAAATTTAATGGTCCTTGCAAAAAATATTCTTTTAAAAATGTAATGGTCCTTGAAAAAAACCATTTTACAAAATCCATGTTTATTGGTCCTTGAAAAAATATTCTTTACAAAATCCATGTTTATTGGTCCTTGAAAAAATATTCTTTACAAAATCCACGTTTATTGGTCCTTGAAAAAAAATAATCTTTACAAATTCCACGTTTATTGGTTCTTGAAAAATTGATTAAAAACTTATCTTTTATTGGTCTTTGAAAAATTGATTAACTTTTATTGGTCCTTGAAAAATTGATTAAAAAATTATTGGTCCTTGAAAAATTGATTAAAAAATTAACGTTTATTGATCCTTGAAAAAGTCTTTAAAAAATCTACGTTTATTGGTCCTTGAAAAAAATATCCTTTTAGAAAATACACAGTTATTGGTCCTTGAAAAAAATATCCTTTTAAAAAATCCACCTTTATTGGTCCTTGAAAAAAATACTCTTTAAAAACACCAACGCTTATTGGTCCTTGAAAAATATATCCTTTTAAAAAATCCACCTTTATTGGTCCTTGAAAAAAATACTCTTTAAAAACATCAACGCCTATTGGTCATTGAAAAAAAATATTCTTTCAAAAATCCACGTTTATTGGTCCTTGAAATAAATATTCTTTCAAAAATCCACGTTTATTGGTCCTTGAAAAAAATATTCTTTAAAAAATCCACGTTTCAGTTGGTCCTTGAAAAAAATATTCTTTAAAAAATCCACGTTTCAGTTGGTCCTTGAAAACAATATTTAAAACAAATCCACGTTTGTTGGTCCTTGAAAAATATTCTTTAAAAAAATCCACGTTTGTCGGTCCTTGAAAACAATATTTAAAACAAATCCACGTTTGTTGGTCCTTGAAAAAATATTCTTTAAAAAATCCACGTTTCAGTTGGTCCTTGAAAAAAATATTCTTTAAAAAATCCACGTTTGTTGGTCCTTGAAAACAATATTTAAAAAAAAATCCACGTTTATTGGTCCTTGAAAACAATATTTTTAACGTGGATTTTTTTAAAAATATTTTTTTCAAAGACCAATAAACGTGGATTTTTTTCAATGACCAATAAACGTGGATTTTTTAAAAAATATTTTTTTCAATGACCATAAACGTGGATTTTTTTCAATGACCATAAACGTGGATTTTTGAAAAATATTTTTTTCAATGACCAACAAACGTGGATTTTTTAAAAAAAAATTTTTTTCAATACCAACAAACATAGATTTTTTAAAAAAATATTTTTTTCAATGACCAACAAACGTGGATTTTTTAAAAAAATATTTTTTTCAATGACCACTAAACGTGGATTTTTTAAAAAAATATTTTTTTCAATGACCACTAAACGTGGATTTTTTAAAAAAAATATTTTTTTCAATGACCTACAAACGTGGATTTTTTAAAAAAATATTTTTTTCAAGGACCAAAAGACCACTCAACGCGGATTTTTTAAAGAATATTTTTTCAAGGACCAAAAGACCACTCAACGCGGATTTTTTAAAGAATATTTTTTTAAAGGACCAAAAGATCACTAAACGTGGATTTTTTATAGAATATTTTTTCAAGGACCAAAACGCTACTAAACGTGGATTTTTTATAGAATATTTTTTCAAGGACCAAAACGCTACTAATCGTGGATTTTTTAAAGAATATTTTTTCAAGGACCAAAGCACAACTAAACCTGGATTTTTTAAAGAATATTTTTTCAAGAACTAAAAAACCACTAAACGTGGATTTGATAACGAATATTTTTTCAAGAACCAAAAAAAAAAAAAACACTAAACGTGGATTTTTTAACGAATATTTTTGCAAGGACCAAAAGACCACTAAACGTGGATTTTTTAAAGAATATTTTTTCAAGGACCAAAAGACCACGAAACGTGGATTCTTTAAAGAAAATTTTTTCAAGGGCTAAAAGACCACTAAACGTGGATTTTTTAAAGAATATTTTTTCAAGGACCAAAAGACCACGAAACGTGGATTTTTTAAAGAATTTTTTTTCAAGGACCAAAAGACCACTAAACGTGGATTTTTTAAAGAATATTTTTTCAAGGACCAAAAGACCACTAAACGTGGATGTTTTAAAGAATATTTTTTCAAGGACCAAAAGACCACTAAACGTGGATGTTTTAAAGAATATTTTTTCAAGGACCAAAAGACCACGAAACGTGGATTTTTCAAAGAATATTTTTTCAAGGACAAAAAGACCACGAAACGTGGATTTTTTAAAGAATATTTTTTCAAGGACCAAAAGACCACGAAACGTGGATTTTTCAAAGAATATTTTTTAAGGACAAAAAGACAGCTAATTGTGGATTTTTAAGGAAGACTTTTTTCAAGGACCAATAAACGTTGATTTTTTAAAGAATATTTTTTCAAGGACCAATAAACGTTGATTTTTTAAAGAATATTTTTTCAAGGACCAATAAACGTTGATTTTTTAAAGACTTTTTGTTCTATGGCAACAATATGTCAAAGTTTTTTTGCCCTAAATTATATAACCCACTTCGTCTTTTCAAGATTAACAACTCCCAAAAAAATGGAAACCAACCAAAATTTTTTGATAATTTCTTAACTGTTTCTCTTTTGTGTTTTCTTCTTTTTTCGGTTGCCCATCATCATGGCACTGCAATCTTCTTCCAATGATGACTAAATTCTTGATTTCGATTCGAATCATTTCATCGTTCAAAAGAAGCTCTGCACGCCGAAAAAAAAAAATAAAAATCCATTTGAAGATGTAAGCGGCGGCATTTACCAACGTCGCCATGACCATAATGGATGGATGGATGGGATGGGATGGATGCATGGAGATTGAGATTGTCTTGTGATTGCAGCAGTCGTCCGAATGAGCTAAACACTGGGGATGGTACTTTGCGAAGAATGGTAAATGAAGTGAAATGGGTTGGAATGGATGGATGGGCTGGAAGACTGACTAACTGACGACTGTATGACTTGGCTAGATGGATGGCTGGTTCAAATGCATTGGCAAAATGTACAAAAGGCTTAGTCGGCCGGCCGCTCGACCAAGCCAACTGACCATTGCAAACAGTTGATTGTTCGGTCGCTCGCTGGCTCACTCGATTCGTTCGAATGTAACGTCTAAAACGTTCTGGCCAAAATGAAAAATTACTGCTTTTAAGTACTTAAGATTTGCAATTGTTTGTTGTTGTTGTTGTTTCTGCTCTTACGTACCTTGGCTTGTCTTCTTAATGTTGCTGTTGCTGTAGCTGTTGTTATTGTTGCTGATATTCTTTTTAAGAAAATTTCTTACAGCTGACTGACCGGTAAATAACACTGAGGTTAATGGCTCCCCGCCTGAGTGTGTGTGTGCGTGAGTTTCCTTACAACGCACATGTGTGAGTATGTATAATAATAATCTCTACCGACTTGACCTAATGTTTGCGGTGGTATTGCCTGGCCATAATGCATTGATGTTATGCTTTGTTTTGACGGAAGCCTTAAACTTTTAAGCAGCCGATAAATGGAGGAGTTGGGAAACAAATCAATATACCAACATTAAATAATAATGTTGTTAAGTTTTATATTTAAATGACGATGTAATAGCTTCTAATGGATTTGGCTATTAAGTAATATACCTGGAATGTTAGATAGAGATCCGCAAGAGGATATTGATGGTAATTACCTGAAATAAAAAAATGAGAAAAATATATATATTAACTATTAGCAGTAATAACAGAGCTAAAAGATTTTCAATAACACATACAACAAAAGACTTTCAACAAATAAAGATTTTAAATTTTGCTAGACTACTTCGTTAGCGGATGTAAACAAAAATTATAGAAATCTTGATTCAAATTCAAACCATTCGCATTTAAAACTATTTGGATTTTTGCTACTTTTTGCCAAAATACAATTTTTGACAATATTATAAGAGTTATTAAATGTAGAATCAAATAAGGGCAAGTTACATCCTTTCCCAATATTTTTGCAACTTTTGCAGATGTGAGGATTATTTGATAGGAAAAATTTAAGCCTCAAACAATTAGACAAATGGTTTTTTGGTCATTCTTTGAAATATGGTTAAAAAACTACTTTTAAACAGTGTCATAAGCGAGTTAGAATAATATACAGAAAAATATTTGTCAATTTTATTATAGATCTGGAAATATCTCAAAACTACAAAGTAGCGCAAAAGTAATCCTCCTATCAGAAAATTCTATAAAATTTACGATTTTTTAAAAGGATATTTTTTCAAGAACCAATAAACGTGGATTTTTTTAAGAAAATTATTTTTCAAGGACCAGTAAACGAAGAATTTTTTTCAAGGACCAATAAATGTGAATTTTTTAAAAATAGTTTTTAAAGGGCCAAAAAATGTGGATTTTTTAAAAATATTTTATTTAAGGACCAATAAAAGTGGATTTTTAAAGATTTTTTTTTTTCAAGGACCAATAAACGTGGATTTTTTAAAGAATATTTTTTTAAGGACGAATAAACGTGGATTTTTAGAAATATTTTTTTCAAGGACCAATAAACGTGGATTTTTAATAAATATTTTTTTCAGGGACCAATAAACGTGGATTTTTTTTAAATATTTTTTTCAAAGACCAATAAACGTGGATTTTTTTTAAAAATATTTTTTCAAGGACCAATAAACGTGGATTTTTTAAAGAATATTGTTTTCAAGGACCAATAAACGTGGATTTTTTTAAAAATATTTTTTTCAAAGACCAATAAACGTGGATTTTTTTAAAAATATTTTTTCAAGGACCAATAAACGTGGATTTTTTAAAGAATATTGTTTTCAAGGACCAATAAACGTGGATTTTTTAAAGAATATTTTTTTCAAGGACCAATAAACGTGGATTTTTTAAAGAATATTTTTTTCAAGGACCAATAAACGTGGATTTTTAAAAAATATTTTTTTCAGGGACCAATAAACGTGGATGCTTAAAAAATATTTTTTTCAGGGACCAATAAACGTGGATGCTTAAAAAATATTTTTTACAAGGACCAATAAACGTGGATTTTTTAAAAAATATTTTTTACAAGGACCAATAAATATTTTTTTCAACGACCAATAAACGTGGATTTTTTTTAAAACATTTTTTACAAGGACCAATAAATATTTTTTCCAAGGACCAATAAATATTTTTTTCAAGGACCAATAAACGTGGATTTTTTTAAAAATATTTTTTCAAGGACCAATAGACGTGGATTTTTTTTAAAATATTTTTTTCAAGGACCAATAAACTTGGATTTTTTTTAAAAATATTTTTTTCAAGGACCAATAAACGTGGATCTTTTTAAAAGTATTTTTTTCAAGGACCAATAAAGTTGGATTTTTTTTAAATATTTTTTTCAAGGACCAATAAACGTGGATTTTTTAAAGAATATTTTTTTCAAGGACCAATAAACGTGGATTTTTTAAAAAATATTTTTTTCATGGACCAATAAACGTGGATTTTTTAAAGAATATTTTTTTCAAGGACCAATAAACGTGGATTTTTTAAAAAATATTTTTTTCATGGACCGATAAACGTGGATTTTTTAAAAAATTATTTTTTTTCAAGTACCAATTAACTTGGATTTTTTCTAAAATATTTTTTTTCAAGGACCAATAAACGTGGATTTTTTAAAGAATATTTTTTTCATGGACCAATAAATATTTTTTTCAAGGACGAATAAACGTGGATGTTTAAAAAATATTTTTTTTCAAGGACCAATAAACGTGGATTTTTAAAAAAATATTTTTTTTCAAGGACCAATAAACGTGGATTTTTAAAAAAATATTTTTTTCAAGGACCAATAAACGTGGTTGTTAAAAAATATTTTTTTCTTGGAATTTGAAGACAGTCGGACTCTTACATCACATTGTATAAGAGTTGTAATTATTCAAGAGATAAACACTTTGTGGGGGAGGTACTTGATGGAGTGGATCGATATAGTCCATTTTCGCACTTGACATAGCACTGACGGAAATATTAGGATTTGCAAAGTTGGGGCAAAATCTGATTATCGTTTCTCTTTGTGTGCAGAAAATATATATTTTTTAAATTTCTACCTTTTGTGGGGGAGGTACTTGATGGAGTGCACCGATAGTGTTCATAGCACTGATTCAAATATTGGGATTTGTAAGGTTGGATCAAAATTCGATTATCCTTTCCCTTTATGTGCAGTAAAATATTTTCTATGAAATGGTCGACATTTTGTGGGGGAGGTACCAAAAGGAATGGAACTCGAACTCGATCTAAGTTTGGCAAAAATATTACGTTGTACCAAGTTTGGACCAAATCGGATACTGCCTTCGAAGGTTATCGTGCGCACCAGCCAGTCAGACGGACGGTTCGCTAGATCGACTCCAAATGTCCTGAAACGGATTTGGTACAAAGACCTAGGGTTTAAAACCGTTATTTTGATGAGACACATTTTGACAGTATTAAATTATAGCCATATGGATGAGGGTATCAAAACTGGTCACAAATTATTGCACAACAAAACCCTGAAATGTCAATATTTAAGGAGTTATGGCCATTTTATTGAAGTTCTTAATCGGTACTACAGCCTATGACAAAAAGAAAAACTTCTTATGAAGGAACACTTCTTCGTATATATAAGGGGTTCCATTTGATTTTTTTATACGATTTTCTTTAATATGGTGGAGCACATTACAAGTTCGGCACGGCTGAACTTAGGTGCTTTTGTACTTGTTTTTTCTACTCTTTTGATTTTTGCTGTTTATCCACTCGAGTTCGATCTTCGAGCAAACTCCCACTTTATTTTTGAAACAGGAGTGACTCGAGAAAGAGTGAAGCTTAAACTCCGTATAAAACTCACATTCTTCAACCAATCCCGCTCGCGAACAATGTTTCACACCTGACTGAAAACGAGCGAATCTGTGCTCTGACTTAGATGTCTTGTTTCTACAGAACAAATTTTAAATCTCTTCCATAACCAAAAGTCCTTTGCCAAGTTTTCTTTTTTACGAAAATTTTAATAGGACTTTATTCTATGGATAAAATACGTAACCTCCCTATATTCGGATGTATGGGTCTTCATGTATTTACCTTTGTTTTTTTTTTTTTTTTTGAAATTCTTGGCAAATTTTATTCATGTAATTACGCCAAGCAACCTTGATGTTTAATTGTTGGCCATCAATCATGCAAGACAAAGCGTGGTTATTTAAAAAACAACTGTTAAACCCCGGGACATCAACACAAATCATCTGTCAGGATATCACAGAGTTGTCGCCGCCACGCACCTTCTTCACCCTGCTTGTTTTGAGGTAATCTACATAATTGTCTATAAATTTAAGAACATATTTTTTTCGTTTCGTTTTTCTGTTTTCTTCCATTGGACGACGTGGTCTTTGGTATGCCGGACATGTGGTCACAAGAGGACGTCTAGAACACCTGTCCATCCAAAGAGAAACAAAAAAACAAATGTCACAACAACAACAAAAAGTAGAAAGCAAAACGATGGCGTCTTAGATGACATATATCTCTAATCGCAAGTTTTTCCATTTCATTTTTTTCTGCTTCTTTTCCTCTGTTTTTTTTTTTGCCTTCACCCAACAGCAAAGTTTGCAAACAATGTTTAAGCGCAATAAAAAATAATGTTATAGCCATTTGCCGGTGAGCCGAGCCGCGCTGGGAAGGTAGGATTCGCACGTCGACGTTGTTTGTTGCCTGGCAGTGGTTGTCGTGTTTGTTTCATTCATTCATTTCAAATCCCAGTGATTTAGAGACACTTTGCAAAAACTTTGCCTAACTTCGACGGACTAGCAGCGAGGTTTTTCTATTCTTGAAGTGTTTTTCTCTGCCGCCCCGCACGTTGTCACCCCCACAGCAAGTGGATCTAAAATTGCCATTCTACTTAAACATTATGTCACACCTTATGTTTTTGAAACTGAAGCGGGAAAAAAAAAGTTTGCCGAGACTTTTTCTCCTCAACTTTGTGGGGACAAACATTGGGCGGTTGGAAGAAATCTAAAATGGCATGGCAAGAAATAGTAAAGAATTAACAGAATTTTTTTCTCGTCTTCTCTTTCTCTAACACCACAAACCAAAATGAGTGTTCTTAAGCTAACCACCTTTATGGGCGGCAAACGCACGCCTCTAATTCGAAACGACAAAACACATGTTAAACATGGAGTAAAAGTTCACCTTGGAATAGTAGGGGACAGCGACAACCTTGCACACCCCACGATATGCCAGGCAACAATAAATTTGGAAACGCAGCGCATATTTGAAATAATTTATGACAGACTTAGCGGCAGGCAATGTTACAAGGAAGGTTATTTTTGACAAGGTTGTTGTCCTTTATAGATTTGTCGTCCTGTTAAGGAAATTAATAAATTCAATGATTTCGCATAAGTTCAGTGATTACACTGTGCGACAAAATTCACATTTTTCAATAATTGCAGGAAAATTCAGCAGATTATGAAACTAGAGCTAAAAATAAGTTAAAAAATATCAGTAGGTTTTGCCGACAGATGTATACCCTCAGCCTATTTCGGTTTCTTAAAATATGTTTTGATTTACATTCTTATTATTCAAAATGTTGCCCCTTTATGGAGGAGACACCGAAGGAGTGGGTCAATATTATACACTTCTTATTTGGAACCTTCACTTTATATGAGTCATGTGATAATTTTTTGAAATTTTTGAAATATGCGTGAGGTATCCGAAAACTTGGACCAAAGCATTCCTCTTTATCTTTTACTAAAAAAAAATATTTAGATCTGCAAAATTTGAAGAAAATCAGACATATGACATTTTTGGAAATAGTTGTTAATCATAATTTTAACCTCTTATGAGGCAGGTGCGAGAAGGAATGAGCCGATAAATTCCATGTTCACATTAGATGTCTGGTTGATGGGAATATTCAGATATGCCACTTTTGAATAGAATCGCTAACTTGTTTCGAAAGTTATTAAAGTTATAAGTAAAGGGTGATTTTTTTGAGGTTAGGATTTTCATGCATTAGTATTTGACAGATCACGTGGAATTTCAGACATGGTGTCAAAGAGAAAGATGCTCAGTATGCTTTGAAATTTCATCATGAATAGACTGCGATCTGCCACAACGTCGAATTTTCAGTGAATGGGCCCTAGAAAAGTTGGCAGAAAATCCGCTTTTTTATCGACAAATTTTGTTCAGCGATGAGGCTCATTTCTGGTTGAATGGCTACATAAATAAGCAAAATTGCCGCATTTGGAGTGAAGAGCAACCAGAAGCCGTTCAAGAACTGCCCATGCATCCCGAAAAATGCACTGTTTGGTGTGGTTTGTACGCTGGTGGAATCATTGGACCGTATTTTTTCAAAGATGCTGTTGGACGCAACGTTACAGTGAATGGCGATCGCTATCGTTCGATGCTAACAAACTTTTTGTTGCCAAAAATGGAAGAACTGAACTTGGATGACATGTGGTTTCAACAAGATGGCGCTACATGCCACACAGCTCGCGATTCTATGGCCATTTTGAGGGAAAACTTCGGAGAACAATTCATCTCAAGAAATGGACCGGTAAGTTGGCCACCAAGATCATGCGATTTGACGCCTTTAGACTATTTTTTGTGGGGCTACGTCAAGTCTAAAGTCTACAGAAATAAGCCAGCAACTATTCCAGCTTTGGAAGACAACATTTCCGAAGAAATTCGGGCTATTCCGGCCGAAATGCTCGAAAAAGTTGCCCAAAATTGGACTTTCCGAATGGACCACCTAAGACGCAGCCGCGGTCAACATTTAAATGAAATTATCTTCAAAAAGTAAATGTCATGGACCAATCTAACGTTTCAAACAAAGAACCGATGAGATTTTGCAAATTTTATGCGTTTTTTTTAAAAAAAAAAAAGTTATCAAGCTCTTAACAAATCACTCTTTAGATAAAATTGTAACCGTTTGTGGGGGAGGTACCAGAAGGGGTAGGCCGATATGTATCATCATCACACCACTAAAAATATTGAAATATGTGAAATTTGAAGAGAATCGGGAGCTTATTCCCATTTCAAGAGAGATATCAATAATACACATTTTAATCCATTGTGTGGGAGGAGG
This sequence comes from Musca domestica, assembly GCF_030504385.1. Taxonomy (NCBI): domain Eukaryota; kingdom Metazoa; phylum Arthropoda; class Insecta; order Diptera; family Muscidae; genus Musca; species Musca domestica. Next base: position 2,290,486 of record NW_026712388.1, on the reverse strand, counting down.
GGCCCAAAAATTCCATCTTCACATGTGCTCTTGTGTTGATAGAGATTTATCGACAGAGGGGCAGAGATTGCTAGATCGACTCCAAATGTCTTGAAACTGATTTCGTTCGAAGAGACCTAGGTAGGAAGAGACCTACACCCTCCCATATGGGTTTGAATAACGAAAACTATTATAAAATCCGAAATAAGCATCCGGTTCTTTTCACATTTCACACATCACATTATTTCTACGAACACAATATCTGTTGTGAGTACATCGGTCCACTCCTTCTGGTACCTCCCCCACAAAAAATGAAAATTTCGAATACCCATGAAGCTCATTAAACTCGAAACTAACATCCGATTCCATTCAGATTTGACAAATCTCAATATTTCCATCAACACAAGATCTGTTATGAAGATGGTCAAGATCGGACAAGCACTTCAGGTACCTTCCCCACAAAGGGTCAAGATTTTGAATAACAAAAACGATTATAAATCCGAAATAAGCATCCAGTTCACTTCATACTTCACGCATCCCATTTTTCTAATAATACAAGATCTGCTGTGAAAATGGGATATATTTATATATATATATATATATATGTATATATATATATATATATATATATATATATATATATATATATATATATATATATATATATATATATCTCGAGTCTGAATGGAATCGGATGTTAATTTTGCTTCATTGATATATATATATATATATATATATATATATAATATATATATATATATATATATATATATATATATATATATATATATATATATATATATATGTATATATATATATATATGTATATGTATATATATATATATATATATATATATATATATATAATATATATATATACATATATAAATTTCTAATAATACAAGATCTGCTGTGAGAATGGGATATATATATATATATATATATATATATTATATATATATATATATATATATATATATATATATATATATATATATATATATATATATATATATATCTCAGAAACAAAATTAACATCCGATTCCATTCAGACTTAATACTTCTCAATATAACTATCAACACAAGATCTGCTATAAAGATGGTAGAGATCGGACCACTTCTTCTGGTACCTCTCCCACAAAGGTTCAAAGCTTTGAATAATAAAAACGATCCTTAAATCCGAAATAAGCATCCAACTCACTTAAAATTTCACCAATAAAAACATGTTTGCTAATACAAGATCTGTTGTGAAGATGATATATATCTGCGAACCCCTTCTTCGCATTAAAGCGGATATAAATGTTCGATTTTCTTGTAATTTTGCCCATACCAATATTTTTATATGCTTTTAATACTTCGGTCGACTATATGTGTTACCTCACGCATATTTCCACATTTTCCAAAATTTTGATAGATAGATATTCAAAATTTTGACCCTTTGTGGGGGAGGCACTAGTAAGAGTGGACACCCACAATCCCGTCCTCATAGCAGGTCTTGTGTTAATTGAAATATTGGGCTGTGAGCAATATGAAGCGGACAGGATGCTTATTTCGGATTTATTTAAAACTGTGATCCTATGTGGGGGAGGTACCAGAAGGAATGGTTCCATGTCAACCATCTTTATAACAGATTGTGTGCGTACCATAGTCCGTTACCGTTATACTGGTAGCGTAGCCCGACGTCAAGGAAGTGGACGGAAGAAAGCAGCAACATCAGCAGAAATGGTTCGAAAAGTAAAGAAGCAACTTGATCGAAACCCGCGTCCCAGTGGACGAAAAATGGCTCGTGAGCTGAACATATCGCAATACTCCATTCGGCAAATAATAAAAAATGAGCTCGAGGTAAAGTCATTGAAATTCCAAAACGTGCAAGAACTTGCACCGCAACAGAAAGAAAATAGACTCAAAAGCTCTAAAGAATTGCTTCGCTTGGCCGAAAGTGGTGAACTGCTGAATTTGGAGGACAGCTGAAAATGTGCACCTTCGGTTGGCCACCAGAACTCAAGCACCGGCAATGCTGATGGTGTTGGCCGCCATAATAGCCGATGGTCGCTCTCCGCTCGTATTAATCGACCGTGGCATCAGAATAAAGCCGAATATTGTCGCGAAAATATTCTGGAGGGTGTATTAAAGCTTTGGGTACGCAAACTTTTTGGCCGCAGACCAACAGGATTTCAGCACCATTGCACTCAGCACGCGCCACCCAAGAATGGTTACAAAATGAGGTTCCTGGCTTCATTTCCAGCGCACAAATCTCCGGATACCAACCCGTTGGACTAATGTGTCTGAAGTAATTTGGAAAGCAAAGTTGGCACTAAAAAATACCAAAGTGTAGATCACCTCAAGCAAGCGCTTCGTCGGGAATGGACCAACATACAGCAAAGCAACATTCGGGCAGTGTGATACGGTTTCATTGACCATTTGAAGGCCATAATTCGTGCCAAAGGTGTCCAATTCGAACAAATTGAAACTTATTCTAAAATTTGATGCTATTTCCGACATTTTTTGATTTCTTTCAATAAAATTAAAAAAAAAAAATTAAAAATTATGGCGTTTAACTTTCTACAGTTTTTTATCTCATCCTGTATACCCTCTCTAGACATATGTCTGAGGGTGTAAAAACCCATTAGTACCATTTTCAGTTATTTTGAAGACTATTGCCACATATTTCAATTAAGCGGAAAAATAAATATTGTATGTGAGGATATTTAGTAAAATCCTCTTAAATGACCACCTTTATATTCTAATTTCAGATTCAGGAAGCAAATCCACCATTCGATATAACCTCTGTCATATTTCTGATATAAAATTAAGCCTATTTTGTTTAGTACCTTAAAATCACTACAACTTCAATCTCAACAAAATAATTATCCCATTTACAAATCCTCTCCGTGTGCCCCTCCCTCCCTTCATAAAACTAAACCACAAATTTGCCATTATAATTCCACATTACATCAGATTATGTCGAAGCCATGCCAAGCCATCCTCTGTAGGTTTTCATTTAAAAACTCTCGAGCAAAAATTGTTTAATTTAAAGGTGGTAACGAAACTAAACATATTTAACACCATAACTAATATTAACTTGTAAGTCAGTCAGCGTGGCTGCATTAAAGCTAACAACAGCAACAACAACAACACTGACAATAACACAACAAATTAAATGTAACATAAAATCCAGATTAAAAGATTCTAATCGTAAAATGCCAGGCACACGAAAAAATAGAAACAATACAAAATAAAATATCAACAACAATGAGAGTGCCCACAAGAACAACAACAAAACAAAACTTTGCAAATAAACCCAAGTACTTGTCGTTCGTTGTTGTAGAAAAGCAACAAAAAATATATATAAATATAAAAAAACGGCGGAACAACCGGAGCAGCATTGGCAAACAAAAGGCCAGGAAAACACCTCCTGAGAAAAAAAAAATGGCAGAAAAAAACGCTAAACGTGGAAAAGGAAAACAACAGCAATCGACCAAAAGACCGACCGTCCGTCCAACCTAAAGATGCGAGAAAAACAAATGCCACGAGAACAGCCCAGCGCTAAGTCGAGAACAAAGTACGAAGGTTTTTCATCCTCCATAGTTGTTGTTTTTGTCTGTGGCAGTTTTTCTGTTTTTTTCTTTTCTACGTGTGACTGGTAAAATGAAAAACAACTTAAGGTGTTTTAGGAAAAATGAAAAACAACTTTACTTATTATGGCGAACAGCAACAACAACAACAATGCAACTACAATAATGACAGCAACAGCAATATCATCAGCAGCAACAACTAAAAAATTGTTATTGAAAAGGATAACGCGGTTTGAAGCCAGGGGCTTGGTGTGGTCAATTTTGAGGGGGGATAAGGACACGACGGCAGACCGAGAATCCCAAAAGCATTGTTATTGAAGTGAGAGGTCGGGGTCATCACACTAGATATTAGATCAGGTATTGAAGAATCATTCAAAGCAGAATTAGTCTCTGATCTTAAATTTTGATTTCTTTCAAATAACTGTGAATTTTTTGAAGAATCAAGGTATTTGTTTAAAGAGCTCAAGGAATATTTTAAAATTTTTGTAAAAACTATTTAAATATTTTTAAAGTTCGACACGGTGTTCTCGGGGAAAAAAAGTGTATCAAGGTTTTTATAGACAAAAATATTGTATTTCTAAGAGTTTTGCCTTGTTAAGGCGAAGATCATATGTTTTATGATTTAAGTGTTAGTTTTCTCTTTCGAGACGAGCTTAATGATCTGAAATTTGCAGTGAAAAGGAAAGCCAGATAGACACTATCACACACTCTCCACTATGCGACGCGTTTCGCCGTTGGTTAAGCGGCTCATCAGGCATATTTGGTGTGGGATGATGGCTTACAAGGGCCGTTCTCTGGAAAGTAGTATATATTTCGAACTTATTGCAAATTAGCATATGCATATATATGTATTTCTATTTTTTCATTATTAATCCCTTGCCTTTTAATGATTTTTTTTAAATAAATTACCCCACCCGATCGAAAACCTTGCTTTTTTAAGAAAATTTTTGCTACTTAGGAATTACTGGCCAACAATCTTAATTTTTATTCATTGGATATATAATTCTTAGGACAATAAAACGTTGGGTCTCTTGTTTTTAAGGTCTTTTGTGTAGCAATTATAACAAGAATCCTTCTTAATTAAGCATAAAATACAATTTTTAAGACAAAATGTGTACTGAGATTTCTGGTCGAAATCGTGATTTGTTGTATTTTTTTTTTTTTTGATAAGTCAATTGTTACACTGACTTCCCGGTCACACATCTTTATTATTTAACAATGTTTTAATGATCTAAATAGACAAAAGTCCAAATTTCTTAAGAACCTTATCTAAAGCTGTCATGGAATTTTGAAAAAATATGTCTCTGGACAAAAATTGAAGATCGTGGATTTCCTGAAGAACCACTGGTTTAATATTGTGAACTTTTAAGAAAACCTTTTCAAGGGCCTCCTGATCGAAGATATTGAAAAATTTAGCAAGGACCTCTTCATCGAAGATAGTTTACTCTTTAAATGACACCTTAAAGATGTTCCGTCCAAAACATTGTAGGGATAGTTTTCAGGATATTTCTACCAATTTTTGGACAGAAAGTCTAGGATTTTTTTTATAATTTTTAAAGATTTTAGGAGAAAGAACTTCCTTGTATCATACAAGTAGTGAATTTGTAGAACTATTCCTGGTCACAAATATAGATTTCTTAAGAAAAACAAGGTCTTCATGGACAATAATTTTGAATTTATTAAGAATAAAATTCCATGGGCCACTTCATTAAAAATTAGGGATTTCTTAAGAAAATTGAACTAAGGACCTACTGATTGGAGGGCGTTTATTGTTAGAAGCAAATTTCTGGCGTAAATATGGTAGTCGGTTTTGCCGACAGGTTTATACCCTCAGCCAATGTTCGATTATTTAAATATATTTTGATTGAATATATTTTGACTTTGGAGCAGGTTTCCAACGAATGGGCCAATATTGTCCATTTCGTATCGGACCTAAAAATATATAATATAAACAGTGCGATGTGCCGGGTTTGGACTATATTGATTACTTTCTTCACTTTATATGAGGTATGTGATAATTTTTAGAAAATGTTAAAATGTGCGTGGGTTACCAGATCGATACCTGAGAGTTGACCGACTATTTTTCATACTTCATCTAATTCAGTTTAAAATATTGGTATGGGCAAAATTACAAGAAAATCGAATATTTATATTCAATTTTATGCGAAATCTTAAATTCCATATTCATCTCAGGCTTCTGGGTGAGAGAAATATTTAGATATAGCAAGTCGAAAAAAATTAAGACCCTTTGCAAATGAGGTACCAGAAAGGGTTCATAGATATGCATAATCTTCAAAACAGATCTTGTTTTAGCAAAAATGATTGTATATGTGAAATTTGAAGAGAGTTGGATGCTTCTTTTGCTTTCTTTGAGCGTTTTGTTTTTCAGCATCTTGGGGCCGGTACCATGAGATCTCGTGTTTACGGGAATATTGCGATATACCAAGTTTGAATGAAATCCGATGTTAATTTCGTGTTTTATAAGCTTCGTGGATACTCAAAAGGATGGGACCCACAGAAGGATGGGACCCATATATTCCATCGTTACACCAGACCTGGGGTAAATAAAAATATTGTGTAAATTGAAAACAATCGAAATCATACATGACATTTTATAAAAGATATAACTCATATAAAATTTAATGTAAGAGTCCGATTGTCTTCAAATTTCACACATCCAAATAATTTTATTAACCCAAGGTCACGTATATCGCTCTACAAAATATTTTTTGCACAGAAAGAGAAGCGATAATCCAATTTTGCTCAAACTTTGCAAATCCAAATATTTGCGACAGTGCTAATCAGGTGCGAAAATGGAGAATTCAAATTTCACACATCCCAATAATTTTATTCCCATCCCAATTTTTATATCGGTCCACTCCTTCTGGTACCTTCCCCACAATAGGCCGAAATTTTGAATATTCATTAAGCTCAAAAAACGCGAAATAAACATCCGAATCCATTTAGACTTGGCATATCTCACGTTTCTATCAACACAAGATCTGTTATAATGGCGGTAGAGATCGGACCATTTCCTTCTGATACCTCCCCACTAAGTTTTAATAATCAAAGCGTTTATAAAATCCGAAATACGCATCAGGTTCTCTTTATATTTCACACATTCTATTATTTCTACTAACACAAGATCTGTCTTCTTCTTCTGGTACCTCCCTCACAAAGGGTCAAAATGTTGAATATACATGAAGCTCATAAAACGCGAACGTCCGATACCATTCACATTTGGTTCACCTCAATATTTCCATCAACACAAGATCTGTTATAAAGATGGTAGGGATCGGACCATTTCTTCTGCTACCACCCCCACATACGGTTCAAAATTGTGATAAACAGAAAATTCAAAAAAAGCGTAATAGACACCCTACTCTCTTCAAATCTCACACATACAAACATTTTTTCTAACACAAGATCTGTTGTGGCGACGATACATACTGCGAACCCCTTCTGGCACCTCACCCACAAAAAGTCACAATTTCCAATACTTTTTCAATTCCGATTTTTTGGGGGTCCTAAAAGAACGATTTTTTAAAATATTGTTTTTTTAAGGGCTTTATGGACCTATCATGAATCATTTAAACAACCCTGTTACCGGAATTGTAAATTTTTAAGACACAATGTGCAGGTCTTACTGGTCGACAATTTATTTTAAATAATTTTTTGCAAGGCATTTTTCCGTGGACAAAAAACTTATCTATTAATCGAAAAAAATACACTATGCAAAAATTGTGGACGTTTAAAATTGAGTTGTTCAAAGGCCCACTTGTTGAAAATTGTAGATTCTGACAAAAATTTTAGAAAATTATGAACGCTTTATGGAAATTACCATAATTGTAGATTTTTAAAAATATGTGTAGAGTTTCATGTACAAAATTGTGGATTTTTAAGAAATGTTTTCAAGTATCGTCAAGTATTGGCTAAAATCGTGTTTTTTAACTTATTTTAGAATTTTTGGGACAAAGAGCTTTAAGGGTTTAATACATTGTGCATATTTAGATTTAGATTATTTAAGAATATTCATTAGCTCCATATGGGCAAAAGTCGTGGATATTTGGGACTAATTTTAGGCGGTATTCCTGATCGAAAATCTAAAATGTTTATTTTTTTAAGGTTTCAGCTGCAAAATTTTTGATTTTTATAGTATATTGCTGGTAAGGTTTACCTGGAGTAAAATAGTGGAGTTTTTTAAGAAAAATGATTTCCAGGACCCTCTGATTCGATAGTTATGATTATTTAAGAAAACTTTTGCAAGTAGCCTCTAATCTAATAACAATTCCTAGGTAAAAAATTGATTCATTTTTAATTTTAAGAAGATGTAGGACAAATGAATTCTGGTCTTTACAAATACAAGTCTCGGATTTGTAGTGCCAGTTTACACTCTACTCCTGGTCAAAAAAAACTAAAAACTAAAAATCTTGAATTTTTTTTAAGAAGAACAAAATTGGACCACTGCTCATCCTACCTTTTACGAAATATGAAATAATTCCGGTAAAAAATATTGTTAAAATCATTAAAGTATCGTTATATAGGGATATATAAAAACGTGGATTTACCTACATGGTCCATTTACGAACTTAACTTGCCTACTGGCAAAATACACATGTGTTCAGAATTTTAAGCCCTCTTTCCCAATTCCTTAGAAAAAAGAGGGAACCCAATCTATCTTGTTTCGCCTTTCGAGGCCTTTCCAGGACCCTAAAAGTGTCATGATTTGGTTGGATATTGTGGCGGAAACCTTCAAAATTCCGAAAATCGGGAAGTACCGTTATAAGGAGGTTATACTCATTAGTGGACCTTTATCGAATAGGCTTTTTCAAGAAGAAAACATTCTTTCAAGAACTCCGAATGTCAAGTTTCAGCTGATTTGGTTTGAAATTAAGGCAGAAGCCTTCACCACATCGAAAATCAGGAGGTACCGTTCTATGGGGGCTATACCTAAACGTCTACTAATAATAACTTAATAATAATAATTAAATAATTTAAATAATTTCTGATTAGGAATATATACTTTTTGTGGTCTCCAACGAATATTTCGAGCTGTTGCAATTTATTATACCCTCCATTGTATGGCGGAGAATATAAAAATTGGGACAATGAAGAGGTTTTAATAATTTGAAAAATTGTCCATTTCATTGCACCTAAGCTTTTATAAGGCTTATTCGTCATAATAATTTATAAGTCTCGATGGGTCCAATTTTTACCGAAAACTATAAAAATAATCTAACGCCCAACTTATAAAATTGTAAAATGTTTCCCATACCTCTCTATAATAGTTCATGACCACGTCAATGCAATAGTTGGATGGATGCTTTGGTGCACGAGTTCACCGGCAAATAGCAGCAGCAACAACAACAACAACAACAACATCGTAATACAACAACTACAACTGAAGTTGAAAAGTAGAAATAAAACATTTTACCTTGATTACTTTTTTAAGTTTTTCTATTCAACTCTGGTAAAAAAAATAACGACGATGAGTTCAAGATTTGCGCCACACACTGCTGCTGCAACAACAACTACCACTAGCACTACTAGGTATGCGGGTACGGGTGCATCCATCTAACCAAGCAACCAACCAAAGAGGAGCCATCTATTCATTCACCCAACCAACCAACCATCCATAATGATTACAGCCATGGCAAAACTACAGAAGTAGCAGCAGCAGCACCTCCGGTTTGAAGAAGAAGCCATCTCTCCGTCGTCGTCATCATCACCGTCAGAAGGGCGTTTGGTTAAGTTAAACGATATACAGCGCCTTCAAATTATTTCCAATTCATTTAATTTGTTGATTGTCGTCATTTAAGTATATACGGCTTGCTTTGTAACTAACAGCAGCAGCAACAACAACAAAAACATCGGCAGCAGTAGATGAAACGAAGGTGGAAAAAAACGCCAAAGCAAAGCTAAAATACACTTTTTCCTACCAACTTTAATGGGTTTCTTAAACGCGGTTTTCCTAACCTTAACCACTCTATTGGGCATGAGAACAAAACACAGAAAAAAACACCAACTAAAGATACTGACATTGCCACGAGAAGTTCTGTTTTTCTGTTTTTCAGATTTTTGTTTTTTTTTTTTTTTGCTTTTGCCACATCGCGCTACCACATTCATTCACTCTTCAGCCACAGCTGAAATTCATATCAAAGCAAAGTGAGAATCAACCAAGTAAATAAACCCTGAAAACAAAAAACACTGACTAGTGGAACAAGCGCCATTAGTTTCATGCTCTATGAAGAGCGTTTATGGTGGCTGGAGGACAGTGGTATTCGGAAAGGGAAGTGTTTTCAAATTTTAATTTTGGAAATTTTAAGGTTCAACAATATTTACATCCGACATGATAAGTAAACACCACTATACCAGTATTGTTACGACAGTGGAGATCTGCAATCGAGAACAAAATTTCATATGATGCGGATATGCCTGATAACCCTGTGGGCTTTTGGAATAAGAACGGCTTATAAAAATTGCAGAATATAATCAAATTTGAATTAAAAAAAAAAGACCTACCAGAACTCTTCCCGAAGACTTTTTCTAAAAATTGTTAAAAGTCTAACTCTAAGTGGAATTTTTTTGAATAGTTTTCCCAAGTTTCCAAGTTTTCTATTCCCTCCACCATAGTATGGAGGGTATATTAAGTTTTTTATTCCCTTTGTAACTCCTCGAAATATACATTTTAGACCCCACAAAGTATATATATTTTTGATCAGCATAAAATGCTAAGTCGATTAAGCGCTTTCCGTCCATCTATCCGTCTGTGGAAATCACTCTAACTTCCGAACGAAATGAAGTAGGTTGATAAAATTTTACTCAAATGTGTATTATGTATGCAGGACTTGTGGTATTGAAAATGGGCCATGTAGATCCACGTTTCAATATGGCCCCCATATAACGGTACCTCCCGATATTCGGTATTTTGATGATTTTAGCGACATTATTTAACGGAATTGTTTCAAATTTGGTATTTGAAGTTCGTAATGGGTGCTATAGCCCATAACAGAAAATTGTCTGTGCAAGTCCTCGTCCTCGTTTATCCCCAATATAACGGTAAATTATTTTTTTACAAACGACTACAAGAAGTCTTATTGACGATGTTTACACCCTCAGCCATATGGCTACAGAGGGTATATATCATTTGATACGGCAAAAACGTGCTTCATCGAAATAACGGTTTAAGACCCTAGGTCTCTTTGGGCCAAATCCGTTTCAGGACATTTGGAGTCGATCTAGCAATGTACGTCCGTCCGTCTGTCTGTCTGGCTGGTGCGCACGATAACTCTCGATATTATATATTAGTGTAACTCTGATTTATTATATATTAGTGTAAAACTTAGATCGAGTTCGGAGATGGGCAATATCGGTCCACTCCTTCTGGTACCTCCCCCACAAAAGGTCAAAATCTAGAATTCTCATGATGGTCATAAGTCACGAAATTAACTTCCTTTTCCATTCAGATCTGGCACGTCTAAATATTTTCATCAACACAAGATCTGTTATAAATATGGTAGATATCGGTCCACTGCTTCTAATATTTCCCCCACAAAGGGTCAAAATTTTAAAAATTCATGAAGCCCATAAAACACTATATTAACATCCGCTTCCATTCAGACTTGGCACATCTCAATACTTCCGTCAACACAAGATCTGTTATAAAGATAGCAGAGATCGGACCATGCTGTCTGGTACCACCCCCCCCCCCCCCCCCCACAAAGGGTCACAATTTCCAATATTTATATCTTTCACAACTTGCGAAACAAGTCAGCGATTCTTTACAAGTTGCTATATCGAAATATTTTTCTAAACCAGAAATCTGATATGATTTGATCGAAATTTATGATTGGATATAAATGTTCGATTTTCTTCAAATTTTGCACATACACATATTTTTATTTGTATTAAATGAAGTAAGAAAATGGAATACTTCGGTCCGCTGTATCTGGTACCACACGCATATTTCCACATTTTCCGAAAAATTGGCACATGTCTCATATATAGGAAGTAGTCGATGTAGTCTAAATCTGGTACGTTGTAACATTTATATCTTTGGTCTTAGGTCAGATACGAATTGGCAAATATTGTCCAACTTCTTCAGAAGCGTTAACACTTTGAATAAGCATAACTTAAGGCTGGGGGTTTACATCTGTCAAACATAATGATACTATTTTACTTGTTTTTTTTTTTTAAAAATAGAATATGTTGGTCAACTTCTTCCGATAACTACACCAAATTCATTAAAAATTTCAAAAAATTATAAGTTTGTCCAGTTGTACTTCATTAAAATGCTAAGGATCTTTTGATTTTCTTTTAACTTCAAGAATATCCATAACTTTATCAGCCCTAGATCCGGTGAAAAGTTGGTGGGCCGTACCCGTTATCTCCTCTACAATTAGAAAACATTTTGAAAATATATAAATATGAACAAGTAAAAAAACATTAAGTTTGGCCGGGCCGAACTTTTAATACCCTCCACCATTTGGAATGAATTTGGAAATTTTCAAAAAATAAAATCCTTAAAACATTATGTTAAAATTTTAAAAATACCAAATATAGCCGTTATATTGGGGTCTATACGACGTGGGCCTACATAGGCATTGTTTGTCATAAGTCATTACCAAATTCAAATTCGAAACTTGAAATAAACGGTGAATAATGTAGCTAAAATCATCAAAATATGGTATATAGGGAGGAACCGTTATATCGGGGCTGTGCGAAGACCTGGACCAGCATAGACAATTTCCTGTCATAGGCTTTAGCATCTATTACGAACTTCAAATACGACATCTCAAACAATTTCGGTGAGTATTGTACCTAAACTCGTCAAAATACCGAATATAGGGAAGTACTGGTATATGGGGACTATACGAAGACGTGGACCTGCATAGACAATTTTCTGTCTTAGACTGTAGTATCCATTCCGAACTTAAAATACCAAATTTGAAACAATTCCGTTGCATAATGTCGCTAAAATCATCAAAATACCGAATATCGGGAGATACCGTTATATGCGGGCTATATGAAAACGTGGACCTACATGGCCCATTTACGAACTTAACCTGCCTACTGGAAAAATAAACATGTGAACAGTATTTTAGCCACCTATCTCAATTCATTCGAAATGTAGCGTGATTACAACAGTAAGACGGATAGACAGACTGACGTACTGACTGACAGACAGTCGGACACATAGACGGACACCGCTAAATCGACTTAGAATTTTAAGCTGATCAAGAATATATATACTTTGTTGGGTCTGACATGAGTATTTCGAGGAGTTACAAACGGAATGACAAAGTTAATATACCCTCCATATAATGGTGAAGGGTATAAAATCTATTTCAAACTTCACAATGCGGTCAAATGCGAAAATGAATATAATCAGCCCACTCCAGTCGAAATTTGGATTTTTTTTTTAATTTTTCTAAATATTTGTATTTTTACCCTTATACCTGGGAATTATTTGTTTCTTTGGAGATCGTCCAAAGAACTCGTATCTTTTCAGCAAATAACCCCCCTCATGTTGCCACTTTTGGATAGATATTTTAAACTTTCAAATGACATCTGTATTGTGTATATCGGCTTAATAGATGCTGCCTCACACGAGACTTGAATCCGAAATTTCGGGTTGAAAAACCGGCTACTGGAATATGTCGCCCAAGAAAAATATACTCTCCCGGAATTAGGGTAAAATTTCATACCTCTGGAAAAATATTAAAAAATTAAGAGTTTTTATAAACAATAAATTAATGCCGATTGAGAAATTCACATTGAAATTCCGGAGATTTTATTGACAAATCTAAATTTAAACGTGGACAAACTAAAAACTTCGAAGAATTCCTTAAAAAAATCCGACTAAACTCATCAAAATATCGAATTTGGTTGTATCGTAATGTTGGAAGGGGGATCCTGAATAAAAATTCGGACCTATATCTGGGATTACAGCCTTTTAAGAATTTCAAATGCCGAGTTTCAGACAATTTCAAAGAAAATATGTATTGATTTATCCAACTACCGAATACATCCCAGACCTATAACCTCCAAGGGTGGGTTTTTTTGTGAGTAGATTTTCAAAAATATTTCTTTCAAGGAACATCAGTCATATAAGTAGGAAATCTTTAACAAAATATTTTTTTTAGGATAACCACACCCACAAGCGTGAAATTTTAAGATTAAGATTATATTTCAAATTAAGAATATATTTCAAGATTTCTCCACGGATATTACTACTTATTACGATATTGAGGCAAAATTATTAGAATGCCGTACACTTGGGGTTAAAGTTATAGATTTCGTGGACTGATATAGTCCATTGGCCGAACGGATGAACAGATATGCTGGAACCTAGAATTTTTTGTCGGCAAATCCGTCTGATTCGTTCACACTTGTTAATTGATGAATAAGGTTATCTCGAGAATTTGGCAAACATTATCAGAATCCACATTTTTCTGATTGGCTATTTAGAAAATCTGCAAACTTTCGATCCCTTTAAACACTCAGCGCAACACTGTGCACTTAAAGACTTCGATTAAAAAAACCTAGTGGGTAATATCATTATCTGGCATAAATGCAGCATAGTTACAAAGCTAATGTGACTGTGCGGCAGCGGCTACAGCAGCACCAAATGGGGGACCATTGAATTAAGAAAAAGTGACGGCCTGACGAACGTGTCGTGTCGTGTTGTATGTTTTGTTCGGCCGGAGCAAGTTTGTGTTGTCTTGTGTTAAAAATGGGCAGCTAAGTCAAGGCAATAACACGATTCCGAACACCAATAATAATATCATAATGGTTAACTATACTTCTAAACTGCTGCAAGTATCCATCCGCATACATAATATACGACAACAGCAACAACAACGAGAAAATATATAATTATAATTCTCTAGCGCTGTAATGGTCGGTGGTGTAGTGACGTTGTTTAATGCTCGTAAATAATGTATTATGGTCCCCCATAAAGAGCGAGAGAAAGCAACTGGGTGAGAGGGTAGCGTTTAGGTTGGGGGGTAAGTGGGGGGATAGCTAATAATAAAGTAAGCCAGGCCAGCTATGCTGAAACATTAAATGAAGGCCATGTGGCGGCATAGAGTACATGCGAATAATTTTGAAACATAATTTTTCTTTTGGCAAAAGGAAAACCGAACCAACAACAAAAACATTGCGAAAAACTGTTCGGTGTTTTGAATACAGGGAAAAATCAACTCTCCACATCCATTTCGTGATACAGGTGGGTTGTTGCAAATAGCTTGCTGCTGCTACCACCCAAGTGGGTAGCAAAGCCCCCCTCCTCCCTCCATCCGATATTATTGTGCCACCACCCTCCACGTTCTGTAGTAGACACATTTTAGAGTGGAATTTTAATACCCCCTAAGGCGTCAAACTAGCTGGAAATTGTTTGCTCGCCGCCATACATGTATGTAAAGCAATGTGTAGTAACAGCTTTGTTGTTGTTGCTGTTGTTGTTGCTGTTCATTTGTGTATGAGAGGGAGCGGGGAAATTAGGAATTTCATCAAGTTAAGGGTATTTATTAGCTTGAGGTTAGGGTTAGATAGATATATGTTAAGGTTGTGTTGCTCTTGCCAACACATCCATGTCCAAAGTTAAATGTTTGTATTTAAATACTCGAAGAATGCCCCTGCTCTCCTTTCATTCTCCAGCTCCATTACACAGTTGTATTATTGCAAACAAACACACACACACACACACTCATACACACTTCAAGTTGAGCCATAATAGCCTCGAGTTATATTTTAGTTAAGATAGCAAAGATTTTAATAGCTCTTTAATATCTTTAAATTACACATAATGAGGGTTTCCGCCAGACAGCCAAGTCAAGTCAGCCGGCCAAGCCAGCCAGGCAAGGTGATTGTTTCATACCACCGGTTAGAGGTTAAACAGAATGGGAATTCTAGCAGAATAGTAGTAGAGTGGCAAAGTTTAAGTTTGAGAGCTTAAGGTTAGGTAATAGGACAACAGGTGAAAATGATTCGGACACTTTTGATGACAGATATATGTCCCGCGACTATGATTGCGGAGTTGGGTTGAAGTCGAACTTCTTTTGGAATCGTAATCGTCATCTGACCGGGTATACAGGGTGAGATAAAAAACTGCAACCAACTTCAGACTGCTGTCATTTCTAAGCCACTCGTCCGACAGCTGTTAAAATTATGCCAGTGACAGCTCATTGTATTGTTTACAAGTGTACAAAAGAATTTTGGTGAAAATTTTCCAGAAAAAAAGTTATTCGTGATGAAATTCAAGCGTGATAGTGTGATTTCTTTATATTTTGCTGGAAAACCACAAGTGGCTATCGTTAGAGCACTTAGAGCATTTAAATGTGAATAAAACTTTTGTGACTCGTCCAACGTCAGCAGAAATGGTTCGAAAAGTAAAGAAGCGATTTGATCAAAACCCACGACGCAGTGGCCGAAAAATGGCTCGTGAGCTGAACATATCGCAATATTTCACTCGGTAAATATTGAAAAATAAGCTCGGGGTAAAGCCATTGAAATTCCAATAAGTTCAAGAAATTACACCTCAACAGAAAGAAAATATACTCTAAAGAGCTAAAGAGTTGCTTCGCTTGGCCGAAAGTGGTGGACTGCCGAATTTCGGTTTTCTTCGATGGAAAAACATTCGTTGTCCAGCAGTTTGTAAACAAACAAAATAATCGTGTTTACTTGCCAAAGAGGCCAGCTGAAAATGTGCACCATCGGTTGGCCACCAGAACTCAACCGACGGCCATGGTGATGGTGTGGGCTGCCATAACAGCCGCTGATCACTCTCCGCTCGTATTAATCGACCGTGGAATCAGAATAAATGCCGAATATTATCGTGAAAATATTCTGGAGGGTGCATTAAAGCCTTGGACACTCAAACATCTTAGACGCAGACCTTGGACATTCCAACAGGACTAATCACCATCGCGCTCAGCACGCGCCACCCAAGAATGCTTAAAAAATGAGGTTCCACGCCTTATTTCCAGTGCACAATGGCCACCAAAATCTCTGAATACCAATCCGTTAGACTGTTGTGTCGGGAGTATTTTGGAAAGCAAGGTTGGTACTAAAAAATACCAAAGTGTCGATCACCTCAAGCAAGTGCTTCGTCGGGAATTGGCCCAAAATGCCGCAGAGCAACATTCGTGACCAATTCGAACAAATTTAAACTTATTCTAATATTTGATGCCATTTCCGACATTTTGTTAGCTTTCAGTCAATCAAATTAACAACAATAGGTAAACATTATGGCGTTTAACTTTGTTGCAGTTTTTTTATCTCACACTGTATTTCTATCAATAGAGGATCTGTTATAGAGATTGGAGATATCGGACCATTCCTTTTGGAACCTCACCTATAAATGGTCAATGTTTTAACGATTATAAAATCCAAAATAAGCATCCGCCTATCTTCATATTAAACACATCCCGGTATTTCTACCAACCCACAATCTGTTGTGAAGATGGAATAAATTGGTCCAATCCTTCTGGTACCTCCCATATAAGGGTTAACAGTTTGAATATTTTGAATAACCCGAAATTAACATGCAACTCCATTCAGAACTCAAACATCTCAATATTTCAATCAACGCTAGACCTGTTATAAAGGTAGTAGAAATTGTACCCAGAAATGTCAATATTTAAGGAGTTATGGCCATTTTAAAGTATGGTATTTTTCCCCTTTAAAAAAGTGATCACAAATTATAGCTGAAAACCCCGAAATGTCAATATATAACGAGTTATGGCCATTTTAAAGTATGCTATTTTTTCCCTATAAAAAAGTGATCACAAACTATGGCTAAAAACCCCGAAATGTCAATATTTAAGGAGTTATGGCCATTTTAAAGTATGCTATTTTTCCTCTTTAAAAAAACTGATCACAAATTATAGCTAAAAACCCCGAAATGTCAATATTTAAGGAGTTATGGCCATTTTAAAGTATGCTATTTTTCCCCTTTAAAAAAGTGATCACAAATTATAGCTAATAACCCCGAAATGTCAATATTTAAAGAGTTATGGCCATTTTAAAGTATGCTATTTTTCCTCTTAATAATAGTGATCACAGATTATAGCTAAAAACCCCGAAATGTCAATATTTAAGGAGTTATGGCCATTTTAAAGTATGCTATTTTTCCCCTTTAAAAAAGTGATCACAAATTATAGCTAAAAACCCCGAAATGTCAATATTTAAGGAGTTATGGCCATTTTAAAGTATGCTATTTTTCCTCTTTAAAAAACTGATCACAAATTATAGCTAAATACCCCGAAATGTCAATATTTAAGGAGTTATGGACATTTTAAAGTATGCTATTTTTCCTCTTAATAATAGTGATCACAAATTATAGCTAAAAACCCCGAAATGTCAATATTTAAGGAGTTATGGCCATTTTAAAGTATGCTATTTTTCCTCTTTATAATAGTGATCACAAATTATAGCTAAAAACCCCGAAATGTCAAAAATTAAGGAGTTATGGTCATTTTAAAGTATGCTATTTTTCCTCTTAAAAAAACTGATCGCGAATTATAGCTAAAAACCCCGAAATGTCAATATTTAAGGAGTTATGGCCATTTTAAAGTATGCTATTTTTCCTCTTTATAATAGTGATCACAAATTATAGCTAAAAACCCCGAAATGTCAAAAATTAAGGAGTTATGGTCATTTTAAAGTATGCTATTTTTCCTCTTAAAAAAACTGATCGCGAATTATAGCTAAAAACCCCGAAATGTCAATATTTAAGGAGTTATGGCCATTTTAAAGTATGCAATTTTGCTCTTTATAATAGTGATCACAAATTATAGCTAAAAACCTCGAAATGTCAATATTTAAGGAGTTATGGCCATTTTAAAGTATGCTATTTTTCCTCTTTATAATAGTGATCACAAATTATAGCTAAAAACCCCGAAATGTCAATATTTAAGGAGTTATGGCCATTTTAAAGTATGATATTTTTCCTCTTTATAATAGTGATCACAAATTATAGCTAAAAACCCCGAAATGTCAATATTTAAGGAGTTATCGCCATTTTAAAGTATGCTATTTTCCCACTTTAAAAAAGTGATCACAAATTATAGCTAAAAACCCCGAAATGTCAATATTTAAGGAGTTATGGCCATTTTAAAGTATGCTATTTTTCCCCTTTAAAAAATTGATCACAAATTATAGCTAAAAACCCCGAAATGTCAATATTTAAGGAGTTATGGCCATTTTAAAGTATGCTATTTTTCCCCTTTAAAAAGTGATCACAAATTATAGCTAAAAACCCCGAAATGTCAATATTTAAGGAGTTATGGCCATTTTAAAGTATGCTATTTTTCCCCTTTAAAAAAGTGATCACAAATTATAGCTAAAAACCCCGAAATGTCAATATTTAAGGAGGCCATTTTAAAGTATGCTATTTTTCCCCTTTAAAAAAGTGATCACAAATTATAGGTAAAAACCCCGAAATGTCAATATTTAAGGAGTTATGGCCATTTTAAAGTATGCTATTTTTCCCCTTTAAAAAGTGATCACAAATTATAGCTAAAAACCCCGAAATGTCAATATTTAAGGAGTTATGGACATTTTAAAGTATGCTATTTTTCCTCTTTAAAAAAGTGATCACAAATTATAGCTAAAAACCCCGAAATGTCAATATTTAAGGAGTTATGGCCATTTTAAAGTATGCTATTTTTCCCCTTTAAAAAGTGATCACAAATTATAGCTTAAAACCCCGAAATGTCAATATTTAAGGAGTTATGGCCATTTTAAAGTATGCTATTTTTCCCCTTTAAAAAAGTGATCACAAATTATAGCTAAAAACCCCGAAATGTCAATATTTAAGGAGTTATGGCCATTTTAAAGTATGCTATTTTTCCTCTTTATAATAGTGATCACAAATTATAGCTAAAAACCCCGAAATGTCAAAAATTAAGGAGTTATGGTCATTTTAAAGTATGCTATTTTTCCTCTTAAAAAAACTGATCGCGAATTATAGCTAAAAACCCCGAAATGTCAATATTTAAGGAGTTATGGCCATTTTAAAGTATGCAATTTTGCTCTTTATAATAGTGATCACAAATTATAGCTAAAAACCTCGAAATGTCAATATTTAAGGAGTTATGGCCATTTTAAAGTATGCTATTTTTCCTCTTATAATAGTGATCACAAATTATAGCTAAAAACCCCGAAATGTCAATATTTAAGGAGTTATGGCCATTTTAAAGTATGATATTTTTCCTCTTTATAATAGTGATCACAAATTATAGCTAAAAACCCCGAAATGTCAATATTTAAGGAGTTATCGCCATTTTAAAGTATGCTATTTTTCCCCTTTAAAAAATTGATCACAAATTATAGCTAAAAACCCCGAAATGTCAATATTTAAGGAGTTATGGCCATTTTAAAGTATGCTATTTTTCCCCTTTAAAAAGTGATCACAAATTATAGCTAAAAACCCCGAAATGTCAATATTTAAGGAGTTATGGCCATTTTAAAGTATGCTATTTTTCCCCTTTAAAAAAGTGATCACAAATTATAGCTAAAAACCCCGAAATGTCAATATTTAAGGAGTTATGGCCATTTTAAAGTATGCTATTTTTCCCCTTTAAAAAAGTGATCACAAATTATAGCTAAAAACCCCGAATGTCAATATTTAAGGAGTTATGGCCATTTTAAAGTATGCTATTTTTCCCCTTTAAAAAAGTGATCACAAATTATAGCTAAAAACCCCGAAATGTCAATATTTAAGGAGTTATGGCCATTTTAAAGTATGCTATTTTTCCCCTTTAAAAAAGTGATCACAAATTATAGGTAAAAACCCCGAAATGTCAATATTTAAGGAGTTATGGCCATTTTAAAGTATGCTATTTTTCCCCTTTAAAAAGTGATCACAAATTATAGCTAAAAACCCCGAAATGTCAATATTTAAGGAGTTATGGACATTTTAAGTATGCTATTTTTCCTCTTTAAAAAACTGATCACAAATTATAGCTAAATACCCCGAAATGTCAATATTTAAGGAGTTATGGACATTTTAAAGTATGCTATTTTTCCTCTTAATAATAGTGATCACAAATTATAGCTAAAAACCCCGAAATGTCAATATTTAAGGAGTTATGGCCATTATAAAGTATGCTATTTTCCTCTTTAAAAAAACTGATCACAAATTATAGCTAAAAACCCCGAAATGTCAATATTTAAGGAGTTATGGCCATTTTAAAGTATGCTATTTTTCCCCTTTAAAAAAGTGATCACAAATTATAGCTAATAACCCCGAAATGTCAATATTTAAAGAGTTATGGCCATTTTAAAGTATGCTATTTTTCCTCTTAATAATAGTGATCACAAATTATAGCTAAAAACCCCGAAATGTCAATATTTAAGGAGTTATGGACATTTTAAAGTATGCTATTTTTCCTCTTAATAATAGTGATCACAGATTATAGCTAAAGACCCCGAAATGTCAATATTTAAGGAGTTATGGCCATTTTAAAGTATGCTATTTTTCCCCTTTAAAAAGTGATCACAAATTATAGCTAAAAACCCCGAAATGTCAATATTTAAGGAGTTATGGACATTTTAAAGTATGCTATTTTTCCTCTTTAAAAAACTGATCACAAATTATAGCTAAATACCCCGAAATGTCAATATTTAAGGAGTTATGGACATTTTAAAGTATGCTATTTTTCCTCTTTATAATAGTGATCACAAATTATAGCTAAAACACCCGAAATGTCAATATTTAAGGAGTTATGGCCATTTTAAAGTATGCTATTTTTCCTCTTTAAAAACTGATCACAAATTATAGCTAAAACCCCGAAATGTCAATATTTAAGGAGTTATGGCCATTTTAAAGTATGCTATTTTTCCTCTTTATAATAGTGATCACAAATTATAGCTAAAAACCCCGAAATGTCAAAAATTAAGGAGTTATGGTCATTTTAAAGTATGCTATTTTTCCTCTTAAAAAAACTGATCGCGAATTATAGCTAAAAACCCCGAAATGTCAATATTTAAGGAGTTATGGCCATTTTAAAGTATGCTATTTTGCTCTTTATAATAGTGATCACAAATTATAGCTAAAAACCTCGAAATGTCAATATTTAAGGAGTTATGGCCATTTTAAAGTATGCTATTTTTCCTCTTTATAATAGTGATCACAAATTATAGCTAAAAACCCCGAAATGTCAATATTTAAGGAGTTATGGCCATTTTAAAGTATGCTATTTTCCCCTTTAAAAAGTGATCACAAATTATAGCTAAAAACCCCGAATGTCAATATTTAAGGAGTTATGGCCATTTTAAAGTATGATATTTTTCCTCTTTATAATAGTGATCACAAATTATAGCTAAAAACCCCGAAATGTCAATATTTAAGGAGTTATCGCCATTTTAAAGTATGCAATTTTGCTCTTTATAATAGTGATCACAAATTATAGCTAAAAACCTCGAAATGTCAATATTTAAGGAGTTATGGCCATTTTAAAGTATGCTATTTTTCCTCTTTATAATAGTGATCACAAATTATAGCTAAAAACCCCGAAATGTCAATATTTAAGGAGTTATGGCCATTTTAAAGTATGATATTTTTCCTCTTTATAATAGTGATCACAAATTATAGCTAAAAACCCCGAAATGTCAATATTTAAGGAGTTATCGCCTTTTTAAAGTATGCTATTTTCCCACTTTAAAAAAGTGATCACAAATTATAGCTAAAAACCCCGAAATGTCAATATTTAAGGAGTTATGGCCATTTTAAAGTATGCTATTTTTCCCCTTTAAAAGTGATCACAAATTATAGCTAAAAACCCCGAAATGTCAATATTTAAGGAGTTATGGCCATTTTAAAGTATGATATTTTTCCTCTTTATAATAGTGATCACAAATTATAGCTAAAAACCCCGAAATGTCAATATTAAGGAGTTATCGCCATTTTAAAGTATGCAATTTTGCTCTTTATAATAGTGATCACAAATTATAGCTAAAAACCTCGAAATGTCAATATTTAAGGAGTTATGGCCATTTTAAAGTATGCTATTTTTCCTCTTTATAATAGTGATCACAAATTATAGCTAAAAACCCCGAAATGTCAATATTTAAGGAGTTATGGCCATTTTAAAGTATGATATTTTTCCTCTTTATAATAGTGATCACAAATTATAGCTAAAAACCCCGAAATGTCAATATTTAAGGAGTTATCGCCATTTTAAAGTATGCTATTTTCCCACTTTAAAAAAGTGATCACAAATTATAGCTAAAAACCCCGAAATGTCAATATTTAAGGAGTTATGGCCATTTTAAAGTATGCTATTTTTCCCCTTTAAAAAATTGATCACAAATTATAGCTAAAAACCCCGAAATGTCAATATTTAAGGAGTTATGGCCATTTTAAAGTATGCTATTTTTCCCCTTTAAAAAGTGATCACAAATTATAGCTAAAAACCCCGAAATGTCAATATTTAAGGAGTTATGGCCATTTTAAAGTATGCTATTTTTCCCCTTTAAAAAAGTGATCACAAATTATAGCTAAAAACCCCGAAATGTCAATATTTAAGGAGTTATGGCCATTTTAAAGTATGCTATTTTTCCCCTTTAAAAAAGTGATCACAAATTATAGGTAAAAACCCCGAAATGTCAATATTTAAGGAGTTATGGCCATTTTAAAGTATGCTATTTTTCCCCTTTAAAAAGTGATCACAAATTATAGCTAAAAACCCCGAAATGTCAATATTTAAGGAGTTATGGACATTTTAAAGTATGCTATTTTTCCTCTTTAAAAAAGTGATCACAAATTATAGCTAAAAACCCCGAAATGTCAATATTTAAGGAGTTATGGCCATTTTAAAGTATGCTATTTTTCCCCTTTAAAAAAGTGATCACAAATTATAGCTTAAAACCCCGAAATGTCAATATTTAAGGAGTTATCGCCATTTTAAAGTATGCTATTTTTCCCCTTTAAAAAAGTGATCACAAATTATAGCTAAAAACCCCGAAATGTCAATATTTAAGGAGTTATGGCCATTTTAAAGTATGCTATTTTTCCTCTTTATAATAGTGATCACAAATTATAGCTAAAAACCCCGAAATGTCAAAAATTAAGGAGTTATGGTCATTTAAAGTATGCTATTTTTCCTCTTAAAAAAACTGATCGCGAATTATAGCTAAAAAACCCCGAAATGTCAATATTTAAGGAGTTATGGCCATTTTAAAGTATGCAATTTTGCTCTTTATAATAGTGATCACAAATTATAGCTAAAAACCTCGAAATGTCAATATTTAAGGAGTTATGGCCATTTTAAAGTATGCTATTTTTCCTCTTTATAATAGTGATCACAAAATTATAGCTAAAAAACCCCGAAATGTCAATATTTAAGGAGTTATGGCCATTTTAAAGTATGATATTTTTCCTCTTTATAATAGTGATCACAAATTATAGCTAAAAACCCCGAAATGTCATATTTAAGGAGTTATCGCCATTTTAAAGTATGCTATTTTTCCCCTTTAAAAATTGATCACAAATTATAGCTAAAACCCCGAAATGTCAATATTTAAGGAGTTATGGCCATTTTAAAGTATGCTATTTTTCCCCTTTAAAAAGTGATCACAAATTATAGCTAAAAACCCCGAAATGTCAATATTTAAGGAGTTATGGCCATTTTAAAGTATGCTATTTTTCCCCTTTAAAAAAGTGATCACAAATTAAGCTAAAAACCCCGAAATGTCAATATTTAAGGAGTTATGGCCATTTTAAAGTATGCTATTTTCCCCTTTAAAAAGTGATCACAAATTATAGCTAAAAAAAACCCCGAAATGTCAATATTTAAGGAGTTATGGCCATTTAAAGTATGCTATTTTTCCCCTTTAAAAAAGTGATCACAAATTATAGCTAAAACCCCGAAATGTCAATATTAAGGAGTTATGGCCATTTTACAAGTATGCTATTTTCCCCTTTAAAAAAGTGATCACAAATTATAGGTAAAAACCCCGAAATGTCCATATTTAAGGAGTTATGGCCATTTTAAAGTATGCTATTTTCCCCTTTAAAAAGTGATCACAAATTAATAGCTAAAAACCCCGAAATGTCAATTTAAGAGGTTATGGCCATTTAAAGTATGCTATTTTTCCCCTTTAAAAAGTGATCACAAATTATAGCTTAAAACCCCGAATGTCAATATTAAGGAGTTATGGCCATTTTAAAGTATGCTATTTTTCCCCCTTTAAAAAAGTGATCACAAATTATAGCTAAAAACCCCGAAATGTCAATATTTAAGGAGTTATGGACATTTTAAAGTATGCTATTTTTCCTCTTTAAAAAAACTGATCACAAATTATAGCTAAATACCCCGAAATGTCAATATTTAAGGAGTTATGGACATTTTAAAGTATGCTATTTTTCCTCTTAATAATAGTGATCACAAATTATAGCTAAAAACCCCGAAATGTCAATATTTAAGGAGTTATTGGCCATTTTAAAGTATGCTATTTTTCCTCTTTAAAAAAACTGATCACAAATTATAGCTAAAAACCCCGAAATGTCAATATTTAAGGAGTTATGGCCATTTTAAAGTATGCTATTTTTCCCCTTAAAAAGTGATCACAAATTATAGCTAATAACCCCGAAATGTCAATATTTAAAGAGTTATGGCCATTTAAAGTATGCTATTTTTCCTCTTAATAATAGTGATCACAAATTATAGCTAAAAACCCCGAAATGTCAATATTTAAGGAGTTATGGACATTTTAAAGTATGCTATTTTTCCTCTTAATAATAGTGATCACAGATTATAGCTAAAGACCCCGAAATGTCAATATTTAAGGAGTTATGGCCATTTTAAAGTATGCTATTTTTCCCCTTTAAAAAAGTGATCACAAATTATAGCTAAAAACCCCGAAATGTCAATATTTAAGGAGTTATGGACATTTTAAAGTATGCTATTTTTCCTCTTTAAAAAACTGATCACAAATTATAGCTAAATACCCCGAAATGTCAATATTTAAGGAGTTATGGACATTTTAAAGTATGCTATTTTTCCTCTTTATAATAGTGATCACAAATTATAGCTAAAACACCCGAAATGTCAATATTTAAGGAGTTATGGCCATTTTAAAGTATGCTATTTTTCCTCTTTAAAAAAACTGATCACAAATTATAGCTAAAAAACCCCGAAATGTCATATTTAAGGAGTTATGGCCAGTTTTAAAGTATGCTATTTTTCCTCTTTATAATAGTGATCACAAATTATAGCTAAAAACCCCGAAATGTCAAAAATTAAGGAGTTATGGTCATTTTAAAGTATGCTATTTTTCCTCTTAAAAAAACTGATCGCGAATTATAGCTAAAAACCCCGAAATGTCAATATTTAAGGAGTTATGGCCATTTTAAAGTATGCAATTTTGCTCTTTATAATAGTGATCACAAATTATAGCTAAAAACCTCGAAATGTCAATATTTAAGGAGTTATGGCCATTTTAAAGTATGCTATTTTCCTCTTTATAATAGTGATCACAAATTATAGCTAAAAACCCCGAAATGTCAATATTTAAGGAGTTATGGCCATTTTAAAGTATGCTATTTTTCCTCTTTAAAAAATTGATCACAAATTAATAGCTAAAAAACCCCGAAATGTCAATATTTAAGGAGTTATGGCCATTTTAAAGTATGCTATTTTTCCCCTTTAAAAGTGATCACAAATTATAGCTAAAAACCCCGAAATGTCAATATTTAAGGAGTTATGGCCATTTTAAAGTATGGCTATTTTTCCCCTTTAAAAAAGTGATCACAAATTATAGCTAAAAACCCCGAAATGTCAATATTTAAGGAGTTATGGCCATTTTAAAGTATGCTATTTTTCCCCCTTTAAAAAAGTGAGTCACAAATTATAGCTAAAAAACCCCGAAATGTCAATATTTAGGAGTTATTGGCCATTTTAAAGTATGCTATTTTTCCCCTTTAAAAAAGTGATCACAAATTATAGGTAAAAACCCCGAAATGTCAATATTTAGGAGTTATGGCCATTTTTAAGTATGCTATTTTTCCCCTTTAAAAAGTGATCACAAATTATAGCTTAAAACCCCGAAATGTCATATTTAAGGAGTTATCGCCATTTTAAGTATGCTATTTTTCCTCTTTATAATAGTGATCACAAATTATAGCTAAAAACCCCGAAATGTCATATTTAAGGAGTTATGGCCATTTTAAAGTATGCTATTTTTCCTCTTTAAAAAAGTGATCACAAATTATAGCTAAAAACCCGAAATGTCATATTTAAGGAGTTATGGCCATTTTAAAGTATGCTATTTTCCCCTTTAAAAAAAGTGATCACAAATTATAACTTAAAACCCCGAAATGTCAATATTTAAGGAGTTATCGCCATTTTAAAGTATGCTATTTTTCCCTTTAAAAAAGTGATCACAAATTATAGCTAAAAACCCGAAATGTCAAAAATTAAGGAGTTATGGCCATTTTAAAGTATGCTATTTTTCCCCTTTAAAAAAGTGATCACAAATTATAGCTTAAAACTCCGAAATGTCAATATTTAAGGAGTTATCGCCATTTTAAAGTATGCTATTTTCCCCCTTTAAAAAAGTGATCACAAATTATAGCTAAAACCCCCGAAATGTCAATATTTAAGGAGTTATGGCCATTTTAAAGTATGCTATTTTTCCCCTTTAAAAAAAGTGATCACAAATTATAGCTTAAAACTCCGAAATGTCAATATTTAAGGAGTTATCGCCATTTTAAAGTATGCTATTTTCCCCCTTTAAAAAAGTGATCACAAATTATAGCTAAAAACCCCGAAATGTCAATATTTAAGGAGTTATGGCCATTTTAAAGTATGCTATTTTTCCCCTTTAAAAAAGTGATCACAAATTATAGCTTAAAACTCCGAAATGTCAATATTTAAGGAGTTATCGCCATTTTAAAGTATGCTATTTTCCCCCCTTTAAAAAAGTGATCACAAATTATAGCTAAAAAAACCCCGAAATGTCATATTTAAGGAGTTATGGCCATTTTAAAGTATGCTATTTTCCCCCTTTAAAAAAGTGATCACAAATTATAGCTTAAAACCCCGAAATGTCAATATTTAAGGAGTTATCGCCATTTTAAAGTATGCTATTTTTCCTCTTTATAACAGTGATCACAAATTATGGCTAAAAACCCCGAAAAGTCAATATTTAAGGAGTTATGGCCATTTTAAAGTATGCTATTTTTCCCTTTAAAAAAGTGATCACAAATTATAGCTATAAACCCCGAAATGTCAATATTTAAGGAGTTATGGCCATTTAAAGTATGCTATTTTTCCCCTTTAAAAAGTGATCACAAATTATAGGTAAAAACCCCGAAATGTCAATATTTAAGGAGTTATGGCCATTTTAAAAGTATGCTATTTTCCCCTTTAAAAAAGTGATCACAAATTATGGCTAAAAACCCCGAAAATGTCAATATTTAAGGAGTTATGGCCATTTTAAACGTATGCTATTTTTCCCCTTTAAAAAAAGTGATCACAAATTATAGCTTAAAACCCCAAATGTCAATATTTAAGGAGTTATCGCCATTTTAAAAGTATGCTATTTTCCCCTTTAAAAAAGTGATCACAAATTATAGCTAAAAACCCCGAAATGGTCAAAAATTAAGGAGTTATGGCCATTTTAAAGTATGCTATTTTTCCTCTTAATAATAGTGATCACAAATTATAGCTAAAAACCCCGAAATGTCAATATTTAAGGAGTTATGGCCATTTTAAAGTATGCTATTTTTCCTCTTTAAAAAAACTGATCACAAATTATAGCTAAAAACCCCGAAATGTCAATATTTAAGGAGTTATGGCCATTTAAAGTATGCTATTTTAAAGTTATGATATTTGTCCTCTTTAAAGAGTGATCACAAATTATAGCTAAGAAACCCCGAAATGT
The DNA here is from genome assembly GCF_030504385.1 of Musca domestica. Taxonomy (NCBI): domain Eukaryota; kingdom Metazoa; phylum Arthropoda; class Insecta; order Diptera; family Muscidae; genus Musca; species Musca domestica. The sequence continues at coordinate 2,262,038 of NW_026712388.1, read as the reverse complement.
CATATATTAAGGAGTTATCGGCCATTTTAAAGTATGCTATTTTCCCCTTTAAATAATATTGATCACAATTATAGCTAAAAACCCCGAATGTCAATATTTAAGAGTTATGGCCAGTTTAAAGTATGCTATTTTTCCGCTTTAAAAGTGATCACAAATTATAGCTAAAAACCCCGAAATGTCAATATTTAAGGAGTTATGGCCATTTTAAAGTATGCTATTTTCCCCTTTAAAAAAGTGATCACAAATTTAGCTAAAAACCCCGAATGTCAATATTTAAGGAGTTATGGACATTTTAAAGTATGCTATTTTTCCCCTTTAAAAAAAGTGATCACAATTATAGCTAAAAACCCCGAATGTCAATATTAAGGAGTTATGGCCAGTTTAAAGTATGCTATTTTTCTTTCCCTTTAAAATAGTGATCACAAATTATAGCTAAAAACCCGAATGTCAATATTTAAGGAGTTATGGGCCATTTTAAAGTATGCTATTTTTCCTCTTTATAAGATTGATTCACAAATTATAGCTAAAACCCCGAAATGTCAATATTTAAGGAGTTATGGCCATTTTAAAGTATGCTATTTTCCCTTAAAAAACTGTCACAAATTATAGGCCTAAAACCCCGAATGTCAATATTTAAGGAGTTATGGCCAGTTTAAAGTATGCTATTTTTCCCTCTTTAAATAGTGGATCACAAATTATAGCTAAAAACCCCCGAAATGTCAAAAATTAAGGAGTTATGGTCATTTTAAAGTATGCTATTTTGCCCTCTTAAAAAAACTGATCGCGAATTATAGCTAAAAAACCCCGAAATGTCAATATTTAAGAGTTATGGCCATTTTAAAGTATGCAATTTTTCTCTTTATAATAGTGATCACAATTATAGCTAAAAAAACCCTCGAATGTCAATATTTAGGATTTATGGCCATTTTAAAGTATGCTATTTTTCCCCTTTAAAAAACGTGATCACAAATTATAGGTAAAAACCCCGAAATGTCAATATTTAGGAGTTATGGCCATTTTTAAGTATGCTATTTTTCCCCTTTAAAAAGTGATCACAAATTATAGCTTAAAAACCCCGAAATGTCAATATTTAAGGAGTTATCGGCCATTTTAAAGTATGCTATTTTTCCTCTTTATAATAGTGATCACAAATTATAGCTAAAAAAACCCCGAATGTCAATATTTAAGGAGTTATGGCCATTTTAAAGTATGCTATTTTTCCTCTTAAAAAAGTGATCACAAATTATAGCTAAAAAACCCCGAAATGTCAATATTTAAGGAGTTATGGCCATTTTAAAGTATGCTATTTTTCCCCTTTAAAAAAAGTGATCACAAATTATAACTTAAAACCCCGAAATGTCAATATTTAAGGAGTTATGGCCATTTTAAAGTATGCTATTTTCCCCCTTTATTAAAAGTTATCACAAATTATAGCTAAAAACCCCGAAATGACAATATTTAAGGAGTTATGGCCATTTTAAAGTATGCTATTTTTCTTGTTTATAATAGTGATCACAAATTATAGCTAAAACCCCGAATGTCATATTTCATGAGTTATGGCCATTTTAAAGTATTACTATTTTCCCCTTTAAAAGTGATTCACAATTATAGCTAAAAACCCCGAAATGTCAATATTTAAGGAGTTATGGCCATTTTAAAGTATGCTATTTTTCCTCTTTATAATAGTGATCACAAATTATAGCTAAAAAACCCCGAAATGTCAATATTTAAGGAGTTATGCCATTTTAAAGTATGCTATTTTTCCCCTTTAAAAAAGTGATCACAAATTATAGCTAAAACCCCGAAATGCTATTTTTATCCCCTTTAAAAAGTGATCACAAATTATAGCTAAAACCCGAAATGTCAAATATTTAGGAGTTATCGCCATTTAAAGTATGCTATTTTTCCTCTTTAAAATAGTGATCACAATTATAGAAAAACGCCGAAATGTCAATATTTAAGGTTTATGGCCATTTTAAAGTATGCTATTTTTCCCCTTTAAAAAAGTGATCACAAATTATAGCTAAAAACCCCGAAATGTCAATATTTAAGGAGTTATGCATTTAAAGTATGCTATTTTTCCCCTTTAAAAAGTGATCACAAATTATAGCTAAAAACCCCGAAATGTCAATATTTAGGAGTTATGGCCATTTTAAAGTATGCTATTTTTCCCCTTCAAAAAGTGATCACAATTATAGGTAAAACCCCGAAATGTCAATATTTAAGGAGTTATGGCCATTTTAAAGTATGCTATTTTTCCCCTTTTAAAAAGTGATCACAAATTATAGCTAAAAACCCCGAAATGTCAATATTTAAGGAGTTATGGCCATTTTAAAGTATGCATTTTTCCCCTTTAAAAAAGTGATCACACATTATAGCTAAAAAACCCCGAAATGTCAATATTTAAGGAGTTATGGCCATTTTAAGTATGCTATTTTTCCCCTTTAAAAAGTGATCACAAATTATAGCTAAAAACCCCGAAATGTCAATATTTAAGGAGTTATGGCCATTTTAAAGTATGCTATTTTTTCCCTCTTTAAAAAAGTGATCACAAATTATAGCTAAAACCCCGAAATGTCATATTTAAGGAGTTATCGCCATTTTAAAGTATGCTATTTTTCACCCCTTTAAAAAAAGTGATCACAAATTATAGCTAAAAACCCCCCGAAATGTCAATATTTAAGGAGTTATGGCCATTTTAAAGTATGCTATTTTTTCCTCTTTAAAAAAGTGATCACAAATTATAGCTAAAAACCCGAAATGTCAAATTTTAGGAGTTATGGCCATTTTAAAGTATGCTATTTTTCCTCTTTAAAAAGTGATCCCAAATATAGCTAAAAACCCCGAAATGTCAATAGTTAAGGAGTTATGGCCATTTTAAAGTATGCTATTTTTCCCCTTTAAAAAAGTGATCACAATTATAGGTAAAACCCCGAAATGTCAATATTTAAGGAGTTATGGCCATTTTAAAGTATGCTATTTTTCCCCTTTAAAAAGTGATCACAAATTATAGCTAAAAACCCCGAAATGTCAATATTTAAGGAGTTATGGCCATTTTAAAGTATGCTATTTTTCCCTTTAAAAAAGTGATCACAAATTATAGCTTAAAACTCCGAAATGTCAATATTTAAGGAGTTATCGCCATTTTAAAGTATGCTATTTTCCCCTTAAAAAGTGATCACAAATTATAGCTAAAAACCCCGAAATGTCAATATTTAAGGAGTTATGGCCATTTCACAATATGCTATTTTCCCCTTTACAAAAGTGAGCACAAATTATAGCTAAAACTCCGAATGTCCATATTTACAGGAGTTACGCCATTTTAAGTATGCTATTTTCCCCTTTAAAAAGTGATCACATTATAGCTAACTAAAAACCCCGAAATGTCAATATTTAAGGAGTTATGGCCATTTTAAGTATGCTATTTTTCCCCTTTAAAAAGTGATCACAAATTATAGCTTAAAACTCCCGAAATGTCAATATTTAAGGAGTTATCGCCATTTTAAAGTATGCTATTTTCCCCCTTAAAAGTGATCACAATTATAGCTAAAAACCCCGAAATGTCAATATTTAAGGAGTTATGGCCATTTTAAAGTATGCTATTTTTCCCCTTTAAAAGTGATCACAAATTATAGCTTAAACCCCGAAATGTCAATATTTAAGGAGTTATCGCCATTTAAAGTATCTATTTTTCCCTCTTTAAACGTGATCACAAATTATGGCTACCCCGAAATGTCAATATTAAGGAGTTATGGCCATTTTAAAGTATGCTATTTTTCCCCCTTTAAAAAGTGATCACAAATTATAGCTAAAAACCCCGAAATGTCAATATTTAAGGAGTTATGGCCATTTTAAAGTATGCTATTTTTCCCCTTTACAAAAGTGATCACAAATTATAGCTTAAAAAACCCCGAAATGTCAATATTTAAGGAGTTATGGCCATTTTAAAGTATGCTATTTTTCCCCTTTAAAAAGTGATCACAAATTATAGCTAAAAACCCCGAAATGTCAAATATTTAAGGAGTTATGGCCATTTTAAGTATGCTATTTTTCCCCCTTAAAAAAGTGATCACAAATTATAGCTAAAACCCCGAAATGTCAATATTAAGGAGTTATGGCCATTTTAAAGTATGCTATTTCCCCTTTAAAAAGTGATCAAATTATAGCTAAAAACCCCGAAATGTCAATATTTAAGGAGTTATGGCCATTTTAAAGTATGCTATTTTTCCCCTTTAAAAGTGATCACAAATTATAGCTAAAAACCCCGAAATGTCAATATTTAAGGAGTTTATGGCCATTTTAAAGTATGCTATTTTTCCCCTTTCAAAAGTGATCACAAATTATAGCTAAAACCCCGAAATGTCAATATTTAAGGAGTTATGGCCATTTTAAAGTATGCTATTTTTCCCCTTTAAAAAAGTGATCACAATTAAGCTAAAAAACCCGAAATGTCAATATTTAAGGAGTTATCGCATTTTAAAGTATGCTATTTTCCCCTTTCAAAAAGTGATCAAAATTATAGCTAAAAACCCCGAAAGTCAATATTTAAGGATTATGGCCATTTTAAAGTATGCTATTTTTCCCCCTTTAAAAAGTGATCACACATTATAGCTAAAACCCCGAAATGTCAATATTAAGGAGTTATGGCCATTTTAAAGTATGCTATTTTTCCCCTTAAAAAGTGATCACAAATTATAGCTAAAAACCCCGAATGTCAATATTTAGGAGTTATGGCATTTTAAAGTATGCTATTTTCCCCTTTAAAAAAGTGATCACAAATTATAGCTAAACCCCGAAATGTCATATTAAGGAGTTATGGCCATTTTAAAGTATGCTATTTTTCCTCTTTATATAGTGATCACAAATTATAGCTAAAAACCCCGAAATGTCAATATTTAGGAGTTATGGCCATTTTTAAAGTATGCTATTTTTCCCTTTAAAAAGTGATCACAAATTATAGCTTAAAACTCCGAATGTCAACATTTAAGGAGTTATCGCCATTTTAAAGTATGCTATTTTCCCCCTTTAAAAAGTGATCACAAATTATAGCTAAAAACCCCGAAATGTCAATATTTAAGGAGTTATGGCCATTTTAAAGTATGCTATTTTCCCCTTTAAAAAGTAGCACAAATTATAGCTTAAAACCCCGAAATGTCATATTTAAGGAGTTATCGCCATTTTAAAGTATGCTATTTTTCCCCCTTTAAAAGTGATCACAAATATAGCTAAAAACCCCGAAATGTCAATATTTAAGGAGTTATGGCCATTTTAAAGTATGCTATTTTTCCCTTTACAAAAGTGATCACAAATTATAGCTTAAAACCCCGAAATGTCAATATTTAGGAGTTATTCGCCATTTTAAAGTATGCTATTTTTCCTCCTTCAAAACGTGATCACAATTATAGCTAAAAACCCCGAAATTCAATAGTTAAGGAGTTATGGCATTTTAAAGTAATGCTATTTTTCCCCTTTAAAAAAGTTCTCAACATTATAGCTTAAAACCCCGAAATGTCCTATATTTATGGAGGTCCATTTTAAAGTATGCGATTGTTTTCCTTCCCCCTTTAAAAAAGTGATCACAAATTATAGCTAAAAACCCCCGAATGTCAATATTTTAAGGAGTTATGGCCATTTTAAAGTATGCCTATTTTTCCCCCTTTAAAAAAGTGATCACAAATTATAGCTAAAACCCTAAAATGTCAATATTTAGGAGTTATGCCATTTTAAAGTATGCTATTTTTTCCCCTTTTACAAAAGTGATCACAAATTATAGCTAAAAACCCCGAAATGTCAATATTTAAGGAGTTATGGCCATTTTAAAGTATTCTATTTTTCCCCTTAAAAAAGTGATCACCAATTATAGCTAAAAACCCCGAAATGTCAATATTTAAGGAGTTTATGGCCATTTTAAAGTATGCTATTTTTCCCCTTTAAAACATGATCACAATTATAGCTAAAACACCCGAATGTCAAATTTAAGAGTTATGGCCATTTTAAAGTTGCTATTTTTTTTCCTCCTTTAAAAAAGATCAAAATTATAACTTAAAACCCCGAAATGTCCATATTTAAGGAGTATCGCCATTTAAGTATGCTATTTTTCCCCTTCAAAAGTGATCACAAATTATAGCTAAAACCCCGAAATGTCAAAAATTAAGGATTATGGCCATTTTAAAGTATGCTATTTTTCCCCCTTTAAAAAAGTGATCACAAATTATAGCTTAAAAACTCCAAATGTCAATATTTAAAGATTACGCCATTTTAAGGTATGCTATTTTCCCCTTTTAAAAAAGTGATCACAAATTATAGCTAAAACCCCGAAATGTCCATTTTAAGGAGTTATGGCCATTTTAAAGTATGCTATTTTTCCTCCTCTTATATAGTGATCAAAATTATAGCTAAAAACCCCGAAATGTCAATATTTAAGGAGTATGGCCATTTTAAAGTAGCTATTTTTCCCCTTTCAAAAGTGATCACATTAAAGCTAAAAACCCGAACTGTCAATATTAAGGAGTTATGGCCATTTAAAGTATGCTATTTTTCCCCTTTACAAAGTGATCACAATTATAGCTAAAAACCCCGAATGTCATATTTAAGGAGTTATGGCCATTGTAAAAGTATGGCTATTTTTCCCCTTTAAAAAGTGATCACAAATTATAGCTAAAAACCCCGAAATGTCAATATTTAGAGTTATGGCCATTTTACAGTATGCTCTTTTTTCTTCCTTTAAAAAAGTGATCACAAATTATAGCTAAAACCCCGAAATGTCATATGTTAAGGAGGTATCGCCATTTTAAAGTATGCTATTTTTCCCCCTTTAAAAAAGTGATCACAAATTATAGCTAAAAACCCCGAATGTCAAAATTAAGGAGTTATGGCCATTTTAAAGTATGCTATTTTCCCCTTTAAAAAAGTGATCACAAATTATAGCTTAAAACCCCTAAATGTCAATATTTAGGGTTATCGGCCATTTAAAGTATGCTATTTTCCCTCCTTTAAAAAAGTGATCACAAATTATAGCTAAAAACCCCGAAATGTCAATATTTAAGGAGTTATGGCATTTTAAAGTATGCTATTTTTCCTCTTTCAAAATTGATCACAAATTATAGCTAAAAACCCCGAAATGTCATATTTAAGGAGTTATGGCCATTTTAAAAGTATCTATTTTTCCCTCTTCAAAAAAGTGATCACAATTTATAGCTAAAAACCCCGAAATGTCAATATTTAGGAGTTATGGCCATTTTAAAGTATGCTATTTTCCCCTTAAAAAAGTGATCACAAATTATAGCTAAAAACCCCGAAATGTCAATATTTAAGGAGTTATCGCCATTTTAAAGTATGCTATTTTTCCTCCTCCTTTAAAAAATTGATCACAATTATAGCTACAAAACCCCGAAATGTCAAATTTAAGGAGTTATGGCCATTTTAAAGTATGCTATTTTTTCCTCCTTTAAAAAAGTGATCACAAATTATCGCTTAAACTCCAAATGTCCAATTTAAGAGTTATCGCCATTTTAAGTATGCTATTTTCCCCTTTAAAAGTGATCACAATTATAGCTAAAACCCCGAAATGTCATATTTAAGGAGTTATGGCCATTTAAAGTATGCTATTTTTTCCTCTTTAAATAGTGATCAATTATAGCTAAAACCCCGAAATGTCAATATTTAAGGAGTTATGGCCATTTTAAAGTATGCTATTTTTCCCCTTTAAAAAAGTGATCACAATTATAGCTAAAACCCCGAAATGTCAATATTTAAGGAGTTATGGCCATTTTAAAGTATGCTATTTTTCCCCTTAAAAAAGTGATCACAAATTATAGCTAAAAACCCCGAAATGTCAATATTTAAGGAGTTATGGCCATTTTAAAGTAATGCTATTTTTCCCCTTTAAAAAAGTGATCACAAATAGCTAAACCCCCGAATGTCAATATTTAAGGATTTATGGCCATTTTAAAGTATGCTATTTTTCCCCTTAAAAAAAGTGATCACAAATTATAGCTTAAAACCCCGAAATGTCAATATTTTAAGGAGGTATCGCCATTTTAAAGTATGCTATTTTTTCCTCCTTAAAAAAGTGATCCAAATTATAGCTAAAACCCCCGAAATGTCAATATTTACGGAGTTATTGCCATTTTAAAGTATTCTATTTTCCCCTTTAAAAAAGTGATCACAATTATAGCTTAAAACTCCTAAATGTCATATTTAGGAGTTATGGCCATTTTAAGGTATGCTATTTTCCCCCTTAAAAAAGTGATCACAAATTAATAGCTAAAAACCCAGAAATGTCATATTTTAGGAGTTATGGCCTTTTAAGTATTCTATTTTTCCTCTTTATAAAAGTGATCACAATTATAGCTAAAACCCCCGAAATGTCAATAGTAAGGAGTTATGCCTTTTAAAGTATGCTATTTTCCCCTTTCAAAGTGATCACAAATTATAGCTTAAAACCCGAAATGTCAATATTTAAGGAGTTATCGCCATTTTAAAGTATGCTATTTTTCCCCCTTTAAAAGTGATCACAAATTATGCTAAAACCCCGAAATGTCAATATTTAAGGATTTATGGCCTTTTAAGTATCTATTTTTCCCCTTTACAACAGTGATCACAAATTATAGCTAAAACCCCGAAATGTCAATATTTAAGGAGTTATCGCCATTTTAAAGTATGCTATTTTTCCTCTTTCAAAGTGATCACAATTATAGCTAAAAACCCCGAAATGTCAATATTTAAGGAGTTATGGCCATTTTAAAGTATGCTTTTTTTCCTCCTTTAAAAAAGTGATTACAAATTATAGCTAAAAACCCCGAAATGTCAATATTTAAGGAGTTATCGCCATTTTAAAGTATGCTATTTTTCCCCTTTAAAAAGTGATCACAATTATAGCTAAAACCCCGAAATGTCAATATTAAGGAGTTATGGCCATTTAAAGTATGCTATTTTTCCCCTTTAAAAAGTGAGCCACAAATTATAGCTAAAAACCCCGAAATGTCAATATTTAAGGAGTTATGGCCATTTTAAAAGTATGCTTTTTTCCCCTTAAAAAAGTGATCACAAATTATAGCTAAAACCCCGAAATGTCAATATTTAAGGAGTTATCGCCATTTTAAAGTAGCTATTTTTCCTCCCTTTAAAAAGTGATCACAAATTATGCTAAAAACCCCGAAATGTCAAAAATTAAGGAGTTATGGCCATTTTAAAGTATGCTATTTTTCCCCTTTAAAAAAGTGATCACAAATTATAGCTAAAACCCCGAAATGTCAATATTTAAGGAGTTATGGCCATTTTAAAGTTGCTATTTTTTCTCTTTATAAAAAGTGATCACAACTTCTAGCTAAAACCCCGAAATGTCAATATTTTAGGAGTTATGGCCATTTTAAAGTTTTATTTTCCCCTTAAAAAGTGATCACAAATTATAGCTAAAAACCCCGAAATGTCAATATTAAGGAGTTATGGCCATTTTAAAGTATGCTATTTTTCCCCTTTAAAAATTGATCACAAATTATAGCTAAACACCCCCAAATGTCAATATTTAAGAGTTGTGAGGCCATTTTAAAGTATGCTATTTTTCCTCTTAAAACTGATCACCAATTATAGCTAAAAACCCGAAATGTCAATATTTAAGGATTGTATGCCATTTTCAAGTTTTTTTTTTTTCCCCTTTAAAAAAGTGATCACAAATTATAGCTAAAACCCAAATGTCAATATTTAAGATTTATGGCCATTTTAAGTATGCTATTTTTCCCCTTTAAAAAGTGATCACAAATTTAAGTTAAAACCCCGAAATGTCAATATTTAAGGAGTTATGACCATTTTAAAGTTTTTTTTTCCTCTTTAAAAATGATCACAATTATAGCTAAAAACCCCGAAATGTCAATATTTAAGGAGTATGGCCATTTTAAAGTATGCTATTTTTTTCCTCTTTAAAAAGTGATCACAAATTATAGCTAAAAACTCCGAAATGTCAATATTAAGGAGTTATGCGCCATTTTACAGTATGCTATTTTTCCCCTTTAAAAAATTGATCACCAATTATAGCTAAAAACCCCGAAATGTCAATATTTAAGGATTATGGCCATTTTAAAGTATGATATTTTTCCCCTTTAAAAAAGTGATCACAAATTATAGCTTAAAACCCCGAATGTCAATATTTAAGGAGTTATCGCCATTTTAAAGTATGCTATTTTTCCTCTTATAAAGTGATCACAATTATAGCTAAAAACCCCGAAATGTCATATTTTAAGGAGTTATGGCCATTTTAAAGTATGCTTTTTTCTCCCCTTAAAAAAGTGATTACACAATTATAGCTAAAAACCCCGAAATGTCAATATTTAAGGATTATCGCCATTTTAAAGTATGCTATTTTTCCCCCCTTAAAAAGTGATCACAAATTATAGCTAAAAACCCCGAAATGTCAAAAATTAAGGAGTTATGGCCATTTTAAAAGTATGCTATTTTTCCTCTTTAAAAAAGTGATCACAAATTATAGCTAAACAACCCCGAATGTCATATTTAAGGAGTTATGGCCATTTTTAAAGTATGCTATTTTTCCCCTTTAAAAAAGTGATCACAAATTATAGCTTAAAACCCCGAAATGTCAATATTTAAGGAGTTATCGCCATTTTAAAGTATGCTATTTTTCCCCTTAAAAAAGTGATCACAAATTATAGCTAAAAACCCCGAAATGTCAAATTTAAGGAGTTATGCCATTTTAAGTATGGCTATTTTTCCCCTTTAAAAAGTGATCACAATTATAGCTAAAAACCCGAAATGTCAATATTTAGGAGTTAGGCCATTTAAAGTATGCTATTTTTCCTCCTTATAAAAGTGATCACAATTATAGCTAAAACCCCGAATGTCAATATTTAAGGATTTATGGCCATTTTTAAAGTATTTTTTTTTCCTCTTTAAAAAAGTGATCACAATTATAGCTAAAAACCCCGAAATGTCAATATTTAAGGAGTTATGGCCATTTTAAAGTATGCTATTTTTCTCCTTTCAAAAAGTGATCACAAATTATAGCTAAAACCCCGAAATGTCAATATTTAAGGGTTATGGCCATTTAAAGTATGCTATTTTTCCTCTTTAAAAAGTGATCACAAATTATAGCTAAAAACCCCGAAATGTCAATATTTAAGGAGTTTATGGCCATTGTAAAGTTTTTTTTCCCCTTCAAAAAGTGATCACAATTATATAAAAAACCCCGAAATGTCAATATTTAAGGAGTTATGGCCATTTTAAAGTATGCTATTTTTCCTCCTTAAAAAAGTGATCACAAATTATAGTTAAAAAACCCGAAATGTCAATATTTAAGGAGTTATGGCCATTTTAAAGTATTTTTTTCCCCTTTAAAAAGTGATCACAAATTATAGCTAAAAACCCCGAAATGTCAATATTTAAGGAGTATGCCATTTTAAAGTATGCTATTTTTCCTCTTAGAAAGGATCACAAATTATAGCTAAAAACCCCGAAATGTCAATATTTAAGGAGTTA